>NC_057880.1:7956458-8278708 GCF_019740435.1 Gambusia affinis
CAGCTAGCCAACAATAAAGCCTACTTTACTTGAACCGTTCCTTTTTTTTTTTTTTGTAATGCCATGAATTAAAGTCATATCTTTTATACATTTGTTTTTAGTGTTTGTTCAGGGTACGGACTCTACTAACCACGTTGTATTTCCCAGCAGGGTCTTGCACTTGGCTTTGTGTGATATTAATGTTCTCCATGCCAATCTCTTCGCCGTAGTAAGTCGTTGGTGTGCCAGGGAGGGTCAGTAGCATCAGGTTGATGGCACGAACATACATCCGACCAGCACTGGAGCCAATTCTAGGCCTGTCATGGTTTCCGACCTGGTTACAGTGGAGGCAAGAGGTGGAGAGGTCAATGAGATTGAGCTAAGTGGATTGCAGAAGACTTTACCTGATAGGTTTTTGTTAGGAAAAAAATATCTCAAGTAAAAGAGTCTCAAGAGAGAAACGTAAAAGTTGTGCACCAAAAAAAAATTATTATAGATGCCCCAAACTGAAATTTATGCAGATTTATTTAGATTTGACCTGTTGATGCCGATTCCTAGCGTGGCCTTGTAGCACTCATGGCGGACAACTGTTCCTCGATGGACAGAGTAGTCATCCTGCGCTTGAAACATTGTGGGCTCAGTTCCAGCTTCCTCCCATAGCATATGTTAACGTGCCCCACTTTACCTCAAGTTTTCTAATGATGTGTGTATGAATATGTGAGTGTTTTTGTGAGTGTGAATGTGTGAAAGCAGCCCTAGTGTAAGGCGCTTTCAGTTTCCATTCACCACCAATTTGGAGCAAACTTCCAGAAAACTTGCAAAACTGCAGAAACACTGAGATCCTTTAAATCATGGCTAAAACCCACCTGTTTATATCTGCCTTTGATTAGTATTAAATTGAACATTGATCAACATATATGACCAAATGTGATGCTTATTGCTTGTTTCATAATTGGTTACTCTATTATGATTTTATGGAATAAAGCACTTTGAACTGCTTTGTTGCTGAAATGGGCGATACAAATAAACTTGACATGACTTTAAGAATGCTATGTATCTGTACTCAGTTCACTCAGCATGTACAAATATTAAGAAGACTCATTTGAACACCTGGGTGAGAAAATAGATAACCCTTATTCAAACCAACTGCAGTATTGAAAATCACTTTGCCGTTTGTGATCATAAATGCTGAAAACGCAACATCATCTTTGTTATCATAAACATGTGGCTCTTCTTATCAGAAGAGATTTTGGATCTTCTCTTTTTTTATCTATTTGTACAATGCTGAATAAATTGCAACATACTTGAAAGGGCATCATTCGTTTATTATTATTATTATTATTATTATTATTATTATTATTATTATTATTATTATTACTACAGAACTAAGTAAATATTTACCACCCAGTTGGGCCATTTTCCGCTGGGCATGTTGGACATCCAGAGGTCAACCAGATGTTTAGCCCACCAGCCGCTGGTGTTATGAGGCAGGTCCAGCAGGTAAAAGTTGAAGGGGAAGTCACTTTCTTTTATTAGCGGCGTTCCGTAGTACATCATGGTCTTGTCCACCTCTTCATAGTCATAGGATTCTGTCACCATGAACCTGCAGAAGAATAAAAACCCAGGCTATGTGTGAGATTGTACACAAACTAAGCTGGCGTTTCTTACTAAACTGTTCCGATACAAACATTGAGATCATTAAGTAAATATGGCTTCAGTCTTAAACCTGCTGAAAATTGTTTTTATGTTGAGCATCTTTTATACTTTAGAGGTAGCCATAAAGAAATCAGAAATTCTCTTACAATCTAGTTGTTCTTCTGATAAGATCCAGCCATCAGGGAAAACTGTGTTTATAGAACGTCTTAGAACTTCAAGATGCAATCAGAAAGTAAATTTATTTCAGTAATTTAAAAAGTGAAATGCTACAGTGATTCATTACACAAAGAGTGTGTGTGTTCAGTTTATTGTGATGTTCATGGTTTGCAGCTGAATCTTACATAAGACCAGTACAAATAATTTATTCCAAATTATTATGCAACAGCCTCGGTTTGTAATGAATGTCTGTAAGATGAGTCTCCCTTTTTGAATAAAATTATTGAAATAAACTAACCTTAATTACGAGGGAATCTATCACAGTGAGCTTCTTTTTTAATAAAAACAGTTTAATTGGAGGTTTATGTATAGGGCGGTACTCTGCATGTATTCCTACCTGTATCTGCCAGGTTCTCGGCTGTAATGGTCCATCACTGCTCTGAACTCTCTCAGCATGTCGTGCAAGCCCACCTGGCTGGTGGTGTAGTCATGATACAAGTCCCACTCTGTAGTTACTAATTCCTGAAATGCAAAAACATTAAAGGAAATTTTTTAAACGAGACGGTAGAGCATTTGCGGAAAGGATTCAGTCGTTTTTCAGGTCAGAGCCCGGTTGGATTTTCCAGGTTTTTTTTTTTGGTTTTTTTTGTTTGACTACTGGAAATTAGGGAGGGCTTGTCTCTATCGGACTGCTTTCTCCGGCTGGTTTCAGGTTAGGCTGATGGAATGCAAGTAGAAAACAAATACAAGACTCCGACTTTGACTTGGTAAGTCAAACAGAACCGACGGAAAGTTTTCCTCCAGCTTTACAAGTGGACCATTTTTTTTTTTTTTTTTTTACAAACAACTGCAAAAAAGAAGTTCACTTCTTCTTAAAGGCTAATGTGTCTTACTTTTATTTCAGCCGGTACCAAGAACCAGCATTATACGTGTAACTGAATCAACCTGCTTCGCTCTAACAGTGACTAACAGCTGATGCGTCTGGTTTGCGTGGGTAACGATGTAAGCCACTCGGCTTACATCGTCACCGGACAAACGAGCCATTATGCCAACCACTAACTCACAAACACGGCGGTATTTTTACAGTTATTACCAGCCATAAACGTTTAAAGCAGAAATTATGGAATAGACACGCGGTTATAAAAAGCTCCAGATACGTTTATAGCTGTGTTTCCAATTTTACAACAGACCATAAATTACTTTTGTTTGATAGTCTAAAGATGTAAAACTCTGTAAGTGTGATCTAAAATCAAAGTCTGAGTCAGTCCCAGCATTACAGCATTAGTCCACAGTGGTCAGTAAATCCCAGTGACTTGCTAATCCTCTAAAATATGCTTCTTTTCTACTAATCTTTTCTGTTGGGAAGGAGGGTGGGGGAAAAAATGCCTCCACAAGGTTTTCTTTACTTATGTCAGAGTGTGTCATTAAGTCTTTGAATTGCAATTACAGTGTTTTCTTAAGAAAAGCGCAGGATGAACCTGACATTTAAGCCAGCGATAAATAATAAATGGCACATGGCGCACAGCAAGAAACGTCCCACTCAGCTGTTACGGGCTGTTCGGTCGGCCGAGGTGTTTCTGCCCACGCCGCTGCTTTCATGCATCTCATTATTCTAATCTGGATTCTGACACGCCACTTTATGAGTCAATGAAATAAAATCGGGATTATATAACGGAAGGTTAAAGCGGGGATTGTTAACTGAGCTGAACTTTGAGCGGTGGGAGTTACAGCGGCAATTAAAATTTAACACGAGTGGGGGGTGTAGGGGGATGAGGATTTGTGAGAATATCATCACGGGAAAAAGAATGAAACCGTTTTTACGCTTTGTGCTGTGAAAAGGTGGACAGGAGAATCAATTCATTTGATGTGAGCTTTGATTGTATGTTGTCGTGCTTAAGTTTTTTCCATACTTTGTCACATTAAAACCACAAACCTCTGTATATTTCATTTGTATTTTATGTACAAAGACATGGCCATCCACCTATTTTTCAGAGAGGCTGCCAAGAGGCCTATGGGAACTCTGGAGAGGCTGCTGAGCTCAACTATAAGTTGCACACTCCATAACTTTAGCATATAAGTGGTGAAACAAAACAAAAGAACCTACTATTAAAACACAAAGCCATTAAAAGTCCAGTTTAAAGTTCATCTCAGTACAGGAAACATATGGAAGAAAGGGCTCTGGTCTGATAAAACCAACAAATATTTTGGCCATCGGGTCACAAAAGGTGGCTTGATGGACAACCTTGTAGACCCAGCAAAGGTTGAGTCTACAAAGTATTGTCACGTCCGTACATTTTGTGTCGGTCTAACAACATAAAATCCCGATGAAGCTCATTGGGGTTTGTGCTCGTAACATTTGATTAACAGAGGGCAGGCTCACCGGCGGCTTGTCTGGATCCACCTGTGGCTCGTCTCTCAGGTGTGCTGCTTCCAGCATGTGTTTGACCGCGTCCATCCGGAAGCCATCCACCCCCTTCTCCAGCCAGAAATTGATTAGATCCTGCAGGGAAAGAATGAAAATGCACATTTTATTATGAATTTGACACTTTTTCTTTTTAGCCTCATCAGACTACCACACGTCTGTTAAGTAGTAATGCAACAAAATTACTACATAATAAAGTTTTCTTAAGAGTCAGTGTCTTACGATGATCTCTTGAACGACATCGGGGTTCCTCAGGTTCAGGTCTGGCTGCTCCTTGAGGAACTGGTGCAGGTAACACTGCCCTCTGACCTCATCGTAAGTCCATGAGGAATTTCCAAAGATGCTCACCTGTGTGACAAGTGAAGGTCGTGATCAGCACTGGAGAGACTCGAAACCCGGCGCCGTGTGGAACAGCAGCACAAACACAAACCCAGTTGTTAGGCTTCGGGAAAGATGGATCGCAGTCCGTCCAGACGTAGTAATCCTTGTAGTGAGGGTCTCTGGTCCGACTCAGGTTGAACCAGCGGTGGCGGTCACTGGTGTGATTGGGAATGAAGTCCATAATCAGCTTCAAACCTGAGGTGGAGAGGTGAGAGGGAAGACACTTTAATCTGTCATCATCAATCTGACACTAAACCAGAGAGCCCCACTTCCACGTCTCTGGAAAAAGGAACTAAAAACACACACCCTTGTTGTGCATTTCAGCCAAAAGTTCTTCAAAGTCCTGCATGTTTCCGAAGAGCGGGTCGACGTCCCTGAAGTCCTCCACATCGTAGCCAAAGTCTTTCATTGGAGAGCGGTAGAAAGGGCTGATCCACACCGCCTTGATGTTCAGGTCCAGGAAGTGGTCCAGCTTCTCCTTAATTCCTGCGTGGGCCGACAAGCTGGATGTTACAGAAGTAGCTACTCAGATTACGAGCTGCACACATCATTGAATTCCTCTTAATGTCGTTTTATGTAATTGCAACGAGTCAATAGTTTCTGAACTGCTCTTGACAGATACAGCATACTGAATTATTGTTGATTAAAGTAAATGGTTGCCTAAAATGATTGTGTAACAGAGCAGCATTTTACTGCTCTGTTACACAGCATTCTCATTATAGTTATAAACAGATAAAAACAATGTTTCAGTCTGAAATCAATCCAATTATAATCGTTAAAGAATTTTATAAACACAAAACAATCTTGTATTTCTGAAACGTTAAAACCTTCTGGAAGTTCTGAATAGTCGTGTTATCCTTTTAGTATTTGTGTATTCTTCTCAAAGTCAGTCATACTGAGCCAGGCTCTGGTTCTGCTGGAGGTTTCTTCCTGTTACAGGGGAGTTTTTCTTCTCTGTCGCTAAATGCATGCTCGATATGAGGAATTTCTGTAAAGCCAATAACACACTGCTGCTACGTGCTAGCTGCAACTCCATAGTCTGCTGGGTTTCCTTAAAATACTTTTTAAACTACTTTAAATAATCAACTGAGTTTACAGGAGACGGGATTATTTGACAAGTATGTGTGACTGAATTAAAAAGGTTTTTTGGGGGGTTTTTTTGCAAAGTTCTTCGAGGTGAGCTGTAGTTCCTCTAAACTCCAGAATCACCTTAACTCGCTGCATCATGTCGAAGAAAGCCATTCCCACAGCATGATTCTGCCACCATCATGTCTCACTATACAGATAGCTTGAGAACTCCAAATAAAGTTGTTTTTTTTAATTATCTTTTTAACCTTCTGATTGATTTGCACAGAGATCGTCTCCATTTATAAATGTCCGTTTGCAAATGATGCGACTTTCTTGTGGTGAGATTATATTTGGATGTATCAGAGTCTAGGAGTAGGCTACTGCTTTCTATATTTTTTAAAAAAAAAAAAAGAAAAGATTGTTAATCATGTCTTTCTTTTGTCAATAATAGTAATTTTTAAAAATTACTGAGAAAAAAAAAAAGCACTCGACCTTTGAGGTCTCCGACTCCGTCCCCGTCAGAGTCCTTGAAGGACCGGGGGTAGACCTGGTAGACCGGGGTGATGTGCCACCAGTGCAGGCACGGCGGGGACAACGCGATGATGACGATGGTGACCGCCACCAGCGCCAGAGTGCAGCACACTGTCAGCCAGAACAGGATCTCTCTGGGCACCCGGTACCGAGCCCTGGAGGAGTGCAGCAGCAGCACCTCCTTGGGCATCCCGGCGTACGGTTTGACCTGCGTGTACTCGTCCGCAGCCGCGTCCAGCTTCACCGCGGTGGAGTCGCGCCGCTCCCCGGTGCCCGAGCTGGAGGTGTCCTCCGCCGACCCGCCGTCGACTGCGTCCTTATAACCCGGGTTTCTGATGGTTTCCTCCAGCTCCATTTGACCGCTGTTCTTTTTAAAACTCATCTAGATATTTCTGTTAATTCAAGAAAAAATAAAAATAACTTTGAAACTAAGTGCGAGGACGCTGTGAGAAGGTAAGAGCGGCAGATGGAGCTCAGTCTGCCTCGGTGCCACCTGTGGAATGTGGGGGAATATTGTAGAAACCGGAGAGCTCACAGGACTGGTTACAGATTAGCTTTTCTTATCTTGGTGCAGAGTGGGCTGGGTGTTCTGCATGAAGGACAGCCAGCTTGTATGTTGAGCATCGTCAGCAATTAAAAAAAAAATACACTAAAATGTTCGTGATGTTCATATTCTACAATCAGATAAACATGTTCTTCAAAACAAAGCGGACAGAATTGCCTTCACCTGCTGCCGGCTTTCATCGATTGTTAATGATTGTGAAATTATTCTCAACTCCAGAAGGCAAAGAAACGACAACTAATCAACCAGAACCAACTTTCCTGTGAGACTTGGTGGAATTTATGAGTGTTATGTTTTATGTCCTGGCCCAACTCTTGCAACCACTGTTTACATTATTACTTTATAAGTATCTTGATGAATATCAAGCAAAATTATTTTTTCATACCAAGTGTTGGAGAAAAATATACAGTCACATGTGCCTTATTCCCAAAATATTTTTTTGTATAATTGATAGCCTACTAATTTGGTCCCAGTTCATACAGTTTAAATAGTAATGCAGAAGATAGAAAAACATTTGATAATCCAAATTACCTAAAGTATGATTTAGGTATTAGTGAGGGGTGGGGAGCCTATATAACTTTTAAAACAGTGTAAACATCTGGTTTCATCAGTATACACTGTAACTGATTTTTACACGGAACTGTGATCATTCATGTCTAAAGAAATGTGGATGTTTATTCACAAATCTTTTCCAGTTCATTTCAATTAGCTTCAGGTGTTACACTGATGACTCACTAGTAATGTTGTGCAATACCCAAGATCTCCAGATCAACTTCAGTTTCCAGCATGCAATTGTAGGGTCTTGCTGAGCAGTTATTTTCAGTCCAACAATAACAATGTCATCAGTATATTATTCTAGCAAGCATGTGCAATGCACCAAAACTCGGGGGCAAAAAGTGCAATCGGTGCAGAATTGCAAAAATCTGCAAATCGATGCATGCCTCTTCAGGTAAATTGCTGCTTGAATACAATATGCAATAACTAACCACAGGAAGTTCCGGCTAACAACACGTCACATCACAAACAGAAGTTTTCACATAAATCCATCTTTTATTGGTGGTTATGTTCACTGTACAGTTTATAAACTTAACAGCATAAATCAGTACAGAAAAAAAAAAATTAAAACTGGCCCTTCTTCAAATCGGCCTTAAAGTAAAAGCCATATTGTGAACTAAAACACTTGGAATAAATAAAAGAAAAAGAGTCATCTGGAAGTTACCATTGCAACTACACAAATGTTAATTATACATGAACATAGTGGGCTGAACAAATATATAAGCAGTCATTTTTCTCCTAAAAGCCTCGTAATAGTTTACTCCTGTGTTCACATCTCCACATTCTTGACTCCCGTTTGCAGCATTTGATGAACCAAGATTTCCTAAAACCGTGGCTTAACTCTCTACACAAATAGTAGCAACAAATCAGTGAAAAGATATCCAGACGTCACTTGATGTCCAGAAATGCCGCCGGCTCCCATGACAGTTCTCTTACTTTCAACAACTAGAATGATTAAAAAGTTTAAATAATAATAATAATAATAAAAAAGGAAGCAAAGAGAATGTGAGGCTGAGGTCGTAAAGAAAACGTGAGTAATGAGGAATTACATTCAGGAAAAAACAGCATCTCTCCCTCCATTCAGATCTTTAATTCCTCAGAGCCCAGTGTCTGATGTAGAAAGCTTTAGACTGTTCAGTGTGGAAGGAGTTTACACAATGTTAAAAACTAGGAATAGTTTATGAATATCAACTGGAGTCTACACAGCCAATGAAATAACTGACGTAAATCCAGTATAATTTGGTTTGGTCAAAACCATCACCTTAAATCCCTAAAGATTCTTCCGCTTTAACTTTTCACACATTTCCTCGTCAACACTGTGTTCCCCCACAGTGACCGGTTATACGTTATCCCCTCCCGTCTGTCCTGTCCCACCACAATAAATCAAGCTCCCCTCACCCCCTCCATTCCTCCTGGTCCACAGTAATCATTGCAAACGACTGCAAAAGAACTAAAACATTCAAGTACCTCCATGTCACATGGCACCGAGAGTAGAGTACCACAGTTGCATTAACCAGCCAAGTCCTGTCCGAATACTGCCGCTGCAAAAAGAACCATTTGCTTTTAACTTGAGAAATGTACTTCTTCGCTTTTGCATCCGTTCAGAGAAATTAGCTCAATGTATTTGTTTAAGCACAGATTTGTTTAGAGAAAAAAACTAAAGCCAAGATGCTTTACTTTGATTTTGGTTCTGGAACACATCCATCCACAGTTAGCTTTAATTAAAAAAATAAAATAAAAAAAGAAATATATGACTCCAAGTCCACATAGGCTCCTTTACTTCAATCACTAACGCACCCCCAAAAAAAAAGAAAAACTCGCCTTCTCCCGTTGTTTCATGTTCCTCTTTAGGTTTCATTGATCCGTAAGCAGCAGAATCACATCTCATTTAATCCCATCAAAAGAAAAAAAAAAATCATCACAGAAAAATGTTAGTACAAAAAAAAAAAAAATGTTTTCAGGTAAAACAAAAAGGCTTTTTTTTTTTTACCCTCCAGAGAAGTTATTTAAGAGATGGATAGAAAGGCAAGCCGTAGCATGAGCAGGATTGCCCATGTGTTGTGGATAAAAAGGCAAAGAGGAGGAAGGTGAAACTGGAATGTCTTCATCTCTAAACCCCTTTAATTGGAAGGCTTTTGTGTTGGAGCAACACCTGTGCACGCCTAATCTTAATGTTTCTGTTCTTTCGTTGATAGATCTAAACTTACAAACACACACACGCAGAAATGATCAAAAACATATTAGGCCACAATGAATACCAGGATAGGAAATGCAACCAAAGGAACAAAGAAAAAAATATATACATCTATATATATATATAGATATATATAGGAATTTTATATCTATCTCTATGCCTTTAAAGAAGAGCAGGCTCTAAAGCTTATGATTCTGGCAAGGTTTACCAATGCACTGCTGACTGTTTTTACAGGAGAAGACAGGAAGCAAAGACAAGTAGTAGAAGGAGGGAAATGATAAACTGTTGCCTCCGTTAGCAGGCGAGAGTAAAGACAGTGAGCAGAGACGTGCAAGAAGAGTCACACTGGAGTTCATGTGTGGAGAAGCATACCCGCTCGTTTCAGGAGCCACACCTGAAACCAAGACGGGAACGAACACACACACACACACACACACTCTCGTGTTATAGTGTGGAGCCTCAGGTGATCCGCTGTCGGGATCCGTTTGGAGGATTTTTACCCAGAAGTCTTTGGATGTTGTTGGTGGAGTTTCATGACCGTAACATTGGAGAAAGGGCAGACAGCTTCCCCCGTACGGCGTCGTAGCTTATGTGGCGTTTGCGGAGTTTGTGTGGTCGAAAAACACTTTGAAAACAAATAATGCCACAAAAACAACAGAAGCGTCATCGGTCTCATACAGACGTGTGAGCGGCTGGTTTTCTGTAATGGCGGCCAGCCGGTGGAGTTGTGAGGTCCCCTCTTCTTCTCTCAGGCCTCTGCAAGGCACCATAAAGTCCCAGAGCAGAGCTGCTCCCGTATATCTGTCAATCCACAACGAAAACAACCAACAGAAATGAAACCGAAATAAAAAATAAAAAAAACAAAAGAAAAAAAACTGTGCTTGCTTGTCTTTCTACTGGATTTTGTATTGTACGTATACGTCTGTAGTGCAGTTTGCAAAAAAAAAAAAAAAAATGCATCCTAATTCATTTGAAGCCCTCCCCGTTGGATGAGGATTATAATAATTATTCTCTCAGGTGAAAAATTAAAAGATGAGTTAGGATGCAATCTCATGTGGAATAGTGGTCCTGTGGCGTTTTTTTGTTTCGTTTTTTGGATCAGGCGGTTGTGCTGGACAGCTACCAGTGGCACTCCAAATCTGCTCCACTCTGCAAGAGGACAGCCAGAGAAAGGTAGAGCGGGGAAACAAACAAAAAATAGGGAGAGATGAGAGCGAAAGAAAAATAGTGTTAATTTAACGTCACGTTAACAGGTTTCGGTTCCCGACCTGGGTTTTCGAGGGAAGGTTTTTATACCATCGACGCAGACAAAAAATAAAGTTACAACACCAACACTTCTAGCCTCAGGTTCGCAGATCATTTAATACACAAATAAATAAATTTGCCAACATAATTCTGTAGCTTTCTGTTCTTGCGGGGCGTGGCACAGAGACAGATCGTTATTTGCTTGCGTGCGGCTGCTGAGACATCAAGTGAGACAGCAATGCATGCGTGTTGGTGTGCCTGTGATGCGAGAGAGGGGGACAGACAGGACCAGAAACACCTCATCGCTCATCTACACACATACACACACTCCTTAAAGTCCAAATGGAGCTCTACATGCTGGAAAGTAGACCAGAAGGGGACGTAGAGACTGATGGAGGTGTGACACAGGGGAGTATGCTCTGTGGGTCGCTATCCATGCCTGTAAGAACGTGTGTGTGCGTGTGTATGCATGAGGTTTTGGAAGGGGGGTCAGGGTGGGTTGGGGTTTAACACTTATATATGTGATCACTTACCAAATGAAACAGGAGGGCTGCATTAATCAGAGGGTGAACACACAGTTAGACATGTTGATGCTTCCCTTGTTAGCGTCTTTATATGCGTCTTCTTGCTAAAAACCAAATTAACACCTCTTGGACTTTTCCCACATTTTGCCGAAGTATACCCGCAAAATTTGTTGCATTATACGTGGATTTTCTGCAGTAGATCAACACAAAGTGGTGCATATTTGTAAAGTGTGTCTGTCACCAGAAAAAACAAAACAAACTGAAGCCCAACAAAGTTTGTGGTCGCAACTTGACGAAACATGACAAAGCTCAGAGGATGGACAGTTTTGTGTGTAACTAAAAAGTACATATGCACAACAGTGGAGTGGAACCAATTTTACCATTTTAAAAAAGTTCATCTTCACTTTAGAGTGCATATAAGTGTGCATCAGTAACAAACCTCTACGGAATACCTCTGTTTTGTTTTTAGTATTGTTAAAAGGGTAAAACTTTTAAGTGTAAAAAGATACAAAACTGTCAAAGAAGGGAATTTTCCTCCTCAAGTCAATGGTTGGGTAAACATCAACCCTAGTGAAAGCTACTGCCACACACACACACACACACACACCCACACAAACACAATCCCTTTTTGATGTTAATTATAATCAGATAGACACAAAAGAATCCACTAAACACATATCACTTTGAGTTCAAACACTGACAGCAGCATTTATCACAACCATGACAAGATGCTAGCTTAGCCTGCTAACTGTCTATCCTGAAATGTAGCTGGGATGTGTTGGAGGAGCTACAATTACCCAACAATTACCAATTTAAATTCAACTATTTGAACTAACAGTTTTTCTTAGATTTTTTTCTTCTTATGTTATAAATATGGAGTTCAAAGAATTCTATTAATTCAGTTGGATTTTTGTGAAACAAGTAAATTAAAACTTTATTTCCAAGGACTACAGACTTAAGGTCTCTGTGACAGATGTTTAAAATGGAAAAAAAGGAAAAAAAACAAAAAAAAAACAAAGGTCAAACGTATAGAACAAACCAAGTAATGCTTTGAATTTGTCTTGGTCATTTAGAGCAGCATGTGAAGAAAGAGACATCAGGGATCTCATTAAGTTCAAGGTAAAACCCAGAATACACATCATGAGCAGCGGCTTTCTGTAAACCGATGAGACTGTTGATGCCAACAGAAGGACAACTTCCCAGTCCAGAGAAATTAATAGAGATGTCATCAAAACTACATTACATAGCCTCAAAATGTCATGACAGTGTTGGTAAGCGTTTTTAAATACAGGTCAGAGGCCAAAGGTCATTTATAGACACTTACTCCATCTTCCTCCTTGTAAGGATTCAGACGGTTGTATACTGCTTCGATAACACTGCGTCTGCAGGAAGAACACAAACAAGGTTGAGTATGTTGAGAGTTTAACAGTTCAGGGAATTCATCAACGTTAACATGGAGGGCGTGTACACACAAAGGAAAGATGGACAGAAAATACAGGCAACAGATAAAGAGGATACATGTTGGTACCATAATAGGCAAATATTATTAGAACTAATTTGGGAAGCATTAAGGGCGACATTAATAAAATCCCAGTGAAACGCATAAAGCTGTTTCAGGCTTTCCCCCCCAGTGTATTATAAGCCTACTATGCACAACACCAGGCAAAGTGTTTTATCTTAAATATTTTTTATTGTGCAAGTAATAGTGACAGTAAAGATCAAGCTAGGTTTATAGTTGAAGAAACTGAACTGGGCATGAGGGCTGTCCCTGCTCACATGATATTATTTCCAAGTTATGATGCCGACTTGTGCACCTACAAATGTTTACAACTTTTAAAAATTTTTAACACATAAACATAGTGTCCCTACCACCAGCTAAGTAGGTTTTCAATATATATATATATATATAAATAATTTTATGTACAGTGCCTTCCAAAAATATTAATAGTCGAACATCTTTATTATTTTATCATTGTTTTTTAAGTTTGTGCTTCCCTCTCATATCATACACAAACTAGTGCACAATTGTGAACTGTATGGAAAAATGACACCCAACTTTTAAATATTCACATACAAGGAAAAGACAATCAGAAACGTTTGGTACGCATGTTATACCAAATTCAATTTCAAATTTTAGATGATTTTTTTTCCTTTCAGGTTTAGATAAAATGAAACACAAATGAGAATACATCTTAAAAACTTGATTTTATTTCAATCATTACTTCTTAGGGTTTAACTGAATTCAAAGTTGAAATAAATAGAAGGTATAAAACATGATAGTAGTTTTTAGGTGGGCTAGCATTACACTGTGCTATGGATGCTTTAGTGAAAAACAAACAGATTTTCTAAAAAATGACATCTTCAAAAACAGAAAATATGATTAAATTGCTAAAAATGATTTATCGCCGAGACCTAATGGTATCCAATCACTTGGTAAAAAGAATCCACCCGTGTATAATTTAACATCAGCATAAATCCAGCTGCTTTTTGGAGGTCTCAGAGGCTTGTTAGAGATCATCAGTGAACAAATGGCATCATGAAGACAACAGGAACACGTCCATCATAAAAGGTGGCAGCATTTACTTGCTAGCGAGTCCGCCCCCTGGTGGTAGAGGGGGCATCCCGCTGTCGGAGGCCAGGTTCCTCATCACCGTCACCAGATCCGGAAAAGCGTCTTCTCGGGGCCGAGACAGCATTTCTAAAGAGGACAGCAGAACTGCTGTTACACAGCGCTTATTACTACCAAGACCGTCAGTAGAAAGAAAAAGAGTGAGGAGAATTGGAGTTATTGGAGTACGTGAGGATGGAAACCGTACAAGTGATTTTTTATTTTTATTTTTAAACAAGTGTCTGAACGAGACACGGTGACAGCGAGAGGCTCGCAGCTGAGTGGCGTAAAGCCAGGTCGATGTTCAGCCAGAGCATTCCTCTCAGTCTGTCCTCTCCCCTTCTACTCCCTCTCTTCTTTGCTCTCCACAAAGTAGAAAACAGCCTGAGCCAAACATGTATGCTCCGTCTCACCTGGACCAAAGGTTTCTTCTATCAGGTAAAAGTCACAATTTGTGGCAAGTTACATACAAGCTACGGTATTTTCAAGTGTATCTTGAGGCATTAAACTAAACATCTTTATAAGTCATTCTGTGAAGCAGAGAGAGACAGGAAACAAGCTGATAGGCTCTGGTTTTATAGGAATAAAATCTTACAGGAAAGGGCTACACTTTAAGCAAAATGTCTCATGAATCAGGAAGGAAAATAAGGAGGGGAGTGGGGGGAGGGTTAGAAAACAGCCCACAGAACAGAGACAGATCAGGGAATTCATCCAAACAACACAGGGCAAGAAGAGGAGGGGAAATGGAGAAGAAGAGAAGGGAATAAAGGAGGGAGATGGTTCCTGAAATGGAAAAACAAGCTATAAAGTATCATTCTTTGAATATGAACAAGATGCAATTCAGTTGGAACATCCATAACAATACGATTAATATAAAAACAAATGTTTAAAATGAGATCATCTTTAGAAGAAAACAAAATGTTCCATTACTCCTGAAAGCTGTGGTCTACAAATAAACCATTTTACGGCAAACCTCTGAAAATGGTGAATAAAGTTAAAGCGTTAAATCATTCTAGGTTCCCATGATGTTTTCACCTTAGATAAACAACTAGAAGAAATTAGCTCTCGGCTTTTACCTTCCACTCGAGCCTCCAGATATTTGTTGACCTCAGCTTCTCTCCTCACAGCTTCCTCGGATACTTTGGGAGCATTGGGCAAACACACTAAAACAATACTCATGTTATCTCGACTTCCCTAGATGGATGACAGGTGGAGGGGAAACAAAACACTGTATTAATATTGAGCACATTCAGAAAAGGCCCAATAACACAGAGCAATTCACAATTTCCAAAATTGTGAATTGTTAACTCGAGAGCGAGAGCTGCTTTTAGTTTGAAGAAGCAGCTTTAGTTTTAGAGGCCATGTTTTGCCTTTCTGCTCATGTATCTGATCTAGTCCTTTAGCAAGTTCAGACTTGGACTTCGTTTTCCCCCTTAGAGAACGTTCTTATCGTAGTACCAAATCGTTTCTACAGAGAAACTTTCACTGGAGAAGGAAATATTACAAAAAGTTAAAGGGGCTTTGAGTCAATGGTCCAGAGCAAGAGAGAAGAGGTGAAGAAGTGTGAGCAAGCAGGTAGGAATGGGTGAAAAAAGGGTATCAGCAAAAATGAAAAGAATGACGAAAAGCCAATTGAGAAGGACAGGATATGCCACCTTTTCATTTAGAAAGTGGTGGCATCAGATTCGTTCTCAAGAATTAGAACGTTAATGGAAATTATCTCACCAGAACCTTAATAAATCTAAAATAATAATTTGTTGTCCAGGAGACTAATACAAGTGCAAATTGCATACAACAAATACATCAGCTAATATTACATGTGTATGCTAGGATATGCTATGGACTGTTGCATTTGTATCAGAAACCAATTTTAAAGTAAGAAAGGAAGTCATTCTTGAGTTGAAACACTGAGTTACTTTAAAAGTGAAGGAATATCTGCTGCTTTTAAACATCATCTGGCAGTATTCTGAGAACCCGATGAACAAGACAGAGTGACAGATGAGATATGAAGGATTTAAGATCCTATGATGCCTTCATGATATATTTCTTGTCAAAGCCAAGAGTCTTGTGAAGTGTTATCAAGTTGCTGTCAGGATGGAATTGCTTTTTGCAAAGTAAATGTGAGCTATTATTCAGTCTCTGATGTGAGGAAAGGTGGTTAAAGCTTGAAAGCTTTCATCCATGTCTGAGGCTCTTATTTTGAAATAAGAGGAACTAGTACCCAACTCCTACGGCCAGCTTTCTGAAATGACTGACAACATTCAGCTACAAAAATCCTGTAAATTGTGTGGCTGGTTTTTGCTGCAAGAGGAAAATAAATAGCTACGTGTGTATTTAACAGTTTTCTTAAATAGTGTGGACTGAAGATCACAAGACGAGATTAATGAAACCTTTACTGTTTTAGTGAATATACAAAATGAGAGATTTGCACAAAGACAACCTGATAATTGGGCACAAATATGAAAATATGTGGACCAGTCAAACTGGGTCTTAATGCTACACATAATCTTTAACAGGGTCTGATTGCCAAACTGTATGTACACACGTTTCCTTTTGGGTTTGTAGTTTGCGTCCAAAAACATTCTCTAAAGCTCATCTTCTTGTGAGTCCAGTGTAATGCATCAGCTTGTATCATAATTAAAATAACATCCGTAAACAATGTGGCCGCATATAACCACTAGACTCGCATCTCTTTTGTGCATTTCTATTAATGTTCAATAGTTTAAAGACTTCCACCCCATCAAGGCGGTGCTGAAAAACTAATGTCCACGTACCTTGTGCAGGCAGGTATCCACCACTTCGTTACAGACTCTCTCCAGGTCATCACACACCTCTAGTCTAGATTTCACAAATTCACACAATTCCTCATTGGACATGACATCCCAGATGCCATCACAAGCCAGAATAATGAACTGATCTTGTTCCGGCGCCCGAACCATCACGTACACTTCCGGTTCAGGGCTAACCAGCTGCTCCGTGGGGCCCTTGCCATCCACGCACTTGTAATCATAGTCCCCCAAGGCTCTCGAGACCGCCAAGGACCCATTAACTCTCTGGATCATCACAGAGCCTCCCGCGTTCTGGATGCGCTCCCTCTCGCGGGGGTTGCAAGGCTTGTGGTCGAGCGTAGAGAAGCACACCTGCGAGTTGCGGTACAGAACGGCTCGGGAATCCCCGCAGTTAATAAAGAAAAAGTGCTCCGGCGACAGGAGAATCCCCACCGCCGTTGAGCCACTGCGGTCCATGCCGTTCCGGAGGTCGGAGAAGCTGCGCATGTGCTCGTCGATCCTCAGGAAACCCGTGCGGATCCCAGCTTTCACGGCCCCCACAGCGGGAGGAGGAAGAGCTTGAGTGTCAGTGCTGCAACCATCTGGTCCGACTTGCAAGCCTTGTTTGCCACCAGTGCCTACGCTCGCAAGAATGATGTGTTCGAGAAGGTGCTTCGAGCAGTAGGTGGCGACCCTGGATCCAGCGTGGCCGTCGTACACGGCGAAGAAAGACCAATCGGTCATGCCGGGAGCCTGAAGCCCCAGCACAGCCGTGTGAGCGTCCTCCATCTCCACCCGCCAGCCCTGCATGGAGCTCAACCCGTAGCGCAGTCCGTTCCCCTCGCCATGAGAGTTGTGCTTCTCCGTTTTGGGTTTGTCCAGAAACGCCCCCATGCCTCGGCCTTAGACAGACGGAGCCCCTGCTTCCTGTGGCGGAGACACAAAGAGAAGCAAGGAACATGAAATGAAATGCTAATAACTGGCCATTTTGACAAATATTTGGACATTAGTTATTATATTCTTTATGACAAGGTTGCAATCATGAGTAAAAAGACGTAAAACAACAAAGAGAACAAAGAAGTTTAGTTGAAAATATCAATTATTTTGTATACATTTTAAAAGTTCTCTTCAGTTCAGATTTTTTATATTTAATCAAATCTTGACCATGGCCCAATATCTTACAAAAAAATCTCGGTCACACATATTTATCTTTAATTAAAAAGAATATGATGCTGAAAGTATTTACAGATGCAACTAGAAATTATCTGGTCACCAGAATCAAAGACTTTCCTGCTGGATGATATCATAAATCCTACTTTTCTCTAGTTAGTGAACATTTATACCAGATACCAAACTCTGTAGAGCAGATGCTATTACTGAATGAAGACGACTCAACCTGGGCATTTTCAGTATCAATCAGGCATTAAAATATGAATTCAGAAAGAAAGACTGGCATGAAGTTAGTTTAAAGGAAAATTTATTTTACACAACATTCAGTCAGGATAATTAAAAAAGGGAAAGAGAGACTTTTAGTACATAGCAGGAAGACTGAACACATTACAGCAATACCAAGCTCAGTTTAGTCACCCGAATTCAACTCCAAAGACATTTTGGAACAAGCTAAATCGGATTTCAAAAATGTCCAGCAGTAAATGCAAGCTTCCCCTCAGGAATGTCCTCAAATGGCAAAAAGGGAAATGCAAAGAAATCTCCTGAAAAAGTCTCCATCAAAAAGTCTACACAGTTATTATTATTATAGGAATCAGACAACCAAAGCCATCAGACATCTGTCTGGACTTTGCTAATTTAGAATAGTTTCCCTCAGAATGAAAACAGTACAATCCCCAAAAGCAAACATTTGTCACAGAAGTAAACATATTTCAGTTTGTTTATGCTTAACTATATTAAAAAGTTCTAAATTTCCTTCCCTCCTCCCCCAATTGAACAGAATTAGCAATTATATAATCTGCATCCATGATCCCAGATGATGGCCTAAAACTCTGCACCCTTGTGCAACAAAGCCAAAAATAGCACAACGCACTTTAGTTTATACTTAAAAAGACGGAGGAGTGAGCTTAAAAGCTTCTTTGGCCAGAGAAAACTGGCAACCAAAGGCATTAACAAACTGTCCAAGAGGATGTTGTCTCCAGCAATAACTGTACCTGCATTAGCTAAATGAACAGCAGCATCAGGCTGTTTCATGGCAGATACTAATTCTGCATTGAGCCTGTACGGATCGTTTAGATAATGTGAGAGGAGAGTCTATAACTGTATTGATTGTCACAGTACTTAACTGCACCTTGGCCATTGAAATTGCCCTTTTAACATGCACGTTGCTTCTGATGACATCAATAAATGCAACTTATAAATACACTGTAGGCCTATTTGATGATCTACTCTACTAATGTCAATTGTATAGATGGAGCTAAAAGGCTGAAGGTCATGTTTTATTGAAGATGGGTAACATCCAGCTCATCTCCATTAGGAGGAAAAGTGTATTACGTTATTATTACAGCTCAAATAAAAAAGGTCGTAGTTTTATCAGCGTGCTGTGGAATCAAAGGTTGCACAACACTGCTGCTTAATCTACAGCAGTGTTGTGCAACAGAGATGCAATAGTTCTCCTAGAAGGACAACAAGATCCACTGGCTGACCTGGATCCACATAGTAAGCCATTTAAACTGCTCTGTATAATCATCCTCTTAACGTCAACCACAGCACAGCAAACACTTCCCACACAACAAAGTTGAACTAAATTTACACTCCCGTGTCTTTAAGAGCAACCGGAAGGTTCGTCAGATGTTTTTGGGTTTACAATCCCTGTGGCTAGTGACCAGTTCCAAGGTTTAGAAACATTAGCCTTTCAAAAAACAAAAAAAAACCCTGAAGGTTTCTGTCATTTCCAGAAGGGTTGAAGTCCTTTTTATGAATTGCCAGGGGAGAAGCCAGAGTGACCCGAGCTTTTTCTGGCTCTATGGAGCAGAGTGCAACAAGGCTTGTGCCATCCCCCACCTATTGCTAGTCACAGATTGTTTTTTTCCTCAGATTTAGCAGTCTTGAAATATTACTAGTTGTGAAAATGAACAGTGGTAGTGTGAAAAGGAGTGCAAGAGATTAGTTTTTTAAAAATTCATTATTAACTCTGTTTGGAAACCAGTAGTTGTGTGCAGTTTGCTTGTTAGACAATCATCTATAGGTTCTACCCAAGCAGGCGGTCTAACCAGATAATACAGCATGTTGTTACTCTGAAAAGAGGAGAAGGGCAAAAAGATGCAACATTCTGACCAATAAGCCGTTTAAACTACTACTACATTTAGTTGGTGTTTACTCAATATCTTTGCCTTTGGTTCTGTGTACATAAAGAACCGTAATAACCAATGTGTTGGGTTATGTTGGTAACAAATAGAATTAGGCCTGTCAGAATAACAAATTTTGATAATATAGTTGGTCTAAGACCATCGTGAAGTAATGTAAAGGTAATGGCACAATAATGCAAGGATACATGCTATAAACTTTAAATTCTAACAAGCATTTAACACTGAAACTGGAAGATATTTCAAATATCCTAAATTAATAAACAAAATAACAGAAAGAAAACTAATATAATGAATTATGAAGTCTCTGTATATAAAATTGTCCTTCAACAACAACAAAAAAAAGGGCAAGTTGAGACCAAAACACCAGACTGAAGAATTTTGTCATACAGATTTTGGTAGAAAGATAAAATAAATCATGCAAATAGAAATGATTGAGCTCGATTTAATTTATCATGCAATTAATTGATCTATTGATTATTGTGACAGGCCTAGATGGAATATTATTTTTTCATTTCTTTTAAAAGTATATTGGGTCATGTCCTATTTTATTTGGGGGGTTTTTCCCCCCCAACTCGTGACAATCTTATGGAGGATAGCATCTACTTTTCATCGTGAGAAAAGTTTGACACGGAAACTCTGTAGGGCAATAAAAGGTTTCAAAAAATAAAACTATAAACCATAAAAGGCAAAGTACAAAACCGTTTATCTGCAGGGTTTTCTGATCGATTTTACTTTATTATAGAAGAAAAGTCACCTGCTAAAAGAAATACTTACGATCAAGTTTAATGGGAACATGATGAAGCATAACAACCATTATTTCTCAAACAGGAGACTTTGCTCTTCTAATACAAAATATCATATAATCCATAGTAAAACTCTGGAAAGTGAAAACAGCACAGCGGTGGATGTTAGTCATGAGACAGAAGAACAGCACCTCAGTGCTGGAGGACAGTGTTGCATGTCTTTCACGTTCCTTTATGGGGTGCAGATGTATTTAAGGCTCGTACAGATAATAAAACTGACCTTTTCTGAATTTAATTATGCCACAAAATTATTTTCGTTCGTTCTGTCTGAAAGGTGGCCAACGGACTGGCTCGGCAGCACCACAACCTCTGTTCTCAGACAGCTTTAACAAGTTAACTCAATTTACCCTTCAGCTGCTGATGGGCTCCACACAGGGCTAGATTATCCTGTCAAACACAGACGTCTGTCTGAGAGCATCGGTAGCAAAAGATCTCTATTAACGTCTGTTTTAACTGTTTATCAACAAACTACTGATGGGGAATAGAACTATGAACGCTAAGTTTCCACATTTTGTAACCCTCCTTTAGAGCTACAAAGTTAAAAAGTTATTTTTATAATCTGGTTTTACTCTTCACTTCTCATCCCTATTCAATGTCATCTGGGCCAAGCAGTGCATAGTTTTGTTACACGAATGTCCCTTAATGTTTATTGTAAGTGGAAATGAAAAATCCGAATATCAGCACTGTGCAATATATAGATATGAAAGGAGTCGTTCATGATATTTAAACAGAAAATGAATCCAGGAACATATTTATGGCCCCCAGGATCAAATATAAAAATTACTCACTTTCCAGATTGTTGTGCCACAGCTGTAGAGGAAGCTCCCTTAATTCCCATGCTGTCTTGAGAGTCACAACTTATTTAGAAAGGAACTGAAGACATTTTAATTTAAGCGTGACGGTCCTTAAGATCCTTTTAAATAATACTTTATTTGTATATAATTGTGATTTCTGCCTTTTCAGTCATGTTTCTATTTTTACGCTCTGACTTTGTGACTTATTGCTGAAAGGTGCTACATTAATAATATTTATTAAATACTTCCAAAAGTCTCAGTCAGAATCAATCCAGCCTTTTTTGTCCTAGAGCCTCTTTTATACGGATAGAAAAGAATCTCTTTAGCACTCAGTCTACATGTTTAGTGGTACAGTATACACATATAATCAAACTTTTCAAAAGTGACAATCTACAGTACCTCTCTGTGACTTCTTAAGTGCTTCAGTATTGCTAGATTTTGGTAACCTAGTGGCATAACCCAAGATTTTGTAGATGTGCAAATTTTCATGAAGAGGTAAAAGGTAATTTTTTTATTTATATAGCACATTATTTTAAAGGCCAACATCTCTTTATAAAACCTTGCATGCCACTCTGCTGTATTTTATCCAATCACCTAAAGAAAGCTGTACTCTTTCTTACAACCAATGAAATATCTTAAACTGACTGGTAAAGATATTGAAATTAAAATATCCAAGTCCTGCAGCAGTAAAATATATGCAATTACCATCCAATTAGACTGGTAGGGGACCTGGTGCCCATCTCTAACGGCCTCTGGACGGGTTGCCAGTCCATCAAAGGGCAGCATAGAGACACATACAGGCACATAATAATACCTAGTAGCAATTTAGAGATGCTCACTTATTCCATCTAACAATTTTTGGAATGTTAGAGAAAACTAACTATCCAAAGAAATTGGAGTTCCCAATAAGCACCCATGGGGAGAATGTGCAACAACTGAATCAATGAGTTTCTTGCTGCCAGGAAACAGTGCCAAGAAATGGGCCACCATGCAGCCCTCATGCATTTTATTTCTCCAAATTCAGCACTTCAACCTCCACCTCAACACTGATTGTGATCTGTGTATTCAGCTTCGCTAAATAAAACGCTTGGAGAAACTAAGGATCACAGTGGAAAAAGACCGTCATGTTTACTATAATAATTAACATGTCTGTTTTTACAAAAAGTGTAACATATTGTTGGGTAACTTATTATTCTGTTAGCAATTGAATGGTAAAACTTTTTCAGAACATTGCCACTGAAAAAAAATGTCATGTGTGTGAATCAATGTTACTGTTATGGTGTTATTAATATATAATCAGCCCAGTGTTTACTTAGCCGACTTCTTAATGAAGGTGAAACAAAGTCAATACAGCCAATTCTGATATAACCCATTTCTAGACACACACTTCTATTGCATTTAAGCCAAGAGCTTATCTTTCTGCTGATTAGGCATCCATTATATACATCCGCTTCTCATACAGTGAAAAACTAAAATGTTTCTGGACTAGCTGGTTTAGCAGGACAACTGCAGTGATATTGCAGATTACAATTGTGCTTTGTTTAGGTTTTTTTTTTGTTTGTTTGTTGTTGTTTTTTTATAAAAAATGTCGAGATGAAAACTGTTGGATGATCATCACTTAAGTCATACCAAAAGTTGTCAATTTCCAGGAACGAAAGCGGCACATCATTATGGAGTCGTTACTGGACCAGACAGGAGTCTATTGGACCGTGGCTGAAGAGCAGGGAAGTAAATGTGTCTTGATATAGTAGACTGTGAGTGGTTTCTTGGCAGTAAAGAGGGCATCTGTGCTTGTATGTACCTGCCCTTTCTCGATCTACAAGCTTCCCAGCTCCAAATTTATCTTCCAGGCATCAAAAGTTAAGATCTGATGAGACTGAGGGAAAAGAGGTCACACCACATGATAAATGGTTTTAGGAGTTAACTAAATTCCTGTGGGATAAAACGTACTAATAGATAAAAAGTGCTTGTACAATACCCAAACTCAAATTGTAAGCAGTGTTATTAGAACATGTATATAATGTAATCCAACTCTCCCTCTTGATAGGAAAACCCTCGAGCTATTTCGAGGTTTCCAGTCAACAGAGCACCTTAATGTAGAGCCGCATGTGATGTAATTCAGATGACAGGCGTAGCCAAGCATAGATAGATAAATATCTCTGGAAGAGGCACAGGCTTGTTATCTGCACGGCGGTTTGGGGAGGTTTTAAAACGTTATTATTATAAAGCCACTCTTGAAGTAACACAGCAGTGGCACACGTCCATAGGGTGTAGGCTGACTGACAACAATAAACAATACAACATGCTAATAAATAAAATGCATGTTCTAATCTAGAAAAGTCCTATTCAGTTATAGGAATGGGCATATGAATACTTAATTAAACAATGGAATGATAATATACATGCCTGTGGTAAAAAATTACAACCTTTTATACTTTAATGTTGAAATATAGGTCAAAACAAAACTAACAGGAATAAATATTAGTGACTAGTTCAATGAAGGACACTTGTTGCAAACTCTAAGCCTAATTTTAGATATTAAAGTACGTATTAAAATTAAACACATTATCTACCTTTTTATGGGGAGGAATATAACAATTATTAACTCTACCAAAATAATTAACCAATAGTTGCCCCCATATGCAATAAGAACGCCAGCAGCTCATAATTTCTGCTGATGAATGTTTTGAATACAGCCTCAAACCAAACCAACAGGGAACTGAGCAAGTACTTTTTAAAAAAAAGACACACAGATACACATCTTCAATAGTTCTACACAGCGTTGTTTTTAAAGTCTCTGCTTCACTAAATCTTAGACCACTTGCATTAAAGGATAACCAGCTAGCGAACTTCACAGCTGTCAAAAGTGTTGTCTTATGTTACATGTTAGCTGGTGATTAGCCAAGTGCCATAACATTGTTAGGTGTCAGAACGAGGCGTTACTTACGTTGTAGGAAAGGCACCGTTTCAGTCCGTCCACCTTCGGGTGCCTACGGCAGATGTGAGAAAGCCCACAGGTTTTCTGGTGATGAGTGGTGGAAAATTTCTCGGTGCTGTTAGCCACTTTCGGTTTTTGGCCCCTGCTCGAAGGCTAGCTAGCATTTCAAACGAAGAATTCTCCCTTTAGCATGTCCCTGCATCGGAGTAAGGCCTTTATATACATGTTTCCTATGGTAAACACAAAGAGGGCGAATTGTTAACACTGTCCGAGATTGCTGGCTAAGAGAAAGAACGGCTCTATTTGAGAGAATACATTTAAGATTTAAAAGTCAAGCTAATTTGAGGCTAAAGCTAAATGGACGAGGCAAATGACGTTCCTTTTCAGCTCCCACTTTAGGGGCGGGAGAGTCATACTAGTCTCTGTTGTGATTGGGCAATGGTTGTTAAAAGTCAGGACGTCATTGGCCAAAAACTGTCAATCAGAATTCATGTGCGGCATGGTGTGAATTGTACTAATGTGGATGTTTGTGTTAGGCGGGTGCAGTAGGTAAGTGTGCGTGATTTTTACTTTTCCTCGATTACTGGTACAAGCACGCAGGTTTAGGATGCCAGCCAATATATATCTTTTTTTGCTAGCAGGTTTCTTGACATGGCTTACCAACAAAAGCGCAGGGATAATTAATCAAATACAGCAATGAATAACTTCACCCTTGCACTAATCCCACTTTTAAATGTCTTGGAGCAGATTTCATAGCAGTGAAATCTCTGCTTCACTGCTTATTCAGGGATGAGATTGCATAAATTATCCTATTTGTACTAAGTCGTCTGTTGAAAGAAACTGAAAAACCAACAAATCAATGAATCAGACAAATGTGAGGCTCATAAAATCCAAGAAAAATGAAATGAAGAGTGTGGAAAGACAAGAAAAAAAATTGATAATTTATCCCCCCCCCACACCCACCACGCCCGCTTAAAGTACAATATGCAAAATCTACAAGGTTACATTCACAGATATAATTTGAATTTTCTTAAATGATTCATTGATCCTAAACTAAATACATCACATGCCATCAGCTGCAGCTTTTAATATGGTAGATTTGGCTCACTGTCCCAGCCATCATGGTGGGGTCAGGAGGGTTGCTGGTGCCTATCTCCTGCTAAAGTTTCAGGCAAGAGGTGGGGTCACCCTGGACAGGTCGCCAGTCTGTCGCAGGGCAACACAGAAAGAGACAGGACAATCACTCACTCACACACTTAGGGAGAATTTGTAGAGACCAATTTACCTAGCAGGCCATGTTTTTGGACTGTGGGAGGAAGCCGGAGTACCCAGAGAGATCCCACACATGCACAGGGAGAACATGCAAACTCAGTGCAGAAAGACCCCAGGCTGGGAATTGAACCCAGGACCTTCTTGCTGCAAGGCAACAGTGCTACCAACTGTGCCACTGTGCAGCCCTTGGTCACGACAGTTACACTTTGAAGTACCGTTTTGAATGTCCTGACAGGGATATTCTACAGTCTTCTTGTGGAAAATTAGCTCCCCACAACCATCTTTAGTTCAAAATCTTATTGTGATCAAATTTATCTGGATTTTTCTATAGACCACTTACCATTCTAGATTTACAAAACTCATATTCTATTTATGGAAGCACCAAAAGAGCAACCATCTCCCTCCCAAATGCATGACTTTGGACTTTATACCTGGAAAGAACCCACTGGTATGCATGGGGAGAAGATGTTATCTCTATGCAGAAACCCACACAGGCAGGAGACAGGGAGAATCTTGTGAAAAGTAGCTGTAGATGTAGTTTGAGTTGGAAAAAAAACCCATCAAGAAACACAGCAAGCAAAGGATCTAACGTATACAAAGCAAAAAGCAAAATAAATACAAGGCAGCAACAAGAACTATGGCAGGGGAACCTTATAGCGGAGGATGAGAACTGACAACATATCCAATGGAAGGAGTGATTACCGGATCTGGAACAGGTGAGTCTGATTAAATAAGCTTGAATTTAGACAGTGACGGAAAATGTCTAGAAATGGCGCCTGCATTGTGTAAACTTGGCAAAGGAACACGAGTACTAAAAATGCAGGATAATCACTGGCAGAAAAACAAGCATAAAACATTCATTTATAAGACATGAGTGAATAGAAGAATGTAGGTCTAAAGCGACAGAAAGTCAAATAAACATCCAATAACATCAGTGACATATTTAGGTTGAAGTTTTTATTATCAATTGTCCCTCAAAATAAGCTTAGAATTGTATTGCAGAAGAGAAGTGCACCTGCTTCAGTGTTTCCTCTCTTGCATGTTGATACTATTGTATTCCCATGCACGTTTATGTACCCACTGTGAATAATTTTTACTGTTACTGCCACGGGCGCCTCTATTTTGCCGCACATAAATAAAGTGAAACATGAACAAGCTGTTTTCAAACCCTGAATTCAAACAGCTTTTATCGCCGTTTCTTTCTCCATCTGAGGAAAACCGAATCAAGTGCGGCTCTTTTTAAGCACATTGCACGTGAAGGCGAACAAGTGGCCGTGGCCTGTGCTGTGATTTCGCTTCTTGTATGAAATCACCCTACGCCTGATGTCCTCCGCGGAGCTCTGGCAAACACACCTCGCCTTGCTCTCCGCTCTTCAAACACAAGAGCACTTGAAAAGCTGATTTCCTGCTCCTCAGAGGGAGCAGGTTTCTTTTGTCGACTGAGGAGCCGGGTCAAAACAATAATTGTTGGCAAATTATGCCGGGAAATATACGACGCTCATTTGATTTACATGTCATTTTGCACGGGTCCACTCCTCGGGCCTTCTTAGCTGTTCGCGGTGCTGCATTAGCGCTTTATCAAATGTTTATGAGGGCAAATCAATTTCATTTCCTGGGTGTAGCAGAGTGTATGTTTGTGAGAATGTGTGTGTGTGTAAGAGAAAGAGAGGGAGAAAAAGGGATAGCACACTGCAACCCTGTATTACTGCATGTTATGTGAAGGGCCCCTGCCTAATGGGATTAAAGACATTAACAAACTGTTTACAAAATGAGGGAGGACCTCTGTGTTTTGCCTCACCCCCATCTCTCTATCTTTGTCTCTCTTTGTCTTCCTCGGTGTCCACTGTTTCACTCCTCCTCTCCGTCTCTGATCCCCAATCAGCGAGACGGCCCAAGAAAGTGCCTTGGGGCTGAATACAAATGAGCGCAGCTGCCCAGTATGGATTACTGGGAACTCTCCATGAGCAAATTCATACAAACACAGGCTTGCTCAGAGAAAACAGTACGTGTAAACACAGAAGGCTATGCATCGACATATGTCGGTGCATGCCCAGCGTTTGCTGACACATGTATTTTCCAAGCATATGCCATTCCACTAATTTATCTCGCACGCGGACACACATACACTGAGTGCGAGAGACAAATGCTCAGGCTGTAGGGTCCAGCGGCAGACATATGCTGCGGCACACCCACTAATTTTTTACTGTGGAACAGGAACATGTGTGCGAATGGCCTGTATATTAGTGTCAGAGGGGTGTGTGCTTCAGCCATATGTCATCTGTCAATGAGAAATGGCGTTATGAAACCAGTTCAACTAAACAGATTGATTGTTCATAGTAATGAAAAGGTCTCTGTTGGTTTATTTGTTGACAGAGTGGTCTGACCTGAATGCCTACAGTTGCTTAACAAAAAGCATTCATAACTCGACTAATTTGCTGTTTGGTTGAACTCCACCGTAAACCTGAATGTCATTTCGGCCCTTGATTCACAAAACGTACTCCTAAACTTAGTTTAAGGTCTTCTGATATGCTTACTGTGGCTACTAATAACCATTGATTCAAATGGAAATATAGCGACGGTCAAACAATTTTATCTTTAAAATAGTTTGACACCTCATCAAGCATTTGAATGTTCCTTTTAATGCATGCCAATGGTTTTTGTTTGTTTGTCTGAGATCACTGTTTAAAATATTGTGTTTAAGTTCAATTTCCCCAGTTAGACATACTAATTACAATTCTGGCATACTGATGTATACTTACAGTCAGGCTAGTCATTATTTCACTTCAGGTGTGTTTGAAGCTTACTATGTTTTAAGCCAACTATTTGGGAACAACTATATATCATTCAACATATTTGATGTTAGTATAGTGGTAATATTTTACCGGAAATCTAAATGAGTAGTATACATTAAGCAGGATATTTTTATTTTGATAACTGTTAACATGAAACATACAGGCATGTTTTGTCACATAACTTTATGTGCTGTTTAATATTAACTAATCCCTGTGGATTTAGGTTTAAAATTGCACGTTCTTACTACTTTAAAGTTCTTGAGTATGGAACGCCACCTTCCCATCACCCTAATCTTTCACTTTCTCCACAGATTTTCTGTCAGATTCAAGACAGGACTCTGGCTCGTCTACTCCAAAAGGTTGATATATTCATACCCTTGAAATCTTTCGAGGGTATGAAGAGTTTGGGTCTTAACTGTATGTGTAATCACTTAAAACAGATGTTGCAGATGTTATCTGTTGACTATTTAACCACTAACCAAATACAGTATCACATTTGGGCTAGGGGAGGGATAACCCTAGAAAGTGAGATTAAAGTTGATATTGATAATAGGAGGAATGACAAGCTACAAATTCACTCCCTAATTAATATTTATACTTCCAATCCAGAATTTAACCAGTTTTCTTTCTCTGTTTTGGATGAATCAACTAGGAAACTTTCATGGATGCACAATTTATATAATTTACTCCTCCTCAGTCTTACAGTTTCCCCCACCTCTGTCAGGCAACCTTCTGTAATGGGTCAGAAATTAGCTGGATGTTGTGGCAGTATCACACCTCCATCTAGCGGTAGAGGGAAGTACTGCTATCAAATGTGTACAACATATGAAGTAACTTTCTGCTCGGAAAATTTGATAAATTGCTGAATTTAGTTTTTGGTTATTATCTGTTGGATTATTTCATGTTAAAGTTCAGGTTCTTATAATTCCTGCAGACACAGGGTGGCAGGTATGGGAAGCTTCCTATTTGTTTTCCACATAACAACCAAATATGAGATTCTCTTGGTTTAATAACATTTAGTAGCTGATATTGCTGGAATATAATAGCATATTGATTATATTGAAATGATGTAAAGCATTTATTTCACTTTTAATATAAAATATATAATAGCCTACATCTCTATATGATAAAGATGTAGGCCATTAATTTGTTAAATTATTTATATTAATTAGTTGGGCTATCTGCTCTGGCAACCAGCCACATACAACACATCCTCTACATCAGGGGTGCCAAACTCCAGTCCTCAAGGGCCAGTATTCTGAGACTTTCAGATCTGCCTCTGCTGCACCACACCTGAATAGAATAATTAAGGCTCTGGAGAACTGATCTACACAAGGAGGAGGTAATTAAGCCATTTCATTCCAGTGTAGCACATCTAAAAGCTGCAGCACACCAGCCCTTGAGGACTGGAGTTTGACACCTGTGGTTTAATGCTAATCTTGATCACAGTCTGGACCTCCTATTAGTTTGTCCAGGACCTGCTAGTCGGCCACTTATGAGGCTAGTAGAGAGTGCTACAAACGAATGTTTCAGACGATTATATTTACACAAAGGAACCCTGTACCTTTGCCCTGAATTCAGGAGAACATATTCTGATGCAAACACATGTGACCTGTCAGACCAGGTGTTCTGAGCTTGTCTGATGGTAGCCTGCTCAAACAGGTGTTGTGGAGAAGATAGATGTGGAGTGTGACTTACTTGCCATCCTCACCAGATTTTGAATTTGGGTTTTTAATTTAACAATAAGATTTCCAAACCATCCAGTAATGCCATATCTAAGAATAGACTTTACAGTTGCCCTATAAAAGATCAGCATAATCATTTTGGAGAGGCGACACAATCGAAATCGTCTAAGAAATTAGAGACACTGGTGAACTTTTGCACATACACTTGTCACATGTTCGCGCAAAGTCAAATTGCCATCTATGTACACACCTAAATATTTAAAAGATGTAATCTGTTTGATGGGGCAGCCATGTTTGACTATAGGACTCCAGTTTATCAATTGATTTAGGATCCAGAAATAATTCAACAGTCTTTGAGGTGTTTATCTGCAGCTTATGAGAGTCACACCAAAAAACAAACTTATCTACGGCAGTTTTATGTCTGTCGGGATTGTCTGTTAAAAGACTCAGAATAACTCTATCTAAAGTTGGGTTATATACTGATTGGATGGAGAGATAACGCTTTCATTTGTGTACTCTCTGATTCTGCTACTTAACAGAATCAGAGAAAACTGAATTGCTGAGATCTTTTTGATTAAAAAAAAGAGTAATACCACTTAATTAAAAAATGATTGACCTTCAACTGTACTAATTTCCTGAGAAGATTGTTTATATGAATGGAATTTAACGCTGAACTAAAATCGACAAAAAGAAGTCTGGCATATGCTGTAGAGTTCTCCAGATACTTTGGTGCGAGGTGCGTCAGTGTCAAAATAGCATCACTGATACTGCGCGTCTCCTAGCGTAAGCAAAGTAGAAAGGATCCGGAAGTGAAAGTCTTAGACGACTTCCACTTGTAGTAGCTCCAACATGAGTTTCTCAAATGATTTAATTACAACAGACGTGAGCGATACCGGATGATAATTGTTATCAGTTTGAGGAATGGCCATTTTTGGAACCGGAATGACAATTGATTTTTTTCCAAATATCTGGCACCAAATGAGTGTCCATCGAGATCTGAAAAGGTTTAAGCCAAATTGGAGAAAGTCTGTGATGTTCAGCAGTTAACTATACTGTCTTAAAACCCTGATAAACATTACAGCTGATTGACTCATAGCTAATGTCAATACTATCTACTTTTACGCCTCCCTCACCAAAACAATCATCTTAAAGAGGAAATATATATGTAAACACAGAAGGTTTGCAAAAAAGACACCAAACATTAACTTAATAATTCTGATTTTCACAACAGATGCTCTCCACATCTGTCAAAGAGACAAACTAAATGATTCAAACTAACATTTTACTGATTTATTTTTCCATAAAGTTGTAAAAAATTGAGACAAATTCAGAAAAATGTGAAGAATACTCAGAAAAGGGTTGTGACTGTAACTCTGGCTCGCCACAGCACCTATAGTGACAAGGTCAACCTGAATGGTTACTGGGATGGCAATAAATGAATCGATTTACGCTGCTAGTCGAATGCCAAGGTGACCCAGGCAACTCTGGGTGTACATGCAATCTTTGTTTTCTCTCTGCGATCTTTTTCTGACTGATATTGGGAGAAGAGTTCAGCTGGAAGAAATCATTTAACAAAGCAAGGCCTATCTTCTCCCTGAGCAGGCACAGGAAAGGCCACCACTTTCCTCCAGTGTGTGCATCCACTGTACTTCTGTACTTCATCCTTCGTCCTCGTCGTGTTAGTCTTCCCTCCGTGTGCACTTCCTCTCGTTGTGCTGCGTCAGTCGAAACCTTAGGGAACAGGTCAAGGTGGGTTTGTTTCAGCTTTATGGAAAGGTGATGTTGAGATAGAAACCGCAAAGACGGGAGAAGAATGTGGATCGTAGGATGCAGAAATTAGGCGAGATCACTAAGATGAAGCTCAGTCTAAACAGTGTCTTACTAAAATAATCACATCCCTTTAAGTCTTTTTTTATGTTTGTCAGTGAAAGTCATTATCTTAGGGTGTTTGGGTTGTTTATTTCATTATTTCTTATGCTCAACCTAGATCTCATATTGGTTCACTCTGCTGTTAATGCACACTTTTCTTTAGTATTTCCATGAAATGCTAAAGAACTTCCTTCATGTTTATTAGTCTTGTTCCCTCAGCCGGCCTGTTTGCTTCCTTCTCTTTCTTTGCACCTGCAACCAGTTCCAATCAACCATGTGTTTCTAATCCAGTAATCAAGACTCCTAGTATTTAAAGGCTCACGGGTTTGTTAGGTTTGTGTTATTTGTGCCCACGAAACCATAGAACATATAAAACAATTACAGTAAAGGAAAACACTGGATGTTTAGATGGTTTCCATGCTAAATCTATCAATAGACTAACTTATTTTTATTTTGGCCCATATCAAGACCACGAATGTCCTTAAGGACCGGTTCTGTATTTATAAAACCAACTCATTAACAATCTGATCAAATATTAATAAATAGTTGCCTCTGTATTCGTTGGATCTGCTTTTTCATGATGTTATATTTGGCAATATATAGATATTTAAGAACACAACTTTTATTTTGAAAGTTCTATTCACGTGGCTTTCTAGAGTCTGGAGGGCCACATATGATTTGGCCCGCAGGCCGTGAGTTTGACACATAAAATCTATATTATGACTTATTTAAGCGTTGTAATTCTAACTTAATAATGTTAGCTTCTGGAATCCAAATCAGAAACCTGTGATCCATTTTAATGTGTGTGTGTGTGTGTGTGGGGGGGGGGGGGGTACGCGGGCGTGTGTGTGTGTGTGTTTTGTGGTGTCAGCCAAATGCAGTGTGATCTAACAGCAGCTGACAGGCAGGTTTGAGGCCTCTCTCCAGAGTCCCGTGTGTGTTTGTGCATGTGTCTGTGTCCTACTCTGGTGGTGTGTGCTAACTGGAAGCTCTGCGAGACTTGCAGCAGGTCCTCCGCGGTTTCACATGTGCATTCTCACACATGCCCACACACTCACGCACACACACCAAATCAGCTCAACAGTGGAGCGATCCGTTAGCCTTTCTACATTTAACATGAGTCCGGTCTGCAGCCTCTTACTTATTCATTCGTCTCCACGTCCTCCTCAGCCACTTCTTGCCTGCACTAACCTGTAACGACAGCTGCTCTATGGCCAACGGAGACCTGTCCCACCCCTCTGTCTCGCTGGACGTCAGAAGAAAATGCCACCAAAGAGCTGTGCCTGCTTTTTCCCTTTTTTTAGATGAAAAAAGAAGAGAAAAAAGTGTGCAGGATCAATAGAAGTGTACAACAGAAGGGCATGATGCGTGTAAAGGGGAAGTCAATGATGTGCCCACTGGTGTGAAAGCGTGTTATTCACCTGGACAGGATGGGGACCAAAAGAAAAAGACGGATCTCTTCGATTCTCAGGAGAAATTCTCAGACTAAACAAAGACTGTTCATTCTCTCACTGCAGAAAACAGAATCCATCCTTTGAAGCAGCTCAAAGAGTGGATCTACAGTTCAACATGCAAACACAATGCAAGGGAGCAGATTTTTGGATAGTTTTAAAGTTTGGTACATCCTTGTCAAACAAGAACACTTTTTGACATTATTCTGAAAAACTCCTGCGTAAACTAAACCTCCCAAAGGTAATAATGACAATGGAGTCAAACCAAATGGCAGAGAGGGAAATCAAACCTTTCTAAATCTCACTGCAGCAGCTCAGAGAAAACTAGTGTTTGAAGTGCACAGATGATCAATTGTATCCACGGCTCTAACAATCTTGCAAACCTTCCTCCTTTACTCTTGGTGCTCTGTCTGCGGTACCTGGTGTAGAAGTGAAGAATGTTGTTGATTCATCAAAACTCGATGACAACTTAGTAACTGAGTTGCTAATTTTCTGACAGTATAAATATCTGAGGTTGCTGTCTTTCTGTTTTAGCAGGTTTAGTGTCTCTCAATCTTGTGCATCTGACCACCATCAAGCATATGATACTGAGACAGTGTGACATCCACTTTCATCCCCTCTCAACATAAAACCCTTCCCCTCACTCCACCCCTTACCGATGACGGATGACATGTTTGCTGCCCTGTGACAGACCTGCAACATTCACCTGCAGCCAATATGCCCAAAAATGGAGATGTTGGATGAGCCGTGGGGCAGCATGGGTCAGAGGTTCTTGAGGCTGGACATGAGACAGATACAGAGATAGACAAGGCACCGAAGGGTGAGCAGGCGGACGGACGGTACAATGGATGCATCAATACTGAGACAAAAAATTCAATAAAATATTTTTCCAAAAAAAGAGGTGCAGACCACCCAAAAACTAAGCTTCCCTTACTTTGCTTGACTCCACCGGTTATTTAGCGAGAGGCAGTGTACATTCTGGACATCCATCGCAGGCCAACACAGACAAAACTCTACAAATAACCACACATGCACGCCCACACACACTTGAAGACAATGTAGAGAGGCCAATTAACCTAAAAGTCCTGCTTTTGGACTCTGGGTGGAAACTTGAGGATCCAGAGAAGAACCAAGGCACAGAGAAAACATCAATTCTCCATGCAGAAAGTCCCCAAGCTGGAATTCAAACTTCGGACCTTCTTGCTAGTTGCTGAACAACTACATTTAGACTTTGTTTTGTAGTTTCCTCAGCATTTATAGAAAAAAGAAGCAATGTCTTTTTTTTTTCTCCATGTCCACTCTATTGTTCTGTTTGTGTCTGTGTTTAAAGGACAAGCGAAGATTCTTCAGCAGCCACTTCTGGCCCTCAGGTCATTTTTATTTATTTATTTATTTTTGCCCATAGGTGTGGCTCAGGCCCTTTTTGCGACAATGGTGAATGGTCTAGTTGGGTGTTGCTGCAGCTGAAGTGTTGCAGGATTGCCTTTGCTGGAGCGACGAGGCTGGGCAGCTCTCTCCTCCCTGTTCCTTAATGTGATGAGACGTGCCTGACATTCCACACCACATAAGAGACATCATGCATATGTGCGGATACAAACGCATCTGAGGCGTGCACAGATGGGAAATACAGACAATTGCATACAAAAATAAGACGACCGCTAAGAATTTTCCTCATTATTTTGCTGCGTATTGTGTTTCCTCTGCTGCAACGATTACATGGCATGGCCAAGAGCATCCAAGCGTCCTCCAACAGACATTTTCTTGACATCTGAGTTGCATTATTCATTTAGACGCCTTGTTGTTGGCATCTCACTGTCTACATTCACTCACCTACTTTTCCTGAGTCGACATGATAAAAATACAGCAGAAGTAAAACTTCCCAGCAGAGCATTGATTAGTTGTTAGAAGTATTTATATTTTAAATCAGCTGTATTAGCTTGTGGCTAGCATGTTCAAAATTTTTAAATTCAACCCACGTTCGTTGTTTGTTTTGGTGCCCACACATTATGAGAATAGTTAAATATAGAAACGGATTAAAATTTGCTAAGCCAAGATGTTTGTTCAGCTAACCATTAATCATTCACCTTCAGCAATAACAGCTAAAAAGACGGATCTTTTAGCTGTTATATATGGTGTTCATGTGCTGTTGTGACTGAAAATGCTTAGAAATGTCAGTAGACTTGTGATTGAGACAGATTCTGCCTAGGAACAAGAATTTAAATCCAATCTAATTTAATTTAAATCCAACTTCAACTACATTAGCAATACAGCCAATGCTAAATTTGCTAGCAAGAAGGTATTCTTAGCTTTAGAGGCTGTCGTTACTAAATAGTACACCATACATCTTAGCTGAGGTTGTCAGGGAAGAGGTTTACATCCCATTGTGCCAGAATAGATTAAAAATGTTCATAACTATCTTAGTAACATTTTTTTTCTTTATCTTAACTGTGTTAGCGATACTGGTAATGCTGCAGCTAAACATGCTAGCAAGCTAAACTTCTTAAGCCTGAGGTAGTTGTAGCCAATGAACCGAACATCTCAACTGAGGCTCCAAAGGAAATGCGTAATATTCAACCTTGCTTGAATACAATTGAGATGTTTATTACTATCTCACTGACGTTTTATGCCTTAATCAAAAACACTTAAGTTTTTGTTTTCTTTTTTGAACTATGATTATGAAGCGGATGTGTAAATTTATCTTAGTGATTGATTAGAATTGAACTGATTTTGTTAGTACATTTTAAAGTCGTTTTTGTTTTAATTATAAACTAAAACGTCATCTAGCAGTTAAAGAAAATTCTTATTTCGAAGTAGGCCGATTGATTATAATAAATTGCACCTTTAACAGAAATCAAACACTCATTAAAAATTCCCTGGCTTTTCTTATTTAAGCATGTTTTTTAAGATCCACACTTAAGGTAAATAGAGGAATATTTGAAAATTGCAACCTCTAATTGTTCATAAACTGGAAAGATAGTCGTAAAAAGAGTTTAAATAATACTGTTATGGTTTTTTTTCTTTTATCAAAGACAATAAATCTGTAGTAAAACTCCACACAGAGAACCGCTTGCTGTGCTCGGGGGGAGAGTCACCGTCGGCCTTTTCCCAAAGCAGAGGTGATGTGTCCTGGTCCACTAATGTCAACATCACAGCAACCATCGTAGGACTGTCAAACACACTAACACACAACCTTTTCCAGCTAACCCCAACACAGTAAGTGTGTGTGATTATGTGTGTGCCCAAAATGCCAAGTGCTCTCCTCTCCCCTCTCAGAACTTCCTCCGTTGTGTCGCCGTCACTTGCCTGAGGTGAACATGCATGTTCGACAGGCGGGTACGCCGACTTTATGTGTTTGTCTCCGTATTTGAACTTTTGAACAATCAGAGTTCAATAATGTATTCCCAGGACTTTGTAAATGCCATCTTTGTGCTTTGTGCAGCATTTTTCCTGGGATAGACCCAAACGGTATATGGCATGGTTGTGAAGTGGAATGAAAATATGATGGAAGTTTTTGAACTGTCAAAACAGATTAAAATAAAAGAAAATGAAATAGGTGACAAGCATATGTATCTCGATAAAATATTTTCATTTATTCATTCATTCATTCATTCATTCATTCATCCAGACACAATAGTACAGCGGCGTCCAGGAAAGGAACTGGAACACATTTGGGACAGTGCAGAGGGCATGCACCAAAAGGCTTATAAGTGTTGAAGCGTGAAGGTTTTCTCCCCCCCCCCCCCCCCTCCCCTGCTAATACGGATATAATGATGTGACTATTTCAGTGTCAGCGTGCAAGAGCGAGTGTGTACCGTCTGATCACAAGGAGCAGTTATCTTGTTCGTCTGCTGGACGGTTCTTCATGACTCACACCCCGTGAAGAAGAGAGTCGAAGATGGAGGTTATGTAGAAGCTGACGAACAAAAAGAGACAGCGGCTGTGTGTTGTTTTGACTGAAGGAGGGGAAGGCTGGCAATGAGTTTGTCCACTTTTACGTGGCTGGATATGGGATGAGACAGCGAGATTTCTCTCTGTGTTATTTATTCGCACAGATAAATCTTATTTTTATACATGTGTGCACCTATTGAGAAAACAGACTAAACTTAGGCACTTTGTTTCATCATTTTGTGCAGATGTACGAATTTCAGTGAAGCACAAGTAAAACGAACAAAAAAATGATGGTGTTGCACTGTATTATGTCAATTCAGAACAAAACACATCCTTGTTTTGGACATCTTTTTAATTTTATGGTGGCTCTGAGCGCAAACTGGGTCCAAACCAACACTAGCAAATTACCTTATTTATTCATACTTCACTTCCAATCATTGAGGCCTCTGCGGTTTTAAAAAGTCATCTTGAACTGTAGAGAAGTTAAGTACACCTGGATAAGTCGTAAGTCCATTGGAGGGCAACACAAAGATGCAAAAGACAAACTTCACAAAGCCTAGGTAGCTATTTACTAAGGATTCATACAATAAAAAAGGCTCCTTATAAGACATATATAAATAAATTAGGGATTTTTTAAAATGTTGCACAGTACCACAGGCTGTGAGCAGCCAACCAGAATCTGGATGAGGCATCACCCTCTATGTTTCTCTCTGTTTTCAGTCTAAGGGGACATCCCAGATAACATTTTCACTTCCAGACTCTAAAAGTGGTATCAATCTCGATCAAGTGTCCCAAAAGGCTAAAAAATCACACAAAACACATGACATATCACAGCACAGTCGTTTCTGGCATTTCAGTGATTTAGAGTGTCATCCCTGGTTGCCACTAGCGTGAAGCTGTGGTCTTCACAAATATGACACCTCGCCTCAACAAGGTCCACACACACACACACACACACACACACACACACACACACTGAAAGGATGCCTGCTCAGTCCTGTCGTCACATTCTCACTTCCTGATTCAGACAGACAGAGAACAATCCTGTGGGACCCAGACGCACTTCTTTCCTTCGCTTCTATGTTCCTTCCTCTACTCTTTCCCCTTTCCTTGATCCTCTGCTCCCTCTCCTGGGGACGGACGAACGTGGAGCTGGAGGTTAGACCGATGGAGGCTGGTGATACACCTGGATACAGTCGGTCTCAGGTTTGCTCCTGTGGGAATGATGTGATGGAGACGGGGGAGAGAGAAGAAAAAAAATCATGAAAATCTCACCGAGGGCTTTTCTCCTGAAGACATGAAAGACACAGAGAAGAAGAAGTTCTGAAAGTGAGACATTAATGCAGCCAGCTCAACACAGCCAAAAACCTTCACTTGCATTTATGTCTGTGGAAATATTTTTGTTTTTGTTTGACTTCAGTTTTATTTACTCAGTTTTCTTTCTTTTTTTCCCCCTGCAAAACAGTTTGGCTTGCATCTCATCAGGATTTATTTTTATAATAATAATAATAATAATAATAATAGTTATTATTACTCATTATGTTTCACAAAAATAAATTATGATCAAATGCAGCGTGTAAAACATAAAAAGATATGTTCACATCCTTCAAACCATGTACCTCAAAGTATTTCATTAAGCACCAAAATAGTTCACAATTCTAAGATGAAAGTAGAAGGAAGATCTGAACACTGCAAAAACACAAAGACATAACAAGTATTTTTGGTCTAGATTCACACGATTCAAATATCTTGATACAAATTATATAAGACAAAATCATTTTTAATACTTTTGAGAAAGAATTGGGGGCTGGATTTAAGTATATAATTCCTTAATATTTGATGAGTTCTTGTTCCACTGACAGATTATTTCAGTTACAACTAACACTTTTTCACAATCCTTTACAATTTGGATTGATTGAACAAGTCGACACTTTACAGAGAAGACGGATCTTTTTTTTTAAAGAAAAAAAAAAAAGAAAATTGTCAACAACTATCAGAAAGATACAAACAGTTTTTAGGAAAACAAAATCCATCAAGAGGTAACTTGACTGACTTTCAAGTCTGAGCACAATAACATAGACTCAGAAGCTCGAAAACGACAGTGCACAAATTGCTGGTGTAAAGCACAAGACAGATAATACACTGAATTGCCAGTGTGGCAATTCAGTGTGCTATGGAGGACCCCTTATTTCCTTTGCTGGACAAAAGAAACAGAGAAAAGGTTGACTTGTAGAGTGGTGTGAGGTTTCTTTTTCCCCCCGACTTCCTGCTTGTTTCTGTCACGACTGTCAACAGCCACTTTAAGCCACGGAGAGGATACCGCTCCGTCTACCTGTGTTTTACCACATCACACGGCGCACTGCACTCAGCACAACCACACACTCAGAGAGTGGCGGCTCCATCGGCTGCAGCCGGAAAGGTTGGGAGCTTGTGTGGACCGAGTGATCTGGAAAAGGTGGGTCAGCTGAAGGAGAGCGAGACAAGAGGAGGAGGAGTGATGCCTTTCCTGTGAGTGGGTAACAATGAAGGATACCAGAGATAAATATTTGAAGCGGTACATTGATGCTTTTATACCTACGTGTCTGGACTTCATTCATAAAAAAAAAAAAATAAATAAAAGTAGACGAGAAAGGAAAATGAAAAAACGAGGAAAGATGAAAAGAGGATGAAAGGATAGAAGAAAGTGTGAGGCGGTTGATTCACATGCACTCAGTCATATTGTATGACTGACATTTTTTATTATTTTTTTCCCATTTCCAATTTCTTTTACACTTTTGAAATTTTTAAAGAAAAATAACAAACTCTATACATTGATTCATGTCCTTAGCAGAGTTAACAGTGATTGACTTATCTTATCTTGCATTTTGTCATGCTCCAACAACCGATTTCACAGTAATTTCACAGTATTTGTTTGGGATTTTGTGAGATAGAACAACACAAAGTAATTAATAATTGTAAAGTAGAAATTGACATGCTGAACCACATTTTTACAGACTAAACCTTCATACTGGTGTCATTATGCCTAAAGTCTTCCAGTATCTGAACTGGTGATGATGGGATGCAGCTGGAAGACCTTTGACACTCTTCCAGCAAATTCAGACAGGACAGAAAGTATCTGTGAAAATCATTTTAGTCTTTCCACAGACTCTCAATTCTTTGACTAGACCATTGTCAAAAGCCTTATATTAGGCCCGAGTCTCAAGTCTTTTGCAAAAGTTTTCTTTAAATGCCCCCCTTATATCTCCATCTGTCCATTTTCCTATCAACTCTAACCAGCTTCAATGTCCCAGCTAAAGAAATTTGCAGTCATGGTCTACTTTATGTTGGTTTATTTCATAAAATACTAGTAAAATATGTTGAATTTTGTGAAAATGTAAAATAATTGAAAGGGTGTGAATGCTTTTGTAATTTTTTTTTATATTTACAAAGAATGAAACAGATTAACTTTTCTACCCTCTCCATTTATTTATTATTTTTTTGTTTCTACAGAATATGTGGAATCCTTTCTAAAGAAAAAAAAAATTTTGAAAACATTTTTTGTCTACTTAAATTATTATTGCAGAAAAAACTTGGTTGTAATTTCTTCCATGCAGAGTGGACATTATAGAGGCAGGACCGTCCAGCAGCACACAAAGACAAATAGAAATTCTGCTTTACAGGGTCTCAAAATGCCAGATCCTTTTGGGCTGATGGATGACAACACTGTGAACATCAACATATCACAGGTCTGCTTTGTCTTACTGCACACACACACATGCACAATCCCCCCAGCCCCCAAACACACACGCACACACCCACACACACACACACACACACACACCCTGCTGTTATATTGCAGACATCTCCAGCTGCAGACATGCCAAGGCTGGACATGCCCAAAAGGCAAAGGCTGTTCCCTGTCACCTATCAGCTGGTGGCAGACAGCAGGACATGACTGCGTTGGTGTGTGTGTGTGTGTGTGTGCGTGCGTGCGTATGTGTGTGTGTGTACATGCGCTGATGCATTGATCTTTGTGAGTACTGCTTTGAATTTTAGACTTTGGGATTTGGCTCGTTTAGTGTCAACTTTTAGGAAAATAAGTTTTTCTTTTCAGCAGGGATTTCTTATATCGCTGGTCTGTTGTTGTTGTTTCAGTTCTTATGTTGCAGTGCACAGTGCTGCTCCAGTTGCATCCCTTAAAATAGGTTTACAATCCTCATGTTATATGTGATTTCTTTTCTGTTTTGGACGGTAGCATAAAAAAGTATTCACTCTGACAGAATTCTCATTTTCGCTTTTGTCACACCCAAATGTTTCACATAATCAACCTAATTTAAGTACCAGCCAAAAAAAGTTAACACAAAAAGTAGTTTTCAAATTATTTGAATTTGTTTGGCAAAATAAACCAAACAAACTTGTTCCATGTGAAAAAAAATTAATCCGTGTTGGTCACACTTCCAAATATTGAATTAACATTAATAGCCATCTTGTTCGGCTCTGCACTAACTGGTTTAGTTTGTCATTTATAATTCCAATAAAATACATTGATGTGGCTGTTTGTAACATGGTAAAGAATATAAATATTATACATAGCATTGTTCCTGTTTTAGACATTAATACGCTTAGTATTGGTTTCGAAAGGCTAATAGTTTTCTAATTGTGATCAAGTAACCATTAATATTGTATTATGTATTAAAATGCAAAAAACCTGGATAGTTCCAGTGTGTCTTCTACAATATGTAATTTGTAGAAGCTAATTTACTTAGCTCACATAACAAAATGTGTTGAGTATGCTCTCATGCAGAGAGGGGAAAACATTATAGCATGCTCTGCTAATATTAACAAGATTTTATTATGTATCATGTGAGCAGTCAGTGAGAAAGCTCATGTATCTGGTGTTGGAGTCCAGCTATGTCAGAGGGCATGCCAGGGAAAGAGAAGGTAGATCAGAGTTGGCAGCTGCCCACCCTGGACTGCTGGTCTGGCTGCCAGGGGCGGGGCCAAGACAGCATGGCACACGTCGTCTTCAGACACCCACTCTCCTTCCTCTCTCCCCCACGGGCTCCTACGGTCGGCACGAGAGGCCCTCGGCCCAGCGAGGGGTGGACGGCCATCTGACAACTCCCCACCTGCCTGACCTTTACCATGCTTGACCCCCTACAGGAGACAATAACCTCATAGCAAACAGCCCTACAGGAGACATGGACGCTCTGGGGACACAGGAATACACAAACATGCACAACGTTTTCTCTTTTTTGCTATGCAGGAATTTTAATTTGCTTCCAAGGATCGACACTGTCTCCTAATCCTTTAGTGGTTTTGATCTCTGTGGACCCAAAGTTGTGTTTTTGACCTTATCAGTACAGTAAAAGACCATCTTGAAAGGAATGTTTTATTATTAGTAATATATTTAAATATAAGCTGTGAATAATCCTCTTGTAAAAAAGGACTTTCAAACTCCAAGGGGTAAAGTAGTGTTTTGTCAACACTTAAATGAAAAAAATGAGCAAAGAATGAAACAGAGAACCTGTGTTGTATTTGTGTAAGATTTATCCTGAAGTCTGCGAGCCTATGTCTTATGTCTTATCAAATATTGTTTGTCACACAGAATACACATCACTTTATGAATGATCTACCTACATACATACTGTTTCGCATTCACGCGTTTATGTTACAAACATTAAAAAATATTAAATTTGATTTTTTTTATTATTATTATTATTATTATTATTTTATTTTTATGTGATAGACCAATTTAAAGTAGAGTATGTTTGTAATGTGGGAACAAAATCCAGAAATGCTTCCACTGCTCATACTTACTTATCCTTAGAAGATAATGCACACTGCACTCCTGGAAGAAAAGTTTTTTTTCCATTTCTTTTTTAATCCAATGTAACCTCTAGCAATTAGTAAATTAAAATCAGATACAGCAAGTAAAATTTTTAAATAAATAACAGTCATCAGAAATTGTGACCATTGTTATTCCAGTCTTGATTTTAAAGAGCACCATCTGAATGTTTAATAATCATAGAATATGCCCACTGGAGTCATAAAATGCCTGGGTAGGGAATATTTTTCCCTCTTTTTGAGGCTTGACTTTTTATTTTTTCCAAATCTCTGGGGACCCTGAGAGATTATGTTGCGACCGCCACTAAGGTGTCACGCCTGAGGTTGAGAAGCGCATACGTCATCAAACAGCGACGTGACGGTTTATTTAGGACCGCAAACGTCAAACGTTGGGTTTTGTGAAGACACAGAAGAAAAGTAAGTCAACATTTTTCCTGTTGTATTTAGTTTTATATTTAGACATAATACCGGAATTGTTCCTCAGACATTCGGTCCTTAGAACCGAACTTCCTCTGTTACTCCGGTCAATACACGAAACGTCACTTACACGTCTGTGTTGTTTTTATGTTGCTAGGTTTATCCGGTTTGGGACGCGGCGCTCTTATCGCCTTACTTCGGCACAGTTCTCCTCCTTATGAATCCAGTAATTAGACGGAGCCTTCCTCCGTCAGTGAGGAGCCTCCTGACAGACATCTCTTCAAAGGAGGAAGAGGTGTGGACCGACCTGGACCCCGAGACAGAGGCTATGGCCAGGGATGGGGTCGTGCTTCCGTCCAGAGGAGCTGGGAAAGGAGAGTTTCTTTCTCCAGCCAAGAACCAAGACGAAAAGATTTCAGAGGACGAGTCTAACGCCAGGATAAGCAGGGCAGTGTGCATGCTGTGTGAACGGAAACCCTCTAACTACACCTGTCCACGTTGTAATCTCCAGTACTGCGGCTTGTCCTGTTACCGGAGCCCGGACCACTCCGCCTGCTCCGAGGAGTTTTACAAGGAATCTGTCCTGCAGGAGCTGAAAGACATGGGGAAAACAGAAGCAGAGGGTAAGAGAAAGATGCAGGAGATTCTGCTGGGACTGAGGCAGAAAGCCGACACGACGCATGGAGGGATGGAGAGTTTACTAAAAGAAGCAGACATGGTGGGAGAAGATGAGGAAGAAGCGGTTGAGAAGGTTCAGGTTATGGAGCTCCTGTCCAGGTTGGCAGAGCTTCAGCAGTCTGGAGGGGAGAACGCACCAGAGATGGAGGCCATTATGGGAAAACTCGAGGAGATAGGAGGAGCAGAGGCGACTGCTGACGGTACAGAGGGGGAGCTGGACTTGGCCGAGCGACTGTCGGGGCTGGACATCAACGAGCTCTCAGAGGAGGAGCTGTGGGAACTTCTCAGCAAGGAGGAGCAGGAGAAGTTTGTGGGTCTTTTGAAGCAGGGAGACCTCAGCGGGGTGGTCCCTCTGTGGAAGCCCTGGTGGGAGGAGCACGAGGAGAACGGCAGGCCTCTCATCCAGGTGCTACAGGAAGATGTGAACAAGCAGGAGAAGGGTCACAATGATCAAGTCAAGATATCGCAAGAAGAGGATGAGAAAAAGATTCAAGGAGGAAAAAGTAAAGGAAGCTCAGTTGACGTAAAAGTTCCCTCAATCTCTGCAAATATCCCAAAGCTGAGCTCCTTATGTGCAAATCCATCTCCTCTGGTTTGCTACAGCTTAGTAAATGCCCTTTACGGCTATGCCTTTTCCCTGTCGCTGTTTAACGGTGACACAGATTCCCTGATGTTGGAGTTCTGTGATATGACTCTCTCTCTGTCTGAGGCTCTGAGCTCGGGGAAGGTGTTCAACTCTGTCCAGGAGGCCTTGGAGTGCGGAGAGGCTCTCGTCCTGCGTGGCGGCTACCTCGACAGGGAGGATCCTCTGGCTCCGGCCAGAGCAGCGGAGGCCGTGGCTCACATCATGACAGGCAGAGACAGACGAGACGCCTCAGGTTACTCCCTGGCAGCCTTGAGCCAACTGCGTAGGATGCTCTCTAAAGCCAGGGGGAAGCTATCCAAGGAGGGAGAGGAAGGGTCGAGGAGGCAGAAGTACTTCCAGGCAAATAAGAAGTGTGAATTCTTTCAAGCCTGGGTGAAGGACAACGTCCAGCAGGTTCGCAGACTTGCTGTCGAGCTGTGGAGTGAACACGGTAAAAGAGAGAGCGTGAGAAGTGGCATGGAGAAGGCCAAGACTGCAATTGAGGAGAATTTGAAGAAAGAAAAGAGGAAAAGAATTAAGCTCATTGAGGAGCTGAGCTAAAAATACATGTATATGTATGCGTTTGTCCAAAGAAGTTATGGTTACATAAAACGTGATAATTATAATCTGGACTGGTCTGTTCATTTTTCACCAATAAATTTTGTTTAATGTGTCGTTTTTGTTGATTAAGACAGTTTCAGGAAGGGACTTTTTCTTATGTTTCCAGTTCTATTGATAATCTCCAGGCCCTCCCCCACATATTGCTTCTCCCTAGATTACAAGAAAATTTTAATTAGTCTTTTCAGAAATATTTCCAAAGATAGTCATGTGGGGGAAAGAAAAGGATCCCTACTTATCATTGTTTACTATTTGCTTGTTTTGAAGACTGTAGCTGACTGAGCAGATAATACAACTGATTAATAAACTGGTATAAATTGGATTAATTTAGCGAGGAAAAAAATCATGACTGGACATGTACCGGGTCAATCCTCACAATCTCACTCTGGAATTAATTGAGATGCTGAGGGTGAAAAAATGCTTCAAGAAATCAAAAACAAAGATACAATGATTGGAGTAATCAATTTTTATGCAGAATAATACACCGACAATAACATAATGCTGTTATGTGAATAAAATTTAGATTAATGGGGACTAAAGCTACATTTTTTTAATGTTTTCCAAATGTTAGTCTTTTTGGAAAGTTTTCATCTACAAACAGTATTTTACAGGGCAATTGTCCTGAAGTTTCTCTAATTCTAAACCATCGTTACCATGTTTTATCGTTGAAATAAAATGCGTCTTGTAAAACTTCTGGAATTATTCACATAATAAACTGTGAAGTAAAGTTAACATCTTTATGTTTAAAAGACTGCTGTCTTGCACAGTTGAATTTCTTTCAACCTCTAAATTTTCCTTGCTTTGTTGCTTTGTTTTTTTTTTTTCTTGCCTTTATGGTCCATGTTGCATTTTCTTCAAACTGCTATAATATATTTCATGTAATCTGTGTTTTCAGTTAGTTGAAAATGTTTTTTTAAAATGCCTATATTACAACTAGCAGATCCTCACCTATAAGAAGGGGGATGTGCCTTATACTACTAACACCTGGATTTTATCAAATGTTATTTTTATACTTGTGGGTGTGAAAGGTGTCTTCCTTCTGCTTTTTACCATTAAAATCTTATTTTTAATGAACAACCTTAATTATTCTGAGAAAAGGACAATTTGAGAAGGAAACATTGTTTTTATGAACCATAAAAACATTATATTTTAAAAGCTTTTTAAGTACATTTGACCATTTTTGTATGATACTGAAAACTTACTTTATTTTGTCATATAGGTTGTTATTTGTGATAGCCATATATATGCCTTACTAAGGAAAAGAGAACGAGACAGCCTGGTTGGTACTCTCGCGAGATTCTTCCATAAGACTATTGTCACGTGGTGAGGAAGTTCCTTCACGTTGCGACAGAAAACATGGCTGCGCTCTTGAGATCAGCCCGGTTACTTAGGTTTTCTCCTTCAGGTTTGCTCCAGATCCCCGGGAGCAGGAGGAGCGGGGCGCCGCTCAGTCGCTTGTACAGCGGGGTTCCAGTCGGCAGAAGTACCGGCGTCTGCTCCAGACAGCTGGGTCGTGTTTCTGACAGCGTGAGCAGGTATGTTACTGCAGCTTAGCTGGGACCCACGCGTGGAGCAGGGATGTCATTGGGGTTCAATGACAAAGACGCAATAAAATGCCAGGAACAAAGTAGCCAAAACCTTTACATGTTAAACCTTAAAACGTGTCGTTGTAATGGAAGCAGTTTAACATTCGCAATTAGCTTTTGTTGTATTTCTCAGTAAACATGCCTCCATTTTTATGCAACATTAGACATTTCGTAACACTGAGACAGCACATATACATTCCCTCTTTAGCTTGGCATAAGAGCCGTCGTGGTTCTTAATATTATAAAAGACTAACCGCTTTTTCTGTAGCATGTTAGCTTTTAGCATGAGGCTAACTCATCTACGGTGTGTTGCTGTAGCAGCCAGTCTTTTGTAAATTACTAGTTAACTATATCTGGTTTCTTAATTTATCATATTAAATTAAATAATAACCTGCAGGTAGTTAGTATTAGGATAATTTATAACAGTTGACCACATGCTACTTTAGCATGACTGTCATCCTTCAAGGTCACAGCTCATTTACAAAATCACATACTGCAAGCCACTGTGCTTGGTGGAGAATTATCACTGCACATCTGAACACACCGTCCCCACAATTGGTGATGGCAGCATCATGCTGTGGGGACGGCTTTCTATTGAGGGGCAAGGGAAGCTGTGGGGGACATAGATGGAGATAAAAACAGGACAATCACAAGGAAAAATAAGCTGCAACACACAGGAGACCTGGATGGAGGTTCACCTTGCAGCAAGACTTATGCTGCTTGTATCAAAGTGTATTCATATGGATGGCCCAGTCAAAGTACCAACCTAAAGTGAATTAAATTGATCTTCTCATATTCTCTCCATCCAGCCTCGATCTGACAGAGCTTGAGATATATTGTTAAGATGATAGAGACACGTTCCCAAAAAGAATGGTAGATGTAAATAGTAAGGACTTCATTCAAATGTGTAATTCATTTTTATTTTTATATATATATATATATGTAGAAACTATTAAAATGCCTTCTGCAATATTTTGCATTGATGTATCGTGTAGAATCTCCATAACTGGATTTTGTGGTGGTGACCTTGGAAATGATATGGAATTTTTTTTCCTGAAGTTTCTCTAAATTTTGTCAGGAGAAAAAAAAAAAGACACAAATTTTGCACAGAGGACCAACCTGCTGCTTCAACTATACAAAAGCAGCCAATGGTTTTAAAGATGTTAGCAGCTCTAGTAAAACTTGAGCTGATCTTTTAGTTGTGTGATGAAAAAAAAAACAAAACTTGAATTCTTTCTTTGTTTCGCTTCACCTCATATCCTCCTCAGGTGTGTGTGGCCTTACACAGCCGGGTGTGTGCGCAGCTATGCCGTGGCCACAGAGCAGAAGGACGAGGCCGGGCTGGCGGTGCGGTCCAAGCAGGCGCAGCAGTTCGATTGGGCGCTGACCAAACTGGACAGCTCAGTGAGGAGGACGGGACGCATCACTAAGACCTTGCTGATGCGCATCTTCCATGATATCTGCAGGACAGGTAGGCGGGCAGATCTCAGAGAAGTATGGACTATCCATTACCAGTGTCACGCAACAAGCTAAACTACAAATGTTGGAACATTTTTTCCCCTTTTGATTTTTGTTTACATCCAACTGCACTTTGTTTGCCGCTCTGCATTCAGGCTATCCCAGCGGTAATCACGCCTTGCTGCTGCTGCGCAGCTGCGGCTCCTTGCTGCCTGAGGTGCCGATGGAGGAGCGAAACGAGTTGGCACACCGAGTGTGGAGTAAGCTGCAGGAGCTGGGTAAGAAAATGAACCTCAGGTGGCTAGAGAATTCACTGCAAATTTGAGGACAAATTTACCTCCAGCATATGAGCATTTATTGGACTTAGGAATACTTAAGTTATTCAAACCATTTTTATGGAAGTTTTTTTTTTATTTTTTTTTTTTTTTTTTGACATTGTGCTGAATCTGAACATCTGAACATTTTCTCCAGGTGCACAGTATGACGTTAGTCACTACAACGCCTTGTTGAAGGTTTATCTGCAGAATGAATTCAAGTTCTCCCCCACTGACTTCCTGGCTAAAATGGAGACAGCGAACGTCCAGCCAAACAGAGTAAGTACAGCAATGAGTAAATCAAGTATGTTGTTGTTTTTTTTATGTAGATAAACACACTATATTGGCTTGATTTCTAAGAAGAACTTTACAATTGGAACATTTTAGTCTTTGCTCTGTATTTTTGTAAAACATTATTGAGCTTAGTTTCTTTTCTCCTTGTTGTAATTTTGCTTAATTTTATTTTACATTTCGATTCTTTGATAGCATGCTGCTGTTTCAGTATTTTATTGTGCAGTGATGATATAAAACTCATCTGTTGCCACAAACAGGTCACCTATCAGAGACTGATAGCAGCTTACTGCCAGAATGGCGATATCGAGGGAGCCAGGTGAGCAAGTTTTGTAGTTTTAGAAAATCTTTCAGATCAGTTGATGCACAAAAGAAAAAGTTTTCCAGAAACAATTGGATTAATTAAAACTTTTCATAGGACTCTGAGGCTGGTCATTCCTGACCTCAGCAGAATGTTTTGTCAATTCCCTTAGTGTTTTTAGCAACTGAATACAATCAGTTTGCTACTAATCTTTTATTTTGAAAGAACTGAAGCCATTTTGTTTACTTGCATTCATTCATAGCACCATCTTGGGTTTCATGAAGAGCAAAGATTTGCCCATCACAGAAGCTGTTTTCAGCTCTCTGATAACAGGACATTCTCGCGCCGGGTGAGTTTCACAGCTTTTGATCTGTTCATAAAGAATAGATTGTTTTGAAGCCATTTTGTTTTTTTAAAACCCATTTTTTTATTGCTGTGCAGCGACATCGAGAGCGCTGCCAACATCCTGTCTGTGATGCGGGGAGCGGGAGTTGAGCCGAGTCCTGACACATACGTGACGCTGCTGAACGCGTATGGTGAAGAGGGAGATCTGGAGAGTATGAAGAAGGTTTGTGCTTATTGTAATAAATGTTTGATAAGCATGGCTTCCGTTTTAAAGCGTTCCTGTATCTTCCATCTGCCCTGGTTGACCTTTTCTCCAACGTTAACACCTCCATGTTTCTCTTTCCCCATCCCTCATTTTACTCTCCAACCTTTTCAGACTCTGGAGGCGGCAGAGAGCGCAGACTGCAGCCTGATGGATCGAGACATCATGCAGGTCATTTTAACTTTGGCCAAAGCCGGACAACAGCAACACGTACCAGAAATGATTGAGCGTCTAAGGCACGAGAGGGGCTACGTACCAGGTAGACGGAAAGAAATATATGTCATGTTTTCTGACAGCAGCAAACACTAATAACAGAAAAAAAATACTGCTGATGTGTTCTGATCATGGAGAGACTGGCTGTTCACCTTCAGTTAATAAAATCTCAGTTTTAATAGATATCTAAATTTGTCTTTGATGTTTTGAGTTCACACACATTTTCAAGTCTTTTTCAGGTCTTAAGAAAATGGAGTCTGAAAAAATTATTTGTACTTCAAGTCTTTATTCACCGTCTCGTCATCTGGAATTTGTCCTCTCGCTACTTTCGTATTGCTTTCCTTCCTCTATTCTTTCTTAGCTTTCATGGTTCCCCCAGAAAACTTGCTAAGCCCAGTGGTTGGGCGCTGGGGCAGTCATTCATCCAGTGGGCCGCCATCTTTTAGAGTTAAAAAATGTTTAAACTTGACAGGAAATGTAAAAATATCACTTGTTAATTATGTATTTTTTAAAAATTGGAAGATTAATACTTGAACACAAACTATAAAGTCTTAAAAAATGCAAACATAAAAGAAAAATGCAAAAAAATAAGCAATGCTTAGCCTGGTGGGGGAACAAGTAAAGTCGGGTGGCCCGCCAGGCTTATATATAATACACTGGTGTAAACCCTGGCTTTCTTCTCTCTTTATTTTCTTCCTTTTTCGTTTTATCCTACTTTACTTTTTGTTTGTTACTTCCCTAAATTATGTTGTTCTTCTGTTTTCTCTCGCTCCTTCCTGTTTTTCTTTTTTTGGATTTTCTATGTTTCTTATTTAAAGCCTACACAAGGCGGAAGTGTCTTTCATTCATTCATAGTGAACTTTGCTATTCAGCATTTAAGATGGACTGAAAACTAATCAAATATTTGCTCCTAAATTGGATAGGAAAAATAAAAATTAGCAAAATAATTTTGTGCCTAAATATCCTCCTTCATGTCCTTCCAGATGCCATGAACTTGTGTCTGAGCCTCATCACCCAGGGACATGAAGATACAGCGTTTAGCCTCCTGAAGACATTCCCTACTCTCCAGTCAGAGACCAATGACTCGTCCAACCTCGGAAACTTCTTCCTCAGACACTGCGTGAACATGGATACGGTACAGCAGAACTCAAACTTCCCCTAATCCTGTCAAAAAAACTCTGTCGGATCACAGTTTACCACCCACTGTAAATAATGAGCATAACTGTAATGTAGCTGCTACGTTTGACTAACATTTCAGGCGCTGGAGAAGGTTGTCCGCTACTGCAAAGAGCTGCAGGAGTCGAACCTTCACACCTCGTCGTTCACCTTCACTCTCTCGTGCGCCCTAGAGGCCAAAAAACTTGGTAAATCAGTCGACTAAATCTTCTCATGACCTCCAATTTGTATTTTACCGAAAACCAAATAATTTTGTCTGCTTTCGTCTATTGCAGGGATGTCTTTGGAGCTGATGAAGACATTGAAGGAGCAGAACTTGCCTGTTAGGCCTCATTACTTCTGGCCTCTTCTTACTCAGCCTTTGAAGGAGAACAACGTCGCTGGTACAAACACACATGCAAACACAGACAGTTCAGAACGTCTCATCAGTCTATTGTTAAAAAAGAGGGCGCCGTTGTTTTACAGTGAGAGCTCAAGACACTGTTATAACATTTGTAGCAGAACATTTCGCTACGACTGGAATCGGCTCATTTTCCACCTGATCCGTCCTTACTAGTAACCAGCTGGTCAACAGCTCAGGCTTTTCAGTGATCACATTACACCTGAGTGCTTTTAGGTCACGCTAGCAAGAACACTCTTTAGTGTCGAAGGTTTTACTTCGAGAAGAAGACTCAAAGTTGGCTAATATTAGTATAGGGAGGTGTTTGAAAATAAAGTCAACAGTAACTCAGAGATGAAAGAACCGATTTCCTGTTCATTCTGTCAGATTACTACTTTAAATAGATGATGCATCAGGAAGGCAAGGCGTATTTAGTTTTTTTTTCTAACTTTTGGCTGTTTTGATCTTGTCACCATGATGGCACATTAGCTTTGTTTTCATTCAATCGTCATGCAAATTTTGAGCAAACTTTTTAAAATTTTGCAAAAAAACAAACAAAAAACTCAAGAAAAAAAAACTAATTATTTGTTTGGAGCAAATTAACTAGACTAAGCAAAGTGTAATTACATCAAATGTGAACGTTGCCCATGACAAAGTAAAAGTTCACTGTTACTTTGTGAGCTGTAATGAAGAGGAAAATGTTTGTTACGTCAGAACGTCTTCAGCAAATATGTTCCCAGCTTCCCTTTAGCACTTTAGCCAAAACCCACCAAACCTCCAACTTTTTTCCAAAACTGAGAAAATTATTTTCAAATCTAGCTCTTTCTGTTTGTGATATTTCAAAATACACATTAAATGATGTCGATGAGTGCTTTTAGGTCACTCATCAACCTCTTGTACTTTTTTCAGATTAAAAAAAAGTACAATAAAGAGATGTTTTCCCTCAGTTAATTTATTTTTGTGTGCTAGCTTCTTGGCTGTAACCTTTTTAGAAATCACTTCTCCAACTGAGACAAATCCTTGGTGTTTGTGTCAGTCATTCCAATATAGGGGAACAATTGTGTCTTCCTAAATGACCGCTATTATTTCTCACAGTTGTGCTTTGACTTATCCAAATCAAGCTACGTTTAGCTTCTTGTGTAAATTGTTTGTCGATGTGACGAAGCCCTAAGAGAAAGTAAAAACTCCTGCATCTGAATTTTTTTTTTTTTAAAAAAGCTCTTTTATTTTCTGAGGGCGTAGAGGGGATTATAACATCTTCTGTACCAGAAAGAGCTTTTAAAGGGGAGTTTTTGCTCAAATATTAATGACCTTTGAGAGCGAACCAGCTGGGACAGATTTCACCCGGCTGGGCAAGTCGAGGGGCGAAGAGGTCTGATCCCTGCGTGAGAGGGCGAGAGCAGGAGTTAAAACAAACGCATGCACAAACACTTCCGTGCTAACACACACTGTGGCCTCTCTAGAGGAGTTCTTGAAAACATCCTAACTTTCCATTTCCATCCAATTTGACTCCCAGGAAGCGCTTTCAGACATGAGTTTCATGTTTCTGCAACTCTCCCTGACGTCCAGTCACTCTTTGGTTGCAAGCGTCTGGTTGCTTGGCCCTACTAAATAGTATTAGTTTTCTTCTTGCTTCTATATTTTCCTTAACATTTTTTTTTTTTTTGGAAACACATTTGCAGAAGTATAAGAATAAAAGCAACAAACCACAACAATTTTTTTTTATTTTGCATTTAACGGAGCTCCAGTAGAGAGAAAATCTTTTCCATGATAGACTTGGTTTTAAACTAAAAATATCCTTTAATGCATTTAGGCTTCTACTTGGACTGGGCCATTTCAGTACTTGAATAGTATTTAAGTGAGTCCTTCCTTAATCTTAACCATAGCATTTTAGCTCTGGTTGCATTTTTAGAGTTGTTGTCCTTCTGAAGGATGACCTGCTGACCTTTGCCATGGTAAGATAGCCTAAGCTGTCCTGTTAGGCGTTTTTCTTCAGTGGGTTTCTTCATTTCTTTTGTCTTTATCTATCCTTTACTGTGATTGCACACAGGATACAGTGAGTTCTTTGCTCGGTTTCTGGACTATTGATATAAATAAGTTATTTTGATTAGTTGCCCGAGGTTGACGCTTGTCTCTCTTGATCTCCTCCCATTAGACTTTAAAGCTGCTTTCTAGTTGAAGTGAAGTCAAAGAATAATCCTACAAGCAGAAACCAAAGATTAGTTCTGCTGCACGTTTTTTCATGTATGGGGCCAGGATCCAGATTTTCAACCTCACTGGTCCTGTCGTTTTCTGACAGGTAATAAATCATTTTCCTGTCAGAAACTGATTTATTTTGATACGCAAGCAGAAGTAGCTGCTACATAGGAAAAACAACAGTCTTCAATGTAGTAGTTGTTACTGAACAAAGGAGGAGGGTAAGTAGCCAAGTGTAAAAAGCTATTTAAAATGAAACTATAATTTTTTACTTGTCTACAGTTCTGTCTGACTGACAGACAGAGAGGGGCACATTACAGGTTGCTCTTTGATCCTTTTTAGTTTCCAAACTCTGCGTGCTAAAACTACATTTCTGCTACATATTAGACAACATTTCCTTCCTGTTTATTGAATATAAATGCGCTGAAAACAAATAAAGAATTGTTTTTGCTTTTTAATGTTAACAAGAACAGACATGAGTGAGGTTTCATGGACTGACAGTCCAAACCAAAATGAAAATAATTTCTTAAAATTATTTTCAAAACAATTTAGGTTTCTCAGAACCAGCCACGTTGAGAAGTCCTCCACATTGGCGCCGTTTCTGAAATTGGGCCGGTATGAGAAATCATCTCGTTCACAGATAGCGGGCATCCTGAGACTTGTCAGGACTCACAACTCATTAGCTGGCGCGTTCTGTTGACTGCGCTCGGCAGCAGTTTGGTTTTTAAGTGCTACATGTTTGCCGAGCTCGGGGTCTCTCTTTGGGCGTTTTTGAAGCAATTAATAAGTGATGGATATTTTTTTTCCCTTACTTTCTTTCCTCTCTATTTCGCCAGCCGGTTGATGGCATTGAAGCTGGCAGGGCAGGCGAAAACCGGCGAGGCCGGTGTTGCGCTGCGGCAAATTGAATCTTCCGTGTGGTCGAGACTTATTCCCAATCCGACTGGTGAGACGTCTCGGTGCGAACGTCTGCAACTCAACAGACTTGAGCTCTGACCGCACAGTCGGACAGCATCCATTTACGTATCGCCATGTGGAAAGGAGGAAGGAAGAAAGAAAGGAAAGTGGAGAAACTTCTCTTTCGCTCACACTTGCTTGTTTCCGACAGTGTTTGCCTTAATCCTCATGAATAATGCAGCATCTCTCCCCCCTTCTTCTTCTCCCACACGTTCATTGGTTACATGAGGTGGGTGTGTGTGCGTGCATGCGTGTGTGTGTGTGTGTGTGTGAGGGGGTGGATATGACTTTCGGAGGGCAGTGCAGGTGATGTGACTGATGCAGAGTGACTTGATTTCATGTAAATGCAAGCGCTCTGAGGGAATTCACTTTGGATTACGCGCCCCACTGTGCATGGCCCATGAAATATTAAGCGTCGTGTCACTTTTTGTCCACAGGTGTCACTAGCGGGCAGAGAGGCCTGAGCTGAGGAATGGGAGGGGATCTTGCGGGGGAGGAAGAGGGAGAGAAAAGTCCCCTCACATGTTGATGAGGTGTGGATTTGGTGGGTTTAGCTAAAGCATATGCTCGGCCGTTCTCGCCACCTGCCGCCAGCTAGACACTGCTTGTCAGTCCTTGTGACACGATGTTCTCTTATAAGTTGTGACACAGCAGGGCCAGTGAAAGAAAGGGAGAGAGGGTCTCTCTCTCACCTTGCATGTTTTGGGTAAAGTCCTCGTTTGGTCTGTTTTCCTTCCTGGTGAAAACCTTGTAATAAAATAGCATGAAGTTGCTTTACCTGAGCTCTTCTTGAACATTTTTCACACTTTTTTTTATCTCAAATCAACTATCGTGGAAGTCATTTCTCCTCTTTTGCTTTTTTTTTCTTCTTTTTTTTCCCGCAAACTGCTTTTGCCTTCTAGCAACAAAGTCTACCTTGAGTAAATCATAGGCGAAGAGAAATGGGCCGGACAGATGGTGTTGGAGGAGAAAGGAAAGGGGAAGTGACAGGTACTCATGTCCAAGGACAGGACGAGATGACAGCCACCGGTTCACTCCGCTCTTCTTCTCTTCCCTCTCGTGTGTCCTCACTTCCCCGTCCCTGACAGTTAACCTGGAGACACGAGGCTGATGGTGATATCTTGTGACCACTGCCATGCTTAACTCACTACTTTGATACTTCTTGCCCGACTAGAACGTCACGTCTTTCTGGAGATGTCTCTGGTTTTCACAGCTCTTCTCCGTGCCAAAATCGGTTTAGAAATTTCTCAGATAGCAGCGAAAACAATAGTGGTAATTTAAATAAAGGGGAGAGCGTTTGATGTAATGGTAACAACAGATCCATCATGTTCCTTCTTGGACAGAGGTAAAAAGTTCACAGACGAGTAAATAGCTTTTCTTTTTCTTCTGAAATACATTGAACCTTTCTTTTGAAGTTATGCTTTCTCTCGCTCTGTCACAGCCTGAGTAGACCACATCCTTTCCAGCACAAAGCTGCTTTTAAACACCTCACCGATTCTGAAAATAGCAGAAATGATTCTTTAGTTATTTTGTCACCAACAGTCAGCAGAGTCCTTCCTGTATGTTTTTCTGAAACACATCTTCAAGAAGTCTCTGGACAAACTGAAGGAAAAAAACAACAATCATAATCAAACCTTACTGCATTTGTTTATCAAATTATTTTTATAAATTTTTTTCATTTAACAGTGAAAAACTGTTTTCACCCTTCACAAGGATTATTCCACATGGGAATCCCTCTAACGGAACCACAGTTTAATATTTGTCCTAACTTTTAGTTTTTTAAACAAATCTTTTTTTCTTAATTCATAGTCTCTTTAATTTCAAATTACTTCTGTATACACCTGGGAAGGAGTTTATAGGGTAGTTAACCTTCCGTAACATGAAGGTGCAGTTCCTACAACTAAAGTTTGAGTATAGATTTTTTTCCATAATCCAGATATTGTACACATTTATTGCTTTGGATAGTTTGGAAATTGATCGTGGGCCCCATTTCTTCCCCAGATGAAAAGTAACATGACTCATCTTAAAGAATATTAGAGATGTCCTCTAAATCTTTAAATGTTGGGACTCAAAGCCGAGCAAAGAAACACTTGGGTTCAAAAGGTTAAAAGCTTCTTGCTTGAAGGCATGATGAGCAAAAAAAGAAAATACTCCATAAGCTCTCATTGCGTGAATGAAAAAGTGCTGATGATCATGGAAGCTCATGTCTGGAAGACGAGAAGCACGTGAGGAACGTCCGGCTTCCGCATTTAAACCTCTTGCTCTCCATTCACTTGTTTTTCTGTCTGTTTGGCTCAGCGTGAAATTGATTATGGATTATTCAGGAAGATGGCAGGTGCTCCCTCTCTCCGTTCACAAAAAAGGACGGATGGAGGCGATGAGAGGGGTAAGAATGAAGCGATGGATGGCAGAGTGGATGGGGATCCTCCATTGAGAAGAAAGGGGGAAATTGTTTGTTTACTTTTTTTGAAAGATGGCTAGATGGACACTGGGAGAAGTGGATGAATGAGCGATATGAAGGCAAGAGAAGTCTGAATGGATGAAGTGGCTCAGGTACCTCTACCTGGGATAATGCAGGCCAGCCGCAGGTTTTAATGGCATGTAAAAGCTCAGAACTCATTTTTTATTGATGCAAAGAGCCTAACAGGTGAACACACAAACACAAGCATCTCTCTCTCTATATATATATACAACATAAGCTTGTGTGTGAACTAGAGGAAGCACTTAAGGATAGTTTTCTGCACATGAAGAGGTATTAGTAATATTGCTAACGCTGCATTAGTATTTCTGTTTTACCCACCCTTCACCAAAAAGCACAAACATGAGGTCATGTGTCCTGGCGCTCTTAGGCCTCTGCCTTTGACGGGGCACGCTCCGAGACACAACGCAGAGTGTTGAGCAGCGTTTCCATATGCATGGGGTGGTTTGGCCAACTTTCCTGGGGCAGGACCTCAGGGTTCTGCTGGAGAGCAGGGTGCAAGAGTCCATTTGAGGCCAAGGGTGTGTCTATGCCCACACATGTTTACCAAGCAGCCTGGTTTTGGAGGGCAACGGAGCCATTAGCGTTATAACAGTCAAGGGTGTGGAGTACGTCCACAGCTGCAGGCTGGAACGTGAGTGAGTAGAGAAAAGTGCGTGTCAGTATTTGACTACAAGACATGAAAGAGCCGCTGTAGGTGAAAATGCATGAAGTTAAGTTTTTACTTTTTTTTTTTTTTTTTTTTTTTGAAAGCAGAAACGGGCCAGTAAATCCTTACTGTATGACAATCTTGAGTGAAAACACCAGTTTTGTACAGAGAAGATTAAAGATTTCAGATTAAAAACTACAAAATAATACAGTTTTTGTTGTTGTTTTTTTTTTTTAAACGGAAAAGTAAAAATTATTCAGTGGTATGGGTGATTAAATAATGTACTGTAGCATCTTGATTATCCTTGGTGTATTATTTAAAAAGTATTTGATTTGGGATTGTTGATATAGGTTTAAAATTTCATCACAACATTCTTGTTGATAAAAAGTATTTAAAAGTTTTTTGTTGTTTATGTGCATCTGCCACTATGTAAAATCAGACCGCTGCAACACAAACACTGCTATTAAAATTAAAAATCTATAGCAAATACCTACTTCAGAACACCAGCTACAATTAATTTGCGCACAATATTTACATGCAATCATGTTTTTTTTTTTTTTTTATTTACGTATATTAAATAAATAAATATATAATAATAAGAAACTGTGCTAGAGGAAATAGTAAACATCCCAACCACATCAGTAGCCAGAGTTTGTCGTTATTATGATTGAAAGCACTTTTTGTTATGGCCAATTATATATTTACCCACCTCAGATTTTGAGGCAAACAAAAACAAAAGAACAATCGCGTTATTTGGGTGTAGTGCTAAAGTACACTGGTTATGGGCAGGTGTTGTTTTAGTGCTGTTTAGCTCCCACTACATGACCTAGCCGTTTGCATCAAGTTTTGTGCTTTTGTTGTAACAATCCGTCATACTGAGCATTCATGTAGCGACAGTGGAGAGGAGACGCTCTCCTTTAACAGGATGAAACCTCGTGCAGAACCAGAGCCTGACTCAACAAAAAGCTCAGACGCTCTGAATCAGGATTACTCTATACGTTGAAACAAAAGTTTTAACATAACTTTTAAGCGGAGTTAAAAGTTATGTTAAAACTTTTAACATTAAATAGATTTTGGGAATTGGTGATGTTTTCCATCTTCAAATTTTTCATGATTCAATTCTTCTTGAAGATTATAAAATGTAAAATTTTCTGTGTTTTTTGTTGGTTGTAGGTGTGGTGGAGGTGGTGAAAGGCATGATCAGTCTCGGTGTCTCCCCCAACCTGGAGACATTAGCCAACTACATCCTCCCCGTGTTCCCCAGCTTGGAGGCCGCACTTCAAACCCTCAAGGTGATCGATAAAGTCTCAATACGGTTTGTTCTCCTGTTCACCGAAAGGTTTTTAGTGACACACAAAACGCTGTTGTCTGTTCAGGATTCGGGCGTCTCTGTGGACTCCGAGGTCTTTGTGTGCGCAGAGATTCGGACACTGGCTGCTAGCGACCTGGCTAAAGTTTATACCTTAAGTAAGTCGACACACATTGACTCTAATGGAGTTTTTAATAATGTCTGAAGAATCTCTTCACCATCTTGAGCATTCGTCATCATAGAAGTTGCTGCTTTGCCTGCAGGCTGATTGGCACACACACACATTCACATTTGCCCTCAAACACCTCTGTGCTCATCAGGCCTTTTAAGAGATTAAATTTGTGAATTTGTAAAGAGCGAGGAGAGGTCCGTTCAGCAGAGGGGCGAGGTATGGAGGGCTCCTGAATTATGGATAGCTGCTCCTGTTTTCTGTCTTTCATCTTTTAGCCTCACTGCAACCTATGTGTCTCAGTTTAATCGCTGTGATCTGCCTGATTATGGTAAATTGTGTTTTATAGCACCTTTTACAGGGAAAAAGTGACTTATAAGCTTAGAGAAACTAAAAATACGAATGAAAAGATAAAAGCAAATTAAAGGGATGATTAAAAAAACATGTATAAAAATCTTGAGGAAAAAAATAATTTATAAATTGAATGTGTTCAACTACTTTTTAAATGAATCTCCACAACAACATAAAGAGAGAGGGACAGGGTAATTATAAGGCTTTCACAATTCATTCATGAAGGAACTGAAAGTTATAGTTAAGATTTAAAATTGAACTGTCAACCTGTGCAGATTAATTCAGGACTGATTCATACTAGTTAAAAGTTTTGAGTAAAGTGAGAAAGAGCTTCTTTGTCAAATGAGAAAAGTGTGAATAGTAATTAGAAGTTTTTTTCTGTGGAAACAGACACAATCGTCACAATACATTCTGTCCTAAATAAATGGAAAAAAATGGAAAATGACAAAGCAAAAATAGAATAAAATATTTCCCTTTTAACATGTGCATCATTTTCCAATGAAAAAACAATCAGAAAATTGTTAGACACTCACTTTCTGTCATACTTCTCAGTATTTTAACAAAAACGTCACAGAAAATGTAATTTTCTTCCATTCTGTTAATAACCATGGCAACCTCATTTAATTCCTTAGCAGTCGGTTCATGCTGTACAACCTATTCCTGCCATTATTATTTTCTTCTCTGATGCGAAAAAAAACGTTCCACAGATATCTACCATCTCCTTTAAGTTGTAGAAATTTCATCCTAGATACTTTATTTTAAAATCAAGAACAATGGGTTTAGAAAAAACGTGTTGCTTTACTTTATTAACCTCTTTCCAGTAATTCAGAACCTCAAGCTCCTGTTTTGAATCTATTTTCCTTTGTTTTGGAAATATGTCTCAAATGAAATGTTTCATTGACACCGATTGGTCAAAAACACCACCTAATTTCCTTAAGTTAGACTTGATGGCAGATTTTAAATGATCAGACTGTTGCCTGATGACATAAATCGACAATCAGCCTCTCTGTCTTCTCAGATCTGCTGTTTTTCTTTAACATTTATTCGTTTCCTTTCTCCACCTCAGTATCGGATCCCTCCTTCCCACCTCTGGACCTCAGTTTTTTCCGCAGTAGCCTCATCTCCGGCTTCAGAAAGTGAGTCAATTAGCCCCTTCCTCTGTTTGTCTTCCCATTTTCTGCATCACTTTACATTCTGCATTTTTTACATATTTGGCCCTCGGAGCCCCAGCCTGGGGTTTTGCTATGGAGGTCACTGCAGCATATGCTGTGAGTGTGTGTGTGTGTGTGTGTGAGAGAACGTGACATGTGTGGCCCGTCGCACCATCCACCGACGTCTGTGCACCCGGGCAGCTGCAGGGAGAAACGCTGCATCACGCAGACTTACGCGGGTGCCTCATACATATGGAGGCCCTCGCCCCTCATGCGTTCGCCCCAAAGCACCGTGGGAGATATGCAAATGAGCAGATGCCCACCACTATTGCCCCCTCCGACTTCTGCGCTGGTTGCGTTTTTCCCCTCGCTCTCTCCGACACACCAGGGCTGAGCCTTAGGACCAGCGTCTGACTCGCAGGCATTCGTTGAAGGGGTGTTTATGAATATTTACAGTTTAGCACTACACGGCTGCACAAAAACACTCGGGCCCCCGAGCAACGCTGGAAGTGAACCGAGGAGTAAAGTGCTGACTTCCCTGCGGGGACTGAAGTTATTTTCTTTCACTGAGCAAAAATTCGATTACTTAGGCTCAACTTTACGCTCTTGGTTCAGCCTGTCCAAGTTCTTAATGCGCAGTGCCTGGAAAAAGTGTTTTGTCTTCAAATTTCATTCCGATAAATAAAAACTCAATAGTGGCCGGGCCTGTGATGATAACGAACCTTGCTGGATGATAATTTGTCCCATAAATTATTATGATAAATTATAATGATAAATTATAATGTTGTTGTTTAGAAGCCATTTTCAAGTAATATCTTGATAATGGCATAGTAATGCAAGTAGAGACAGTTTCTGTGTCTCAAAGACAGAGAAACTTTTTTTTTTTTTTTTTTTTGAAGATCACTTCACACTTTAACTGGAAAATATTTTATATACTCAGTATAAAAAAACAGTAATCAAAAAACAATAAATAAAATGTAAAAAAAACAAAACAACAACACACGCAATCAAAACCATATTTAAAATAGATTATAAGCCTCTGTAAATAAAATTATCCCTCAAAAAAGGTTAGTGATCAGAATGGGAATGATCAATCTCATTTTAATTTAGCATACAATTAATTAACAGTGGTAATGGCTTCCTGCTTTGGTTTTTTTGCAAACTTAAAGCCAATGTAATCGCTGAATAGATTACAGTGAGTAATCTATCCAGCTAATAGAAACTAAATGAATCATGACTTCTATCTATTTCAACACAAAAGTTTTGTTTGTTTGTAACCTTTATTTAACAAGAAAATGAAAAACCCATGGCGAGCTCACTTATAAAACCATCTCCTTTATAGTTTTTATAGAAATCACTGAGTACATTTGCTGCTCTGGCAATGAAGCAACTGGGTTGTAATTTATTTTTGCCCCCCTAAATCACCCAATAAATATTAGAGGTTGAGAGCCTGAATGGATTGACTTGAAAGGTTCTTATTCTCCACCAATTATTACCTCAAAATTGGATCAACAAAATGTTTCCGGTTGTGGTAGGATTTCTGAAAAGCACTTGGCTCCGGACTCCATCCCACTTTCCGCCAACTTCCCCGCATCATGATGCTGCCACTACCTTTTTCATTTTGTTCTGGGTACGGTGAGTTCACCGTTATGTTTCCCTCCACACACACAGCGCCTTGCATTTAAGCCATGAATTTTGGTTCCGTGGTTGTTGTTTTTTTGTTGTTTTTTTTTCTGTCTTTGTGCAGCGGATTATTAATCATCTCAGTAGCTCTTGATGTGTGATCTCTGGGATGTCTGTTCTGCACTCGACTCTGAAAAGATTTTCTAAGTCATCACTAATTATTAGTATTTTTTAATTTTCTTTCTAAATCAATCCTTTTCCTCTCATCTCTATTCGCTTTGCTCTCACATACACACACACACACACACACACACACACACTCCTGTGATGGTTAGGTTGCCTGACAGGGTCATAATTGGGCTTGTCACTTGGGGAAGCATGTCGGCGTGTGCCTGTGTGTGTGTGTGTGTGTGTGTTTGCGAGCGCTGTGTCATCGCTGTGCGGGACCTGCCCTGTCAAAGACAAGGTCAGGGGATAATTTAATCATTAAAGACCTCTTCTTCTCTCCTCTCATCTCCCTCTCTCTCCTCCTTTTCCAACATCTCGCTGACAACGCTGGAGATGTTGCACATTGTCAACATTTAGCCTGTAGTGTGCACGCGTGCGCCTGTGCTCATGTGTGACTTTGTGTCTTTTGTGGTGTGCCAGACCACAACAGACTCTCGTCTGTTGTACTGCGGGACGGAGGGTGTCGAACTGGAAACTGTGTCGCTCCTTCCTCATGTATTCTGTGATATGCTGTCAGTTCACTAGCAGTGGTGAAATAATCCCATCACTCCTGAGAAGTGTTGGGGTTTTTTTTTTGTTTTTTTTTAAAAGACAGAAAGTTGAAGGGTTTTTATTACAAAGCAAGCATTTGTTGCTGAAAATGTACTATACAAATAAAATTACATTTACCTTTGACCTTTGAGTCGTATTTGTAAAATTATAGATTTTTTGAACTTCAAATGTTTTTACATGAATCTCATGTAAAGAGCAGATGAGACTTAAATGTCTTTTTATTGTCATTAGTACATCTCTCATTCCGGTAGATGAAGTTCTTCTTGTGTTTTTGACCTCAATGACCAAATTGCATAAAACCTCCCTGTGTTTAAGCTGCAGCTGGTGTTCATTTATTGTCCTCTACTGCCCCCTGCAGGTTTTCTGATGTGGACTCCATGGTCAAGGTACGACTTCTGCATGTCAACTTTTGACTATACCAAAAAACCAAACTGAAAATGTCTTTGTATTGTATTTGTAATGCATTTTTGATCCTTTGTCAGTAATTTATGAATAATGCTTGCTCTATAAAAGTAGTTGTGTTTTTTTTGTATACCTTCTTTAAATTTGAGATTGAACTTATTCGCAAAAGAAACTGTAATAAAATCTCAGCACACATTACAACACGAGAGGCAATTCACTGAATAGGCAGTGAACATTTTTATTTTTATTTCTTTTTGCTAAAGTATGTGTAAGATGTACTTCACAGCTCCCTTGACTATGTGTAAAATCCATTTGACTTTAAACATTTGCTCCTTTGTAAACCTGTGTATAATTTCAGTAAATAAACACATTGCACAGCCAACATGCAGTGAAACATGGTGATAGCTGTATCATGCTGTGGCATGAGACTTAAGTTAAAAAATAGTTAAAAACATAGTTAAACAGTAATTGATTGAGTCCTGTGTGAGAGTAGCAATGTATAGACTTGCACTTTATTCAACTTTTTTGAGGATGCTGAAAGAAAATGCAATATGTGATAAAATTGAAAGAACCAATTGTTTAAAACCAATTTATATATGAAATCCATTGAGGTTTGTGGTTGTATAGTGACAAAATGTGAAAATACTTCAAGGTATATGCATACTTTCTACTCTTTTCCCAGATTACTGAGCTGCTGTACAAAGATGAGCGCTTCTCCGCTGGAAACTCCAACCCGTCTGGTAAGAAAACAAGTCCATGCAGACGTCACTCTCGCTTGTAGCTCATATATATTCTGAGTTTTGTAATTCTTTCATCATATAATTTTTGCTAGTTTTGTAAAGGTTTAAAACACAACGGGAGGCTCCATTGTGGGCTTTATCTGCATCGTATCAGTTGCACAAACTGCCTCCTGCATTTCATTGGTAATGAAATCCGTGTTTAAGTCCAGTCTCCATAGCGATGAGCTCATGTTTGACCCGCTTGTCATCATGGATCCTCTATACGTTATGGAGTGTGTGTGTGTGTGTTCTTGTCAGCATGTCTCTGAAGGACCTGCTACCTGGGGAAATAGAGCCTTGCTGCTGATGCAGCACAGAGACTGTATGTGTGTGAGAGAGTCGGGGGAGTCTCCAGTGCAGAAGCTGGCGTGTGTGCGCTGGTGGGAGCGATAGAGACTGTTATCCGTGTCACTTCCAGTTAGACTACATCTGCGTGTGTGCGTAAGCGTGGCAGTAGGAGGAAGCTGTCACAGCGAGCCGCCGTACGTTCACTCAAACTGCAGACCCAAAGCAGCTTCTGTCAGCAGAAATGACACAACCTCACACTCTGCAGAGGTTACAGAAAAATAGTATGAATGCACAAATGGACACCGTGACTGACACAGTGGCAAATGAAATTCATTTCCCAATACGACTTTTCTCAGTGTGTGTTTGTGTGTGTGCGCAGAGACCACGTCGTACTTCCTCTACAATCTGATAGACAGCATGTCAGGGAGCCAGGTTCATGCGCAGGAAGACAAACTGAGGAGTTTCTTCAATCAGCTGCATGCTCAGGTACAAACTTCACACACTGACGAGCTGCATGTTAAACCCATTACTTTCTGCTTTAGAGGAGCTTTTATGAAACTACTTGAAGATGTTTGCAGTATATCACCAGGCTTGTGAGGTCTCACAAAGGAAATGATCTTTTTCCATCAATATTTTTCTTGTATTTTTTATTTATTTTGACATACATACCCAATTAACAGAAACAAGAAGCATCGTCTTGGATACATATTGGCATTTTTTTTTTTAAATATCCCTTACCCTGCAGTGCAACGCCTGCATGCCGTTCTTTCATTGTATTTTCCGAGAGGGAAGGTTAATTAAAGGAGATAATATCCAAATAAAAACTGGCTTGCCTTCCAAGTTTCTGATGTGGGCACGCTTGTCTTTTGTTGACTTCTTCCTCTTGAGACATGTCCACACTTTGTCCCGTCCTCATGAGTCTCTTTATGTTTTAGAAATGATTTTTTTATTGCAAGCTGAAAAATGTACTAAAAACACAGTTGGAAAATGTGACGTATAGGAATAGAAATGGGTTTGGTAATTTATTCATAATACACAGAAGTTGCTAAACTTAAGGCTGTACACAGGGCTTAAGAGCTGGTCATTTGTTTTCCTTCAAGATTCTCTATTGTTTTATTTTCTGATGGTTGTGGGGGAAAATATATGTAGAAAAATAACTCATTTCAGACTGAGGAATGTCTCACAGCTTCTTTTGGACATCCCAGTGATGTTGTTTATAATTTAAAATATTTGTTCAGATGTTTATGAATCCCAAATTACCTGTGGTTAAGTCTCTGACAGTCAAATACTGCTACAGGCAACCTGATTAACCTCATAGGGTCATGACATTTAGACATTTAGATTAGAGATGCACCAACCAAGCTTTTACAGCAAGATACAAATTTGTAGTTTCCCCTTCGGTTTGACTTAATGTTTCAATTTTCCCCTAAATGAAGAAAAATCTTATCTAGTTGTTGAAACTCTTTGCTGTCCATGCACATCTTGCTGTTTTTGTGACCTTGACATTTGAATTTATTTCTATTTTTTTGCAGAATGTTACGATTTCTCTCAACATCTATCGAGGGATCAAAAACCTCCTGGAAGCTTACCACTGCCCCGAGCTAATTAAGGTACAGATAAGGACCCCCATTCTGTTTCTGGTCACAAATAAATATTTGTGCTTATTTTCTGTGTAAAGATTTTATTCTTTGCCATGTCTCGTCTTTTCCCCTTTATGTAAAAGAAACTTTGAGAAACTAGTAGAAGAGGTGCAAAATAATTTTGTATTTATTTATTTAAATTTTTTTTAACATAATTTTATGGACAAACCAGAAACCATCAGTTAATCCTTGAAAACCGATATGTACTATAATGAAGTAGCCAACCTGAACATATAGCAGCCACATCACTTCAGTTTCTAAAGTTGATTTATGAAATTGTTGCATCGCTGTTGTAGAAACGTAAACATCTGATGCTTACTGTGTTTTGCAGGATGTGCATGCTTTGGTTTATTCAAAGGAAAGAGACTCTGGGTCAGCCTCTGGGGCCACCGTAAGTAAAAATGTTTAAAGGTTGACAGAGGAGCATAATGCTGCTTTAGTGTTTGGAAATATTTTATTGTCTCAACACACACTTGTGTCAAAGTTTCACAAATCAGACCCACAGCATGATGCCATCATTCCAATAGAATCGTGGAAATCTAGACTTGGCTTTTCCAAATTTTCTCCACGTTACTGAGACTTTCCCATGATCACTGACAAATAAATATGTTTTATTTAAAGCGAATCTATGATCTGTAATCTGTAATTATTACATGGGAAAATTTAAAAGCTGCAGTGTCAATAGATTTCAGACTGCAGCCGTAGTTTTGAGTGCATGAAGGTCAGAGAAAATCCACTCTAATTTTAAATATGTTTGCCCAATTCTTGTATTTATTCACTTCAGCTGTTGTATAATTGACCTACTGGAGAAAAGTGTTCAAATAAATCTTTAAAAGTTCCAAATTGGCATAGCATTCATTCTCATAAATATTTTATATTTATTCAATTATTATTAAAATTTTTAATTTGTTTAAATTTTTTTTTTTTTCCATAATTTTTTTTACAATTAATTTTAAACTTCTGACAGCAACCCTATTATTACAAGGCCACGTAATTGCGAAGCTGCATGTCGGTTTTGTGTGTGTGAGACGAATATTTTGTCTTCTTCAGGGAGATGAGAACAGAGTTTTGGCTCTTGAACGCAAACTGGCTGAACTCAAAGCGGAGAACAAACCACTGAACGCCATTCTTAAACAGACCATCCAAGCTCTGAGTTCTGAGGAGGTACGCTTCCCTTGACCCTTCGCATTTCGTTCGCGTTTCACTCCACGCTCGGTGTTTCTGAGTGTCCCGTTGTCTCCTCAGAACCTGCAGCGCGCCCTTGAGCTGAAGCAGCAGCACGAAGACGACATGTCCGTCGGGGCGTACGCCGCCCTCATCGGTCTATGCTGCCGTCATAACAACGCGGAGGAGGCGCTCAACCTGAAGAGGGAGTTGTGAGTGCAGCAGGAAATGCACAGACACACACACACACACTCCGCCGCGGCCGGTGGTGGGCCATTAAAGTTTAACTTGAGTGGTATTAGGGGAGACATTAATGCAGGGTCCAGCCGCTCTGTTGCCGAGCTGAAACACAGGAAACTCTCCCCTTGTTTCCTCCTTCGCCTTCTCTTTCACCACCTGCCCTCCAGTCTGACTGAACCCTGACAGCATGCAGCAGATGAGCTGCATTACTGTTCGGAGAACACATTAATCATGTCTCTCTCTCTCTCTCTCTCTCTCTCTCTGCTTTTAGAAGTCGAAAGGACTCATTAGTCACATTGGATCCCATTAAGTACATCGCACTGGTCAAGACTCTCTCTTTGAATGACAAAGTTGAGGGTAAGTTGTCAGAATCAATATCTGATGTGCTTTTCCTTCAAAATGCAGTTCCTGAAAGGAGAACTTAAGATGAATAAAGCATCATTATGCCATAAGAGAAAATACAAAGCAGTACAGTAGAGACATTTTATATTTATCTATACGTTATGGAGTAATTGACCTTTTTAACTGCACTGCAAAAACACAAAATCTTACCAAGTGTTTTTGGTCTAGTTTCTAGTGGAAATATCTTAGTACACTTGAAATTAGATTAAACTGACTTAGAAGTAACTGTTTAGCAAGATGTAGAGACTAGTATTAAGTAAATAATTTCTTAATATTGATTAAAAAAAATAGTAGTTCCACTGGCAGATTATTTAACTTGTTTGTTTTTGTTTTCTCTGTGTTTCCGTCATCTCGCTTTCTGATTGGCTACATGTTGAATATCCTCGATTTGAGGTCTGACCGGTCTCGATGTCCTTCCAAGCAGACCAGTTCACTCTTGACACCCACCACACAACAAGAATATCCCTTAAGATTGTCTATCATAACACCCGGGAGACCTAGTGTGTATGACTGACGGGGAACCGGACACATTTCACCACAACTGATTCTGAAAATAGCTGTATTTTAATCTCCTTTACTCACTAACAGTGTTCACATTGAAGATTTCAGGGTGTGAGTCCTGTGGGTTTGCTGATCTGGAGCAGATTTCACCGATAAGTGTCGATCACCTGAAAATTGTTTGATTCCAGTCACCAGTTAATTTCTCGCTGCATCTGAAATGACAAGTAAATGGCCTGAGATTAATTAGCGATTTTCTGAATTAGCTGCCTGCTTCAGTGTTTTTACACCGGAGCCACATGGACCTAGCCACACACACATAACGCAAACGCGTTCAGTGAACCGATCCTTCTCGTTTCTGTGCATTGTAAAATGACACAAAGGCTCCTTTTCACACTGTGTGGAAACGAGTCACTGCGCTGTCTGCTTCAGTCATTTATTACTAAATCAATTCTTTGTGTGGGAAAGACAACAGTTCTGATATTATCATCTTCAACTGACTCATTAGCAGTTTAGCTGGAAGAAATCGGTTCCTTCCGCAAGTCATTCTGTGTATTAAACTAGTCTGGCTCATTGTCATTTCTTTTTCTACAACCAAATTGTGCTCTGCTCGGAAAGTATGTGATTTTTTATTTTTTTATTTTTCCAAGCTTCTGCGTGTGTGTGTGCACCCCCAAATCTGTCACAATCTCTCTCAGTTACCATATTAGCCGGCCATTTTCTGAATTCTACGGTGGGTTTCCTTCAGCCCACCGAAGACCCAATTACCATCAGTTTGTGCTTCTCCGCATTTCGCATTGGGTGACAGGCGAAATGTTCCCTCGTCTGTTCTCGCCTTTCCTCTCCTCCCCTTATCACTCTCTCTCCATTTCAGCGTCTCCATTTGACCCCCACCATCTCCGTCTTTCTCAAAGCGTGTCATTCTCTTGCCCCATACACACACACACACACACACACACACACACACACACACACACACACGTCAGCGGGAAATGAGAGAGGGTGAAAATTACAGGACTGTGTGTATTTTTCCAGAATTATTGAAATCTGCCTTGATGCTAATGGCAGATCATGTCCGCCAAAGTGCTTGAACATTTCACACAGACACACATACATGCACACAGAGCGACACAGAAATTTGCATGTGAATTCAAGCAGAAGACATTTGGTGGCACGTCGGTCGGCGTGTCCGTCTGCCTGTGAGTGTGTTGGGGTGTGTATAGGCAGCTCTCAATGCATTTGCCATTAGTTAGAGTGTGTGCATATGGAGGCAAGGCTTGTCAGCCACATTAGCGCACATGGCTAACCTTGACGTTAGCCTGTCCCCACCCAGACGCTGATCTGCCCGGCTCCCAGCGAACACCAGGCCTCGCTAAAGATCATGTCTGTTGGCATCTCGCATTATTGCTCTCTTGCTTTAATGGTTTTATTGTTTTTCTTTGAAGCCCCTCATCTTGACTTGCCAACTTTGTTTCTTCTTTCTTCTTTGGCTTTATTCTCCTTTTAATGTTTTCTTGGAGCTTTTCCTAATCTTCAAACCAATTAATTTTCTTCTTCTTCTGAGCAATTGCTGTTATATCTTGGAGCTTTTACTCTCGCATTTGTTCATCCGGTCCCAGCTCTGTTAGTTAGAAACAGTATTTTGCTGGTTAAAGATTGTGCCCAAAAAATTGTGAATCTTTTGACTCAAAAGATTGATTACCTGAATGCCATTGACGGTGCACTCACACCAGCCCTGTTTTATTTGCTTTAAGTGAACTCTAATTCATTTGCTTTGAAAGTCTGGTTCATTTTGAGAAGTGTGAATGTGCGATCAAACTCCGATGCAGACCAAAAAAGCAAACTCTGGTCTGCCTAAACACCTAGCTCTCGGTTCAGTCGAAGTGATCTTTTTATTTATGTATTTTTACATTTATTAAACTAGGGAAGTGTCATTGGCTGTAAAAGCTGTTTTTCAAGGGAGTGCTTGTCAAGAGGAAGCTGAGGTTATACAGGAAATACAAGTGATTACAGGAATAAAATGCCATGCAAATTATTTGAAAAAGTCACAATTTATGGAAGTAATCTTGACTTAAAAGTGCTCAGTAAAATAAGTTGAATTAATTTGATTTCCAGTCTTTTTGCAACATGTTCCATGTAGACAGAGCAGAGTAAACAAAAGCCATTTTACCCAATTATTTGGGGAAATGGGAACAGAGAGCAAGAAATTATCATTTCGGTGCAAAGAGTAAAAGTCGGGTAAGAATCATTACACTCTGATAGACTCTGTTTAATAACTGCACAGGGTTTTATTTAGGGGTGTCAAAGTAAAGGATGTGTATAAAAGTACTCAATGTCTTTCTTGAATATCCATTATCTGTGGATGTATGGTACTGTATCAATTTGAACAGTCAAGTTTAAGTTATTTCAGTGTAACCATCAGTAATTTTTGTGTTAAATATTCCTTTGAAACCTTTTGTATACATCTACCTGTACATATCTAGCAGTTATAATAAAATCAAACCTTGGATCCGCTGAACTACATGGGCCTCAAGAGGCTAAACACAGCTTTCTTCCTCTCCTTTCTTTAATAAATACACCTCTCCTCTATCACCAAGCATCTCTTTGACCTGACCTTGCCCTCTTCCTCAATCCGTCCAGCCTCCCACTTTAGTAAACGCAACTTGTTCTGTTTTCTGGTGGTTCCAAGCTCCTCTTCAGTGCAGTGTGTGTGTGTGTTTCTCTAAAGAGACATCAGCAGCAGTCACGTCAGGCAGGATTACATGAACCATTGGGCTGTGTGATGTTTATTTACCTGGGCTGTCTGCCTCCCATCTCTTGATGCCTGCGTGCGTGTGTATGTATGTGTGCGTGCGCGGGGTCTGGCTCGGTGTGCTGGTCGAGATGCTCGGTTGAGCTGATGGATATACATACTAGCTCGGCGTACGGATGAAAGGGGAGATGGAGGGAGAACGGCATGGGGGAGGTTTTGATGGTGGACGGAGGGAAGTTTGGGTAGTGTTGCTCCATTTGGGCAGATCAGCTCCACGCCATTGGTCTCAGTGATTAACGGGTCTGTCATGTCGTGATGGAGAGAGCTGCAGGTAGATGGAGGGGGAGAAACGGTCAGACAGAAAGAATATGCATCATCTGAGATGATGAACAGTGCAGAAATGATAGCAGGTGAGCCTATGACGTAGATATTGCTTATGTAGATGGCAACATCCGAGATCAGCATGTTCCTATGGTCTTTTAGATAGTAATTATAACTAACAAGGTGTGTCATTTTCTGTGAAATGTTTGCTCTGTGCTTCCATTTATCCCTGCAATTTCCACTTCAAATGTTTAGGTTTACGTCATTCTTTTTGATTTGGCTCAGTTATAAGACGCCCTTCTCTTTAACTGGCTTAGATTGTCTAGTATGTTCAGGAAAATCCTCACACCTGAGAATGAATCTGTTCTTTCCTTACTTTAAACAGGTACAACTGTTGATATAAAGTAGATTTTTGAAAATATAGTCGACTGTAAAATAACTCATGCAAATAAATTAGTACATGCTCTACCCCAGCTGTTTTGTTTTTTTTACACATTTCGTTGACTATCTTGTGCAGCAATAGGCAGTTTTGAGATGATTATTATTATTCATATTATTCATTGACCTTAGACCTTAGATCACATCTGCTTTGCAACACAGTGTTGCAAAGCAGTTAAACCTTTGTAGTGCATGCATGCAGGAGATGTAGAAATGCATGCACAACACAATATGTAAACATAAGCAAATAACAAAGACCCATTATCTGACCAAAAAGAGAGAAGAAAAATAGAGAACAAAAAAGATAGAAAACCGATTATGGGACTTGGAATGCAGAAATGCAAATTTGAGCATTTATTCTGACTTGAGGTCTGGGACTTGAGTCTTGTGAACAATCTTTGTCTTACATAACCAGGATTAAAAGTAAGACAGCCAGTCTTACTACAAGCTATATTTGACTTATGAGCCTGATCGTAGGCTGGTCCAATAAAGATTTCTAACAATCAGATCTTGTAAGGCGTTTGCTCATAAGGAGGCCACTTGATCGTCAGTCAAACTGAACTCTTCTGATCATTATAAATGTGTGACTATTTGGGGAAAAAATTGTATTTTAAAGGTGAAATATTTCTGATGTGTTTGTTGTGTATTAGAAATCTAAATACAGACCTGAGTACAATAAAAGAAGGCGAGCCTTCGGGACCCCATGATTCTTTACACGCCTCTTTTTCAGATGAGCTACTCCAGATCAAACTGTACAAGTTGGAATAAAAAAACATGGACCTGATGCATGCTGGACAAGTGAAACCTGCATCGTTTTTTGGAAACACTGACGGATGAGAAAAATGTGGGAAATCTTTTACCTTACATTCTTTTGCAAACCTTTACTGTGGAAAAGTAGAGGGCATCATGGTGTAGTAGTTTTGGCTGATGGCATTCCAGCTTTAAGTAGCCTTGAACCTCTGAGAGTTTCATCCACACTCGTATTGCGTTTCCTATTTTTCAATGACTATTTCAGTTCGAGTCACTCCTGCTCCAACCTCAGTTCCTGTGTTTTCCCTCGCCCCATTAAATCCGTGGCAGCCTTGGGTCTCATCTGCCACAACAACTGGCACAGGGAGTTGGACGATGGAGAGACAAACCAAAAATTAGGATGCCAAAGTGCTCACCAACTGCAGAGAGTGTTTTGACTGTGGACAGTTTTAGGATAGTCTTGTTTTGGAGGTATAACATTGGTGTTGGAGAAGAGACCTTTGTCGCGCTATTGTCCATTGGTTTTTCTATTTTGAGCTTTATTTCTGCCTTTGCCTCAAAAACAGAATCAAGGACCTCAGTTCAATATAATTTAAGCGCACTATCAACAGAACCCTGCAATTTGAGGTTTAAAGCAGATTATTCAAATATATTCAGCACGTCTCCGTCTATCCATCTCCTCCTCGTTATTGGTCTCGCTGTATAGATTAGTATCTGTGGTGGAGAGTGGCTGTATCACTGACAGCCCATTAGCAGCTGTCTAAATAGACAGTAAACGCATCTTAATTACTTTACCCTGTTAACGCACATACACACTCACTCCCTCTACACCATTTAGCCCCTTGTGCTGGCCAGATGGGCGCCTGGTCCAGTAAAAAGCCCTCCATTACCAGTGAGACTTGACCGAACCGATCCACCCCTCAGCCCCGCTCACCAAGGTCCTACTGGGGCCGCGGCGGGCCCTTGTCGCCACATACCTATAATTTAGCCCCCCAAGTGCTTTCCACATGGCCATGGCAAAAAGCTGGCCTCCATTGTAGGGGTCCGGTAATTGTAGTCTCGTTTAGAAAACTGCAAGTAGCAATTAGCAGAGAGTTGGCATTATACGGGGTAGGATTTGCATCCCCGCTGGGCGCAAAATGCTGTTTTAATAAGGGTTTGTTTTCCCCACATGGAATTAGCTAAAGCGGCCTTTTATCGCATCCACACACCCTGCTCTTCTCCGAACCAATCTCTGCCCACCTCTTGCCGCCTCTCTCCTCATTTCGCCTTCTCCTCATCTTCTTTTCTTTGTGTTTGTCCCGTCTCTCCTTTACCTGTAAATCACTCTCGGGTCACTGCTCTTTTTATATGCTGAACAAGCAATTCTCCTTTCTCCTCCTGCAGAGGCAATGGACATCCTGAAGGAGATGAAGGAGAAGGATGTGATCCTGAACGACACCCACGTCACCTCCGTCTTCCACATGCTGAACGCCGTGGCGGCCAAGGGCGAGATCCCCACAGTCCGCCGGCTGCAGGACACCATCTTCACCCTGGGATTGGCCAAGCCCACCGCCAATCTCTGCTCGCCCATTATTACATTTTACTTGGAGAGGTAACGCAAACGTCGTCACAATCCTCCAAAAGCAAACCCGAGGTTTGCCAGATTAAGTTCAGAAATACCAGATGCTTGTTGTGGTTTTGTGGCTCGGGCGAATCCCCCAAACAGCCAACAAGCTCATGTTTGTTTTCAGATCCATTTCCTCATCTGCCAAAACCTCTTGCCAGGTGTGTGCGCGTATATGTGTATCTCAATGAGTCACTCATCCCTCCCTATGATCATAGCCGAGGTTGTAGTCCGGGTCAGCGATTCAGAAAGGGAGAGGATGTGGAAATTGCTCATTTATGTTGGTGTGTGTTTGTGTTTTGAAGCCAGGCTTTTGTTTATGTGAGGATGTGCCAGCTGCAACCTCAACACCACACTTGATCTCCTGAAACACTTATGGCCATCCTTTGATATTGAAGTGTTTGTGGTAGGTATTGGCCTGTGTGTGATATTCATGGTGTGATAATGTTCACAGAATTTACACCATAAATTTAAAACACAATCAATTTCTTTAAAATAAAGGGGAAAAAATGGTTTCTCGTATTTCACAAAGAATATGGTATAAATAAAAATGCAATACCACAGTTTTTTATAACAATTATTTTAATTCATGTGCTCAAGCAAAAAATATGTTATAAACTAAATGTAGTGTTAGTTTTAACGTGATTATTGCACAATATGTATATATATATATATATATATATATATATATATATATATATATATATATATATATATATATATATATTTTTTTTTTTTTCTGTACCCTACCGTAACATGACTACAGCAGGTTGATGTTAGCTGCCTCATTTGCTAGCCTGCAACCCGCTACTGAATAGTCATACCATCGGTGGCCTGCTAACTGTAGTTTTTAAGCTGTTTTACTGTGATAATTCAATAAAAAATACTTCATTGATTCCACAAGAAAACTAAATTAAATTATCAAAGTATTTTCAGAGAGTTTTTATTGGTGTTGATGGCTGTGGGCAGGAAGAAACCTCTGGCTGAAGAGAAATCTTATCACTTTAAGTGTCACATACACCAATCTTCCAATATTTACCTAATATTTTATATTCACAAACAGAGCTTCCAGGTTCACGACGATAATCACTGCCTCGGTGAGATTAGCGGGCTAATTTACTCCTGGGTCATCAGCGCCAGCCAAAACACAAGCATGAACACACAGCAGCTTACCGCCAGCCGGTGCTCCCAAATCAAGTGCCAGTTGTACTTCCTCCAGCTGATACTGCAGTAAACACACTAATGAACACAAGAGAAAAAGATAGCTGCTCGTATCCGGTCACAATCAGCGGGGTGTTGGTTAGTGTGTAGGTTACTAGGAGGGTCTCATCCAGGAGGCAGATTCACACCTATAAACTTTCCTTTATTAGCTTTGAGAAGAAAAAGGAAAAACTGGAATAGTAACCACGTACGTATTTTAACAAGCCTGTATTTGTACACTTTTGGCATTCAGCTTGCACAGGTTTGTAGTATCAAATCCTGTTAGTTGGGTTGGTAAAGATTGGTTTAGTTATTTTATTTTACAGTTATATTAATCGGATTCCAAAAAGTGTTAGCAACCAGCGATTTCTCTTAACAATCCTGAGCCCCGCCTCCACTCAGTTGTTGCTGCACACTGCAGGGATATTCTCCTACTCTTCCCCATAGATTACATGACAAACTAATTGTATGCATTGGAAATATTTCCTGCTAATATCAGCTCAGGTAAACTTGTGACTACAGAGCACAGAATGGCTACAAGGAGCAATATTCTAAAAATACCACTATCTGTAGGAGGCGTTTTATTCTATATTTTTGCTTAAAAAATAACTAAAGCATCCTAGGTTTATATGTGGTTTTGCAAACTTTAGGTCCTAAATTCATATTCATTTGACTCTTTGCGTACAGCTAGATCTTAAATTACATTTCATTATCTCTGAAACTGTAATTGTACTGTATTTTCCTTTCTTACTTCTCTCTGGATTTTATTTTTCTTCTTTCTTTTGTAGAAATACATTCGTTTTAGTTGTCTTTCAAGTTGTGGAAATTAGGTATAAAGTTACTAATATACCAAAGCCACAAAGAAGGGAATCTCCAGAGCTAATGGAAAGAAATTCATTCGAATACATTAAACCTTCCAAAATCATCTAACTCTGCTTGAAGATTGTATGTTTAGGTGACTAAAATCTTGCTGTTTTGTAATGTTACATGCAAGAGAACACAGTTACCTTTAGCATGTGACCGTGTACATTTAAAGAGAAATGGCTTGAAAATGGGTTTCAATTACTTACTATAACATCTTGTCAATGACGGATATCAGTCATTTTAGCATCAAGGTCATCGTACCATGAAAGTCTCTGCAGGATTCATAGTTACCTGACGTAGATCTTAAAGCACATTTTAATTATTATTCCAACATAGTTTAATAATATTTATTTAATTAACTTCTTCCAGGAGGATGTTTTTAGTTGTTTGTTTCTGTTTTTTTTAAGAATTATGTTTATTAGGTATTTTTTTAGAACGTTTATACAAAAACAGAAAAGAAAATAACAACAACAGGGCAAAACTTATACAGCACTGATACAGAAAACAAGACAAAATCAAAGTCTGAGGCATGTACATAAATTACAGCATCATATGAGAAACATAACTGATTTATACAAATACGTCATTCGGATTCACATTACTGGTTTTTGAATTTTGAAATTTTGAAGTATTCAATAATACGTTCCCATATTTTTTTTTAAAAGCATAGAATTTCCCATTCATACAATATCTCAATCTTTCTAATACAATAACTTCAGAAAGTAAGTTTTTCCATAGCTGGATCGAAGGGGCATCACAACCAACCCATTTAAGCATTATTGAGTCTCTGGCCGTTTTTAGGTATTTTTTCATTTTATTTTTTACAGGACTGCACTGTAATTTATGAAAATGTTAAGACTAGCCAGTTTCATACACTTTATCACCTTCTACTCTGTTGCATCCAAGTCCACGTCATTAATAATTTGAATTTCAGAGATAATACTTTCAAATTGCTATATTTTTCCTCTTTCTAAAGCTCAGTTTTAAGTGTGAAATCTTTAGGATTGTAAGAAAAATAATCAGCAGTTCAGTCAGTCTTCAGGGCAGGTTCAAGTAGCTCAACACTTGACTTTTACAGCCCGGTTGAATCCGTCTTCTTGCTCTCTTCCCTTTTTATCTTCATGTTCTCGTCCCCACCTCTTCATTCCGTCAGTCAGCGGACAAACAGACACTGGTGGTGGGAGGAGGGGATGGAGAGAAGTGATAAAAGAGGACAAAGCAGGCATCATTCCCGCCTGCACCCATCTCATCGCTGCGTCAGCGCTAATGACTTAATGAACACTTCTCCGCCAGATTAGCCCTTGACAGCCCATCACACGCGCCGCCCCGTTAGCCTTCACGTCCGTCCGCGCAGTATTGTGTGTGCTAACCTGCCACCGCGCTAGTTGGCAGCTAACTCCGATTGCCATCCTTGAGGAAGTGATTAGCGACAGTAAATGCTAATGAGTCCAACAAAGTGAAGAGCTGGCAGGACGCATATGATAAGGCAGTAGTGGGATGATGGAGCACGAGGAGGCGGGCGCAGAGCTGAAAAGAGATGAGCGGCTCACAGAAAAAGCCTAATTTACTTCCAAAGCTTAGGCCTAAAAGAACAAATGGAAACAGAGTGGCTAAATGGAGGCAAGTGATTTATTTATTTATTTTTCTTTTCATACAAATAACGGAGTCTCTGATAAAGAACGGATGGATGAACAATGCAGAACACGTTGAAAGACATATTTTACTCTTCAATAATTTATCTTGCGATATGGAATATATAGATTACAATATTGTGCAGAATATTTGCTTTCTGTTTTTGCGTAAAGTTATACAGTCAGCTCTTCTCACCAATACAAATAGGAAAAATGTCAGAACGTTTTGTTCCTTAGGAGTGAAAAAGCATTATTTTCTTAGTAAGAAAGAAAAAGAAAATTACAAAAAAACTGAGCATATTTAAATTAAGCAAAAGCAAAATCCTTACAATGCAACTTCATTGGTTTCACAGTGATTAAAAAAAAATTATTTGAATGAAGTCATCAAGTTTCACTTTGCAAAATTGGTTTACTAAGTCTAAAGTCTTACTCTTCTTTTAAAGATTTTGCAGCGGTATAATTGTAGAAATCTACATGATGAAGATGTAACATTACACTGCATTGCTTTCACATTACACTATCCCTGTAAAGATATTATTTGCATGAACCAGACGGAGAATAACAAGTAATATCAACTTTTATCAAAGATTTTATTTGTTTTTTCTGCCATGACAGAATGAAGTTCATTTAGTCAGTGAGACACTCCACACCAAGTAAATGCAAAGTGGTTTGTAATAATTAAAACAAATAGTTCATGACCTGCTTGCTTGTGTAAAATCAACAAGGTTCAGTGGACAAGGAGTGAAAGAAAATGGAAAATCCAAATGTCAAATCCAGTAGTGTGGATATGGCAAGCCATTTGTGTATTTTCTTTACCTTGTCATTCTTGCCTTTTTGTTTTGCTTCCTGCTACAGATGCTTTTCAACACCTTGCATCCAAACACAGGCGTTTGTTGCATCGATCAAATTTAGTTTACTTAAAAGTGGAGAGAGATGTTTTTTAATAGTCATCCTAAACTGTGCTACATTTCTGTTTTGAAAAAAAAAAAACTTTTGTCTTTCTACTCTTTATTTTATACTTGCTGTACTTTCGTATCAAAATGCAAACCTAAACATGATTGCCTATACACTAGTATCTGTGCCACTTACAATAGAGCTAGTCATATGGTTAGATTTAAGTATAAATCCATCTCATGTTTGGGGATTTCTGGAAACCGGCTCTCTCCCTGTATAAAGATAGAGATCAGAAATGCTCTGAAATAGCAGGTTACGGTTGTTTAAAATGAAATAACTTTCATGTTAGGCTGACACCTAATGTTCCTGTTTGTCGGCTGGATGTGGAATTGACTGGACCGCTAAATACCATGTTGCCACATCATTTTTGAAAAATGTTCACCTGCCTTTGTGTGACCACGGCTTTCACCCTTTTTACACAAAATCACCTGTTAAGGATGGGAATAATGTCAGTAATAAGTAAGTGCCATTCTAGCCCACATTTAACTGCAGGCTAGTCGTGTCATGATCGCACTCTCATTTGCGTCTCGAGACACAGACACCTCCTTCTGGAGGACAGTGGCTTGATAACAGGCCTGCCCATCTCCCCTAAACAAAGGAACGGGACGGAGGCAAAGAAAAAGAGGAGAAGGGAGGGGAGGGCGGTAAAATAAGTCAAAATGAGCCTCCTTGTCTCATCCTTCAGGTTTTCACTGAGCAAAGCGCTCGTTATTTTTTTCAGGGCTTAATTGGCTGGAAAGTGTCTGACATGCAAAGTTGGGGACATTAACAGGGCTGTGTGCCGCAGTAAATGGCAACGCAAAGTGACAGTTAAATTGTACCTAGAGGGAAATTATCCATCTTTCGACATCTTTAGCTCTTTTTAGGGGGTGGATCAGCGGGCGGAGAGATGGGCTGTAATTGCAACACCAAGGCCCCCCCCTTTTTTTTTTTTGCCAACAGATTTTTTTTTTTTAATCCCTCATTAGGAAGAAGGGATTATGAGAAAGTGCTTAATGTATAAAAGATGGCATGGATCGATTGGACATTAGCACTCTTGTGTAAAAATCCTTAAATTCGTCTTATTTCAGCAGCATGGGCTGACCTTTAATTTGTGAATATTTACTTGGTTTGAGAAAAGAAATTCACATACATAAATATTTTAACAAAATCGCCAGTATTACAATTATACAAACTAGTTTTGCCACCAGAAAATGATTCATCTTCTGTAATATTATGTAAGCCTGTAGATAAAATTGACCATTCCTGCTTACACAATGAATTTGATTTCAACATATATTCCGGATTATCTTGTTGAAAAACTCTCTTGTGATCCATTTTCATTTTACCGGCTGAGGCCACCAGATTTATTTTTTGGATTGCGTGCCATTTCAAAGAGTCAATGCTACCATGTTCTCTGAAGTTCTTCATCTTCCTGTGCTCGTCTGTGAACTTGAGTTTCTTTGGCTTTCCTGAAGAGCAGACATTTTTCTTTGTGCTACTGTATGTTTAGTTCAGTTGAACTGCACTATTTCATTGAGATACCGATTTATAGAGGCAATGATCTTCAGGTTTGCATGCAGTTTACTCAGAAGAGAAGAAGAACTGAAAAAGAAAAGAGTGATTTTTTTTCCCCATCAGTACTTCAGGTTTGGTGTCCTTATGAAAAGTATGCAAATTATCCCAGTACTTCCAAGATAAACACCTGAAGACCTGTAGTGTGCCATTCTTTTCTTTGGTCCTTCTCCAAATTGTTTTCTGGGCTATAAAATAAATGGATTTGGAACAAGACATGAAATTAACTTCTAATCGCGTCACAATTAGGTGATCAGTAGAGGGAACTGGGAAGTTTGAATCAGGACTAACTGGGTTCCTGTGGAAGAGAAACAGATCCTCCTCAGTACCCAACAGTGAGCATCAGTACTTCAACATACATTCCTCTTTTGCTTCATGCAAAACCTACAAAGAGTATTTATTGCTGAAACACTCAATCTTATTCACGTCGGATCAAAGCACACAGTGTCAATTAAAGTTCTGGTTGATTTGGTCAAAACTTCACATGGTTACGCGTATAATAGGACAGAAAAAGACTTGTTTTTTGTCCTCAAATGGTACCTATGAAGACATGGCGTCACCAACATGAACATCATTTCAGTTCCCTAAAACTGACCAGTGGAGATTTTATTTCTACCGCTGCCTACTTCTATTGTATAATGAGAAGTAGTTAAAGTACCCAGTGGTTAAAGAAATCTGATTCAGTTGGTTCATATTGATTATTAGGAGAAACTCTAAAGAAATACTTGGTTATTAAGGATTTACATGGATACTTATGGCTAAAAGGAATAAAAGATGAGTTTATTTTTAGATATTTAACACATCTTTTGCACCTCTTTTTGTATTTGTGCACAGTCGAGTGTGCAGGCATGAAACGACCCCATTAGATCCTCACAGAACAAACCTTAGCATGTTTGACTCTCGTCCCCCTCGCCGGTTTTGCTCCCTCTCGCCCGCTCCTCCTCTCCTTTTCCCAAAATCTCTTTGTTCCTCTTCTGCGCCGTTCAATCAGACTGTTGTGCGGTTAAACAGCCTCTTGACTGGCGCAGCTGAATAATGTTGTGCCTCTTCATTTCAATTAGCGCTCCTCTCTGCCTTCCCGTCCCAATCATCGCCCCCGCCCGCCTCACCACCTCCATCCACTCCCGCCGCACAGAAGCCAGTGCCAAGGTCAAATGTTTCTTTTTTGCCCCCCTCTGGTGTTGTTGCTCGTTTCAGGGCGTGTTTTTGCATCTCCGCTTCTCTGATTGATTAGAGAAGAAAACACTTCAGAAATTACACCTGTTTGCTCTCAGCCCAACACTCACTCTTGTGTTTCTGCTCAGTCAGTCCTCCCCTCTGCCTCCCTCTCTCTCCACGAGTGCCCTATCTGCTTTGACCTCTGCGTGATTGACATGGTAATTACCCAATCAGCAGATTGATGGCAGCACTGTCACAATAGAGGGGATTGAAGTGGTCTCTCGCGCACTTCCTCTCTTCTTCTCTCGTTATCCCTCCATCAGGAGCGAGTCCTCCCCTCGGCGCGCCGCTTTTGTTTGCTGCGAGGAAGACCGGCTACGAGAGAGGATGTCATGAGAAGAAGGGCGCGAGCTGTGAAAGGCAGAGTGGGGGTCTCTAATGTTGTTGCCATATTTGAGCTAAATTGCTCGAGTGTGGGGGTGTGGGGGGGGTTCAGGTCAGAGTCGGTACTGAGAGCTGACAGCGTGAAATCAGAAAGACGACGGCGAGAAAGAGAAGTCAGAAAGGAAGTGTGAAGGTTGGGGTGGGAAAGGGAAATAAGGGATGAGGGGAAGGTTGAGGAGGTTTTGGGTTGGACAAAGAAGGGAAAGTTGGAGGCCGTGCGGAGAGGGTAAAGATCAGCGGAGTCCTTTTATCTGATGTATTGCTTCACCTCTAAAAGCCTGTCCACAGAGTCATTAGCCCCACCAGGACAGGTGTGTGTGAGAGCACGCGTGGTTGTGTGGGAATGATGTATTGAGGCCAAAAGGCCTCATCGCCCTGCAGTTGTGCTGTCATGAATTCAAAGAGCCTGTATTGTTGAGGCGGGTCATTGTGCTTGGATGGGAGGGCACGGGGTTAACGCCCCATGATACGCTCTCTATTCTCCACTGACACCGCTCTGTACATGAATGATTGGATGAACTCATTCTCACATTTTTCTTTTTCTCTCTCTCTCTGTCTTCTTGCCTGTAGCAAAGATGCGTCCAGAGCCCTCGATGCGGCGCTGGAGTGTCACAAACTCTACAACCAGCTGCCGCGTATTCATGACATCATCGTTGCTCTGGTGGAGAAAGGAGATACAGATTTATTGCAGAAAGGTAGAACGCCGACTTCTGATCTGTAGCTATGTTCAGTAGAAGACGGTTCATCCGTTTTGGAAATGGCACAAAAACAATCAATTAAACCAAACTAGTCTATGTTTGACTTTTTAAAAAAAACCTTTAAATTTCTCCATTTTGTTTGACTTTAAGTCCGTTATTACAATTATTACCAGATATTTATACAGTTTGACATTAAATCAGTGAAATTGTTTCTGTTTTAGGTCATTTAGGATTATTTCGATTTTAAATCTTTGAATTTTCTTCAAATTCAAAGGTTTATATACTCTAACAGTCCTTTGCCTTTAGACTATTTTGTGAGCTGAGAATATAGTTTTGTAAACTAAATTCACATTTAATGGACGCCCAGCTGTTGATGTATTTTAATGCAACACCTCAAACATAATACTATTATAAGAAAAAAAAAAAAAATCAGCTAATATGACTGAAGGAGAACTGTGGCCCTCCGTAAGTCTGGTTCATCCCTGGGTATAATCTCTGTTTCAGTCTCCCAGTGCTGCTGAATAATCACATCTTGTGTCTAGAAAACGGGTCCGCAACCTGCGGCTCCGGAGCCCAAAGTGGCTCTTTGGACTTTCCACGATGGCTCTTGATATTTGACTAAAAAAAAAATATTTTAGCAGCTTTTAGATGGGAATGGGGGGATTTGCATAATATAAATCCTGCATTAAATTTCCACAACAGAATGACACAAGTATTAGTAGTATTGCTGTTTATTTGTTTAAATAATTTTTTTTACAAACATCAACATCCCATAGAGGAAAATGTATCAATCCTAATTTTGTAAATGTTTTATGTTTTTCTTTGTTTTAAAACCTAAAAACAGAAATAAAATGGTGTTTAAAAGAAAAGACCTCAAATTTCCTATAGTAGATATTCATTAAAAAATATTGTAAGTTGTCTTTTCACAAAAGATTATGCACCATTTCTGGCTTTAAATGAGTTTTATGTAGCTGGACTTGGAGCAAAAACAGCTCTTTGTTTTGTAGTGGTTGCACAGCCCTGACTTATCCATGCTTCCTCGTCTCTCTTCTCATCCCAATCTTTTTTTTTGTTTTGTTTTTAGTATTTGTGCTTGAGCTTCCCTCTTCTTTTCTCCTTCATATGTCCAAGATCCTCTTCCCCGCCAAGTATGCTGAGCACATGATCCGCTATGAGGAGTGCACAGAAAATAAGTATAGCCCCTCCTCATGTTTAAACATTAAACATGAGAAAAACGAGAAAAGCTGTACTTTTCACTTTAGCTGCAACACAACCTATTTCTTAAGCTAAGGTTAAGTTTCTCCTGAATGAGTTTAAGTAAAAAAGAGGCAGGATATGCATGAATGAGGCACACTTCCTCTCCCTTAATACTTTAAACTATATTATTCAACAAAACCTGACACATGACCTCGGTAAATAAGAACCCATATGGAGTTGGAGTGTGTGCCACTTCCTTTAGTTTCCTAGGTCTAACCTGTTGTATTGCTGTTGTGTTTGCGCCCAAAGTGCTCTTTCAGCTGTAGCATTGAACACACGACAGGTGCTAGGGAATCCAACAGAGCATAAGTGGCCCCGAAGGTCAGAAAGATTTAGCCCAGGGTCAAAGATGAAGCTACTCAACCAATCACATGTAGAGCAGCCTCTTTATACCTCCACGGCAACGAGGTGAAGAATGTCAAGTCCAACGAGCCGCTGGGGTCCAAGTGGCTCTGAGTGTGTGAAGGTTGAGGCCGCGCGGTGGAGCACCTCTTCACATTTTTACTTTCGTGATGAATGCGGTCATCTCACCCTTAAAAACAAAGTAACTTTTACAACACCTAGAACAGAATTACAACTCGCTGCTAAACTCTGACTCTATAATGCTAAATTCGTTCCCACTCCAAACTCTACGACATTAAACACCGAGTCCAAACTGAGTGCCTTTCCCCCATTCTGTGGTTTTATAGTAAATAAAATGGATTGTATTTACACACAGAGGTCAAGCAGATTGGCCTACTATGACCTTTAACAAGATTTATGGTTGAATTTCAGACTTTAGGTAGAGTTTGAGCGAAGGATATAAAACATTTCTTCAATTTTAAATAAAAAATCTGAGTTATCACTTGGAAATTAAATGCACTCAGAAACTTGTGTGCAAACTTCTGCATGATTTAGCTCCCAAAGCATCACATTATTCTGCCTTATAGACAGAGGAAAAAACATGAGCAGGGATTACCTGCTGAATGTGCAGCTCCATTTGGATAACTAAAAACGTGCACGTGTGTGTGCGTGAGTGTGTGAGAGGGTTCCTGTCTTGAAGCTGCTAAACAGAGATAGCCTGTAGCATTGAGCACAAGGTTTTAGCAAGTTCACGAGAGGGGAGCTTAGGCTTACGTTTGGGAATGTTTGCACTTGATCCAGAAGAAAACTACGAGCAGCCAGAAGATCTGAATCTGAAGAAGTTGTTGAAGCTTTTCTGACCTGAGGGAAGATGTCACCCGCCTTCATCAAATTAAACAAGCTTTACGTCAAACGTTGGTGCTATGTCTGTTCAGCAAAAATGATAGTTTGTGCCGCTATCATTTTACTTTCCAGAAGTCATTTAAGGTCAACCAGCCTCCAGCATTTACAAAATCCCTTACATTTGGTGTCTATCAACTGTAGTAAGCTACAAATATTTTAGATTTTTGAGGTTAATCCTGGTGACCCCTGGAAAGTTTTTATTTTCCCTCCTAAATCTTAAAAATTATAACGGCACAATTTAACTTTTGCTGTACAGACCAGGAGAAACATGGCACAGATGATTGACAGCATATTTTGTTTGATTTTGCAAGTGTGGGCTGGCTGGTTGACCTCTGATGACCTCTGGAAACAGTAATATTGTTAAAATGACAGTGACACAAACAAAAATTGACACAAATTTCATTTAATTGGAAGAAGGTGTTTGGGGACAACTTCACTCAGGTGGTTTTTTTGGTCCGTTTGAAGAGCCTCTGCAGTTTCTTTTATTCACAGCAGTTCTTTAACGTTCCCCCTCATTGTCCTCCTGTCTCTCTTTTCAATTCGTCTTTAGCAATGGACTTTGTCAGCCAGGAGCGAGGAGAGATGATGATGCTTTATGATCTGTTCTTCGCCTTCATTCAGACTGGCCGCTACCGGGAAGCTCGCAAGATCATTGAGGTGAGCAAACAACTACACAGACTGATGGTGATGTTCAGAGCTGCTGGGTTTGAAATGAACTTCAACAAACCTTTTAGTTCCAGGGTGGAAACTGGAGTTTAGATCGGCCCAGAGGCCTCGTGTCCAAACCCGACCCAGTCTGACTGATTATTGTAATTACAGGCCCGAGTCCAAAGTAAATCCAGTGTGTTATTTTAGAAAGCAGTGTAACTTCTCCTGTTTTTAGTTTTTAACGTCTTCCAGCTACATTTTGTTGCTTGTTACTGCACCCTACTCACTTCCTTTATTTCCTCAACATGTTCAACTGTTTGCTCCTTGATTTACACTACAGGAAATAGATTAACGCAGCTTTATGTCGTGCATTCTTATTTGGCTTTCTCTGTGTACGTATTGCAGGCATTAAACACGCCGTCTTCAGAACCGTTACGGCCAAAACGGAGTTGGCTTCCTTTTGTTTTAGAATTGAGTCATCTGACCTGAATTATGACATGAATATTTATATCTTTGTCCTCTCAAGTCCTGCTATAAGCCCCCTAGATTAGTGTGAGGAAAAAGCGAGAGGCACAGCGAGCAGATAAGAAGTGATTTTTCACATGGATAAAACCAGAGGTCAGGGAATGGAGAGCAGCCACACACAGAGATTGATGAACAGATGAAAAGAGGGATGAGCCCGACATCAGAGGGGATAAAAAAAAGACAAGGCCATTAACGTTGTGATCAGAATGAGAACAAAGCAGAGGAAGGCACATATGACCTCTTGATCTCTTGTCATGGTGCGCTCTAAAAGACGGATTTGTGCCTCTTGAGGATTCAAACCCTCTTAGATGTTATCAACATGTTGTTGCCGCAGCTCTCATTCCCCTCATGCTGGATTATGTGACTGCTATCCTGCGTCTAATATCAACTACATGCCAATGATGTGGGAGATTGTTGATGGCTATGTGACCTAGTCGAGGACCGGAAGGCGGTGATTCGAATCCTGTTGAAGTGCTGCTGAGATTAAACCCTCTGGACCGCATGTTTAGTGGAAAAACATTTTAGTTGATATTTACTAAAGGATAGATATGAAAAAGCATAATTAGCATAATTGACTAGCAATTTTCTCATTTAAAATATTCATCAATTTTAAGGGTGTTTATTTAGAAAAGAGTCTACAGCTCGGTGCAATATGATATGTTAAAGCCATAAAACATTGTATGTTTTTAGCCATTTTAAAGGAATAGTGGGGACATGAATTGGTGGCGCTTTTCAGTTTGTCGTCAATAACTTCGATATGTGGGAGTCGGAAAATTTGGAAAAGTATTCAATTTGATTTGATCACTTTCTAAATCTGGGTAAATGCGTAAAAGAAAATAAAAAACTGTGTTCCAAAACCGACAGGAAAAATGCAGAATTGTCAAAAAGAAAAAATACTACTACCGTACTTTAGTTTTTGCTTTCTAACACAGTACTTTAACAATTAGAGGCTTAGTGGCTTCTTTATAGTGTGTGCCATGTTTTTACAGAGACAAGAAGTGGTGAGGTTTTTTTTTTTTTTGCTTTACTAAGCATTGAGGGTAGCTTTGATTTGAACATGGTCACTTGCCTGGGCAATGGTGGGAAAACATATTAAGTTTTCTGCTCAGTAGCTCTGCAAGCAGGAAGCAGAGCAGCTTGGAGAGTGAAAGCGAAAGCAGCATCTATCCAGTTGGACAAAATGATATTTAATTGATTATAGAAATGCAGCCAAAATGTGTGGGAGATTTCACATCTTTTTTTTTTTTTATGCTTTAACCTGTAGGTGGCTTTTTCATTTCTTTCTAAGAAATCCAAATCAGAGGATGGATAGAAAGGGGTTGTGGGGGCTGTGGTGGCACGGGGGTTAAGCATCACCCCTGCGCCATCGATGCATTAGTCGAGAACTAATGCGGGCGTCACAGGTTCAATTCCCGGCCTGGTGACCTTTGCCGCATGTCTTCTCTCTCTCATTACCCTACTTTCCTGTCATAGCGCTTTCAAATAAAGGCCACTAGAGCCAAAGAAACCTTTAAAAACTAAAATAAAAGCAAGCACTGCTCCCAGTCAAAAGTTGTTCAAGTTAAGAGTGGGAGTGATGCCACGCCCAATCGCCTGGGTAATGCCAGGGTAACGGGTCCAAGAGGGCAAACTCATTCAAGATCCATGCAGTATTTCATGACGATGGGTCAGAATGCAGATGGGCTTCTAAGTTGAGAGTTTTTTTTATTTTTCACAACAGCAGCGCCTCTATGACTGCAGACAAAGCTCCGATTCAACTGTCCGTTTCACGTTTCATCCCAACATCGTAAACGAGACATTGACATTAAAAAAAACAACGTGGAGGGAACAGTCCATCTTTTCTGGTCGATGATTGGATGAGTGACGGCAGTCTATAAAACTGGAGGCTGAGTTCATATCATAATCTTATAATCCTAAATTAATGGATTGGGATACTTAGCTTTGCCAGCATGCTGAAAACATTTCCAAATCTTGCATGCTTTGTAACTGACAAAGGTTTAAAGATCAAAAAACCTGATTTCTGAGTTTCTACTTGAGCTGAAAATCACCTGATTCTGATCATAAGATGATTTCTCAATGTATTCCTAATGTAAAAAAAAAAACACTAAGATTTGCCTAATTATGTATTGTTTTTCACTTAATTTTGCCAGTGATGAATACATTTAACTTATCTGTTTCAGTTAAAAACACAGTGAGTCATCTTCTGCCATAGTTTTCATTAAAGAGCTTTTGTTTTATTGAGTGTAAAAAGGAGGAGGGAAGGGAAGGAGAATTTCACAGTCGCCGTTTCAACTAGTGCTGCTTTGATTGCAGAACAAAGTCTCTTAATTAAAAGTTCACTTTCATCCATCTGTTATGCTTGCATTGCGATGAAGGCGACACAGAATCATATCTCTCATCGCTCAAATATTAACACTTACACACTCAGACGCACAAATGCTTTTTTTTTTTTTTTTTTTTTTTTTATCCTTTGAGAGCGTCAAGTGGCCGTCCAGTGTGATGTCTCTCTTTAGGCTCTGTTTGGTATAATTGGCAGCTGATTAATCACAGCTAATTAAGTGTAATGATAGAGAAAGGTGGCCAATTTTGTGCTAAATGGTCACGGTTGGGTAGGGAGGAGACTGTCAGGTGGCCAGGTCCTATTATCGCTGCAGGAAGTGTGTGCATGTGTGTGATGGTCAAGGTTAGGTAGTATTGCTAAAGAGTGGTGAGCTATTATGTGTTTTTATGTTAGGGAGAGGGCTTGGATTGTGTGTGTGGGATAAGTGGTGATTAGTGCAATGGGGACATTAGGAACTGAGATGGCGAGGGTTTGTTAAGTGGAGGTAAGACAAGGTCATCTTTTGCCTTTTTTGAAACATTTTTTTAATTTTTATTTTGGAGAGAAGTTCCAATAACATTGGAGTCAAAGAAAACTATTAAAGATGCAGCAGACTGCGTCATATTTGGTCGTCCTGGTAATCTGAATTGCTTGACATTCCCTCCTTTGATAGGCTGTTGTTTTCTTCTCCCGCTTTGGATTCTTTTGATCGGCATCTGCATATGTCGACGCCGCGGTTTCTTACTTCTGAGGTTTCCGGGCCCAGATTAGGGCCTGACTGATTCAGAATCCCAAACATTTCTGTGTTTGCGTGGGCATGCGTGTGTGTGTGTGTGTGTGTGTTCTCTGGCTGCTTTGAGCCCTCAAGACTCTTCCAAGTAAAATGAATCTCAGGCAAAAAAAGATGGAGCCCTTGCGCTGAGCCTTAGTCTCTAAGAAGATTAGACAGACTGAAAGAGAGAGAGAATGAGTGAGCGCTACACATTTTAATTTGTCCCTTTGGCTGCTTGGGTAAGAACATAATGCCTTTGACTGGGACGGCTGGAGGGATGGAGGGGAACGGCAGGGCAAGAGATTTGGAAGAAGAGGTAGAAATCTGGAAGGGATGATGGCAGAGAGGGCTGCTCGTAGAAAGAGATGAAGCTCATCTTTCCTTTACGTTTCCCTCCCTCTTAAAGCGTGACGGGTGCCCATCAAAGAGGCCAGCGGGGATTGAGGGTCGTTGATCCGCTGTCAGATTAACGTCCCAGCCAGATCGTTCTGTGTTCTCTGCTCCCAGATTACCAAGAAGAGAGAGGGAGAGTGAAATTTCTCAATCCCAGTCTTATTCAGATTGTATCAAAGCCCCGCAGGGCACAGATGAAATCCTGATCGCTCTTATTCCATGATAATAATCATGTAGGCTCTGGACATATCAGGCTAAATCGCTGCTACATGAGCCTGCAGATCAATCTATGTCAGACCTTATTGACAGCAAAAAATGCTCCGCTTATCTGCGTATCATTGGTGTTTGAAAAGTAAAAACAAATCACTGGAAAATGGAGGACGACAGATGCCGGGGACAGCGTTTTAATCCCCTTTTGTTTTGTTGTCTCCCCCTCCCACATACATGTTTAACTTCAGCTTTTGTCTGTTTTATGCGGTGGCATCATTTTAAATTTTCAATCTGGTACTAGGAATTCACTTAAAACTGCATAATGCTACTTTTGAAATTGTGTGTTAGTTTTGGGTTGTTTCTCAACCTGGTGTTCATGACTCTGAACCGTCAGCAAAACATCAGAGAAGCAACAATGGATTTCATCTTTTGAATTTAATTCTTGTTTTTAAAAGTTATTTAAGCTCTGCTTTGTGCTGTCGGTCCTTTCTTAAAACCAAATATTAAAATTAGGGCAAAATGGCTTAAAAGTAAGATCTCAGATTTTTTTTTCCACATCAAATCCAATTTTAATATATTTTTCCAATAAAAAAAAAGTACAAAATTGCAAATGACAGAAAAAAATTCCGAAAATGTTATAAAAGTGTTATTTCAGTCCCTCTCTGTTAGTTGGACGACGTACTATTAGGGCCAGTATGCAAGAATTTTTAATTATGAGAATATTGTCATATGATTAGCAGAATAAAGACAACAAAAAATGTCTCAGAATTATTAGAATAAAAGTCGTTTTTATGAGAAAACTCAAGATGGCGGCCTTGGCCATTTTGGTGTCACACTGAAATATGGAAACACGATGAGTGCATTGGTTTAAAAAAGAAAATACTGACTTTCCAGAAATGAAATCTTCAAAAAGTACAAATTCAATTAATCAATAAAATCAATCAATCACCCAGCCCCAGTTCAAATAAATATTTATTTATTATGCGTTTCCCGCCGTTCCTAAGTCTGTTCTTTTATTTATTTATTCTGGAACCGTGTCCTTATTGATGAGATAAAAAGAGATAAAATTAAGAAGAAATATAAATAATAATAAAAAAGTTATTTTTATGAAACAGAATATCATTAACTAACCAAAACACAATTTTGAGTAAACAAATGCTAAGTGCGACCCAATAAAACAAAAAAAATAAATAACCAAATGAAATACTTTTTCCAACACATCAAGAAGCTGCATGTACGAGGGCACAATATTGCCATAAATCATATTGTTTTGGCTTCATTTTAATCTGCATGTCTTGGTCCTTGATGGTACAAGTGGAAGCTGTCCAGAGGCCTGTCGGCTCATAATCCAGGCACAGCAAAAAGATATTTTTGTAAACACATTTTCAAAACAAGTGAAAATATTAAACTCTATTCATTCTGCCCTGAAAATACTCCTAAAGCGTCCTTAAGCTTTTTCAATCTTTGTTTTGATTCTGCCTGAATCATGATTACTCTTCTTTGTTTTTTTTTGTTGGTCATGTCTGGTTTTTTGTAAAGAATTTTGAAATTTCCTGCTTGTATAGAGAGATTTACATATTTTAGCTTCAACCTAATTGGTAAAAAGTAATTTCTAAAAAGCTTAACTGCTGATGTTTTTCAACACAATGTTCAACATCCAACCAACACATGCATATTGAATATTGTCTTGCTTGTTTTGTTAGACCCCTGGTTTGAGGGCGAAGCCTGGACGCCTGCAGTGGTTCGGAGAGAAATGCATCAATTCTAATCAGGTAACGCACACATGAATGCATACACAACATTACATAAAGTATGGGGAAGGTTTTTCGTGCTGATTGGGTTCATGTCTTTCTTGTAGATGGTGGCCTTGGAGCAGATGGTGGAAATGACATCCAAGCTGTTTGAGTGCGACAGAGATGAGATGTACAGTTACATCCTGAGGCTCTGCAGTGAGTCTTCGTCCTTCATTTGTCCCGTTTGTGCCTTTCTGTCCGTCTCCGTTTGTGTTTTGATGGGTTTGCCCCTACCGCTCCTCGGTGCGCCCTGCTCCTGTGACCTCCTGTATCTGCCGTGCTCTCCGGCGTGCCAGGCTCTCTCCTCAGCGTGTGACTGAGTGGGATCAGTCGAGGCGCGGCGTGATTGCCGCAGCCTCGAGCCGAGCTGATAACAATTGCGATTGGAGTGCTAAAGCTGATTGTCCTTGTCCCGTTGCCCCCACTCCTCTCCACACACACACACGCGCGTCGTAGTTAGCGTGTTTGATAAATTACAGCGTAGTTGAGGGTGAGTCAGTTGATCAGATTAGAGCTCTGATTGCCTTCTCCCAGCGTGACACGCCATGTCACAAATTGGCCTCCGGGGAAAGAACGGGACGCGGGCCGACCGCTCGGCCTCACAGGTCTCCGTGTCACGCACTTAACCGATAAATAAACCTTTCACTGATTGGGTTCTGGTTGTTTTCAGAGGAAACCAACGACTGGCAGAAGGCAGAAGCCACATGGACCAAGATGCAGGAAGAGAACGTGATTCCCAGGGAGAGGACTCTGCGTTTGCTGGCAGACATCCTGAAGAGTAACGGCCAGGAGGTGCCCTTCGAGGTGCCTGAGGTAAAAGCTCCAGGGTCGAATGGTTCTAAAATGTCTTGTTAGACACAGTTGGATAGCTTACTTTCATTGTTAGACAAGCAGCACATGAGTGGAAAAACAAGGATTAGGAGAGTCCTACATCCATCCATCCATCCATCCAATATATGGTCTTTGCATATCTGTATTGATATTCTGACCACTTTAGAAATCTGCTATGAGTCCTGCATCCGTTCTGTGCCATCTGTCTATCTGCTCTCCATCACTCCCCAAAATAACTGTTCCACCCAAGAACTCCTTGGTGTTTAAGATACAAACCGTTAAAATTACAATCTACTTATTAAAAAAGAGAGCTCTTAATTATTTATCACACTCGTATTAATGTTGAAATTTATTTCACCCAGGGAAATATTTGCTGCAGTGGCACTCAATTAAATTTAAATTAATCAAAATAGCAGACTTAAAATGCCTTAAATTCACTTTAAGAAGTTGGCCTTTATGTAAATCACAGATCTTAAACTTTGTCTTGACAGAACTATTTAATCTTGTATATTATATTGGGGTTGTTTTTTTCTTGCTGGATTTTCCTGTCAGGTAAATGTTTTAGTCCTACTCAAACCTGAGGCGGTCTTAATATATCCCTGCTAGCCAGGCAGCTTTTTGATTCTGTCATTGGTAAGTCTAAATTTATCGCCATTTGGCTGAACAAAGTTGTGGAGATATAGGTAATTTTTCATTCATAATGGTCTTAAAAAGTTTTAAATTTGAGTTGGTGAAACCCTGAATAAGCAAAAATGTTAAAAGGAGCTGCATTAAAATGGAAAATGTAAATGTCTGCAATATCATCCTAATATTTTCAAACTGATGATACTATAAGTTTGTCTTTTCTGTTTTAATAAAGCTTGCTGAGTAGATTATCAAGAGAGGAAGTTGACCCTGGCCTCCAATTGTTGAAGCTGCCAAAATAAAAAATAACCCTCCAACTCTTATCAGCTGTTCTCCAAACCGCCTCCCACTTTGCTCCTCTTTGAGCTTCTGTTCATTACATGCAGAGCAAACAGGATTGAAGCTCTGATCTGATGTGTAGTCAATCAGACGAGCTGGCTGGTGAGAGGAATTACAGATTGATCTGTCTGTAAATCTGTAATGCCCGACTAATTTAGCCCGCAGCTAAATGCCGCCATATGGCTGCGGCTCGATGCTCAGCTGGACTGAAATTAAGAGAAAAACTGGATTTTAATGTGGAGCTAAAAGAAGCTGGACTGTTGCTATAAAATCTGCTGCTGCTGCTTTATTCCTCCTCAGATTTGTGTTTTGTTTTGGTTCTCTCCCCCCCACCCATCTTCGCTTTGCATGCTCCAGCAGCAGCAAAGTGTGATGAGACAGGAAGTGATTGCTGTTGCCTGAAGCGATGAACTTTGTGACCCCCGGGGCTCTTCGGTTCACACTTCCCGCTCCGACACACAAACTCTCTTAACGAACACGATCTTCTTTTGCCCTTGGGGTGCCAGACCTAATTTGCCCCCAGCCAATACAGCTTAACCCCCTCCCCTTGCAGAGGCACGGGTGAGCGAGCATCACGGGACCCCGGCCGGCGCTGCCGCGCTGCTATGTACACACGCGCACGGCCGTTTGGCGGTGTTCTCTGGACGGCCGTAGCTGTGTTTTGACGGAAACTTCACTCTCTGTTTTAGCTCTTTGATCCCGTGTGTTTCATTTGCAGACGTGGTACGAACAAGCCGCCTCCCCCACACAGCAGGTCGAGTCACGGCCGCCCCCTCTGGAAGCTGAAAGGAGTGACGGTTACCAGAGCCGTCTGCTGACGCTCTGTAAGAAGGGCAAAGCCAAAGGTAAGCAGCAGCAGGAGGTTCGAGTGATGTAGTTGCATGACATAGAAAACCCCAGATGTCACATTTAAAATGGGTAAAACTCACCAGTTATTTAATTACTAGGTAATAACTTTTCCCCAAAACTCCCACTGGGCTTCTTCTCAAAGTTTCTTCTTGCACATAATTCATATTTTTGTAGCACCATGTCAGAGACATTAATTTCTGACATGGTTCTTGATTAGTGGACAAATTTACAGATTTCTACTAAGAAAGAACTGAACAACTACATTTAAGGCATTTAAACTGCAAAATCACAAAATCCTCTGATGTTTTTTATAATCTAGTTTCTATTGTGGATATCTTAGCACACTTGTAGTAAGACAAAACTAACTTACAAGTAACTTTTTAGCAAGAAATGGGAGCTTGTTTTAAGTCAGTAATTCCAGTACTTTTTCATCATTGTTAAGTAATTATTGATTATTATTTTTAAGATATTTTGTCTTACTTCAACTGTACTGAGATATTTGGACTGGAAACTAAACAAAAATACTCTTTAAGACTTTTGTAAGGTTTTTATACACCTTAGTTTTTTGGGGGGTGGGTAGTTCTTAAAGAATATTTTGAAATTCTCCCTTTATTGAATGGTTTTTTTTCTTTTTTATTTTCCATTGCAGAAGCATTGGGTGTTGTGAAGGAGGTGGATGAAAGGGGCGTGGTTCTCGGCGGTCTTTCATACGACCACGTGATTCGAGCTCTGCTGGCACAGGGACACATTGAGGACGCCATGGTGGTCAAGCAACTGTAGGTGTCCCAGCCACTGATCCTGTAACTCATTTCAGGTGTAGTCAAAGAAACACAAACGCAGATGGTGAGGACTTCATATGGAAGTAAATATGTGCCATCAGAATTTGAATAAAAAATACCTCTGAAATTTGAATGTTGTATATTAGTGCTTACTTTTTCAGTATTAAAATAAATTCAGAATATATTTTTAACCTAAAAAAAAATTCAATGTCATTATTTTTGCAGTAAAAAAAAATTCGGTGTAATTTTTTTTACATGGTTGCAATTTTCAGTTATTAAAAAAATTCACATTCCTATTTCAAAGTGATCAAATTTTCAATATACATATTTTTCACAGTTTAAATTTTCAGTGTTAAAAAATTCAGCATATAAAAAATTCAACTTTTCAAAATTCAAATGCAATATTTTCGTTGTCCTCCAATTCAACTTGCTCAAATTCGCCGTCTCAAATTCAGCGTCTAAAAATTCGCCGTCTCAAATTCAGCGTCTAAAAATTCGCTGTCTCAAATTCAGCGTCTAAAAATTCGATGTAAAAATGGCCAAGGTTACTTCAGGTCACAGACATTAGCAATGGATGTCCGATTCCAACATCCACCTAATCACGTGACACAACCGTCATATTGAAGAAATACCAGCATCACCCAGGCTGGCGACTATGGAGGCGAACGCAAACCCAACGGTGAGTTTAATGCTTTCATATTTCTATAGTATATTTTATTTTGTGCATGAAGTTTGATACATTATCTTAAAGCCTGATTTAAAACACGGGTTGGGCCGTTGTTAATCTTACAAATTGTAGATTTATTTGTGTTTTATATAGTTTCTATAATTTTAATGAGAGAAGAGCACAGTAGGATTGCCATCCCTTTCGTAAAATACGGAATCGCCCGTAACGAGACGCGATTTGTTCGGTATTTCTGTATGTCCGACAGTAACGCCTATCACATGCATATAAACATTTAGTGTAACAATAATTACAAAAATAAAACACAAGACATGTTAAGCTCAGCTAATGTGGCGGGAGCTAGTAAGGACCTCAGAACGCTTTGGACCATTGATGATGTCACGGTTGCCTAGAAACACTAGGGTGCAAAAGAGGGTTAGCAGTCGTGGTGAGCCGCTCTCAACCTGCGTCTTTTTAAAACGTCCTCAACCGATACTCTACCATGTCCTAGCAAAGATACAGGAGAGGGAAGACACACATGCCAGGCTGAACAGTGTCAGTGAGGATGAATGCTAGCAATTAAAAAAAAAATTAAGAGGGAAACTGAAGAAATTATACTGTCTCTTTATTCTTTAAAACTTATGGTACTGCAGTTTTAGTTTCTCTAGTGAAATAGAATGACACTTTCCATCTACTAGATCCTTATTTTAATTTCTGAAAGGTGGGAACCCTACAGCACAGAGCTTTCCTGAGTAAAAGTGATCATTCTCATGAAGTGTAAATTTCTTTTTAACTAATCCTTTTTCAACTGCTACTTTGTCTTTTATATATTTTGTGACTACAGGGTAGTCAGGATGCTATTGTTGAATCTGCAACCACTTACTTAATTTACTAACTGAAAGACCACGGAGTGGAGGAAGAGGAGACATGATGAAATTCTGGACTGGATGGGAAAATCTGCCAGCAAGTCTGTCTGTGGAGATTGTTCGTGGAAACTACAAAACACTAAGAATTCCTTGTCACTACTGGAATTACAACTCTTTCAGTGAGGATTTTGTAGCATGCATTTCCTCTACGCAGTCTGGCTTTGGCTTGCTTTGAGTGATTGACCTGTTAAAAAAATAAATAAATAAAAAACAATCTACATTTAAGCTGTAGCAGTTCTTTGTTTGTGAATCAGTTTGTTAAAACAAAACAGTTTTGTTGAAATGTAGAATCAATTCAATTTTCTGATTTTGTCAGATCACAAGTTCGTTACATATGTTTAAATGTGATCATATGTATTACTCATTAGAGCGACAACATTGCTGTTACTCTAATTTCTCTAGTTTTGTCAAATTCAAAACTAGAGGAACTAGAATAACACAATGTTCAGAGTAGATATTTCATTTCTCTGAGTCAGTACTGTTTGTACAGGCAGTTTTAAATATGAAACTGAAATTGTTTTTTTATGCAAAATTTTATTGAATGTACTTAGATGAGTTCATATATGCTTTAGGTATTAGAAAATAAACAACATAAGACAAAACTTTTTCTGATTCTTATAATTCAAGTAATGTAAAGCAATGCAACAATGTACAAATATACCTAATGGGTTCCTTTTGAGTAAAGAAAAAAAACAAATTACAAATTTAGAACATTTTTGTTCTCTGACATGTCTACCATAAAAGCACTAAAATTCACCTCTGTGGTAACATGATCAGCATTTTGCTTTACATTTCATAAATGGTGAATTTTTAAACTGGCACGGAAGCGTATTGCTGTCACAGGAAAAAAAATTGAGCGCTATCACGTTATAACGTCATATGTATCTTATTAAAATGTGATAGTTATCTTGTTAAAACATGATTGCCTTCTGGTGATTTTGGTTGCTTGGTTACAAACAGCCGTTTGCCGTTATTCAGCTATTGTTATTAAATAAAAATCTGAACATAAAATGTTCAGCAAATACATCTGAGCCTCCGTTATAATCTTTACAACCTCTGTCAAGGCACCGTGGGGTTCAGGAATTGGATGATGTGTACGACCAAGAACCCAGAGCAGGTTAGGAGTCATGTTGCTTCAGTTCGAAGTGGGTGATTGTCCCAGCCACTGCAGAAAGTATCCAGATCATCCTGCAGACATGGCAGGAACACATAATGGCAACAGAAGAGGAGTGCTTCATTTGAAATGTCCAGGTATCCCTCTTCTTTAAGGTAGTGTAGCACGTCATAATAGATGCACGTGACAGCCGTCCACAGATCTCTCCACAGTCGCTCAGTCCTTCAATTATGGAGTAATAAACAATTAAAAACTGCCCTTCAAATCTCATCATATTGAAGACCACACAAAGCTAATGTTACTATAGACATTCAAAAGCATCACATATTGAAACTTGTCATTTGTACAAACCTTTGATTGTGCACACTCTTCCCAGATATAAAACTGCTTCTTCCTGCTCCAAACGATCATGGAGTCTATCAAAAATATGATTCAGCAAAAGTTCCTTGAAAAGAAAAAAGAAAAAAACATTTAAAAATTGTCAGTAAAATAAAAAGTATTTTGACATCAGTAGGTCAGCATTGAGAAGTCACAGTAATCTAAATTAAATTATGATATTTAATCTAAAATAAGTTAACAGATGTACTTACAAGCATATATTTTATTGAAAATGAGTTAAAATCAACTGAAAAACAAAGGCGGTTGTTTATAGTGTTGCTAGGTAACAGAACGAGGTTTTAGGCAAAGTAAAAAGAATGTAAATTAATATTGTATATCAACAATTGTCAGATAAGAGAAGCAGTATTTTGGATGATGTTGTAATGAAGTCACCTGAACAATACGGTAGCTGATCAGAATGGGGTTGTGGTTATAATTAATGTCGGAAAGTGTTCACAGCCCCTCTTTGAAGCACACAAGGCAGCCATATTAGCGGTAGCATCTCCTGAAAAATTACGACTTTACTAAGACTGCCTGTCTCAGTCTCACCTAAGACAACATACAAACAACCCAGAATGTCGCCACCCATCAGTTCTCTTTAAAGATTCTAGACTTGAACCAAGTGGTATTTCTTTTTGAAATAAAACTGGGGAAATTGGACGTGGGACAGCGGGGAGGGGCTGGGGGTGCTAGGAGGTAGCAAAATGTAATATGCCGGCACTACACGGTGTAAGATTAACAACGGCCCAACCCGTGTTTTAAATCAGGCTTTAAGATAATGTATCAAACTTCATGCACAAAATAAAATATACTATAGAAATATGAAAGCATTAAACTCACCGTTGGGTTTGCGTTCGCCTCCATAGTCGCCAGCCTGGGTGATGCTGGTATTTCTTCAATATGACGGTTGTGTCACGTGATTAGGTGGATGTTGGAATCGGACATCCATTGCTAATGTCTGTGACCTGAAGTAACCTTGGCCATTTTTACATCGAATTTTTAGACGCTGAATTTGAGACAGCGAATTTTTAGACGCTGAATTTGAGACGGCGAATTTGAGCAAGTTGAATTGAAGGACAACGAAAATATTGCATTTGAATTTTGAAAAGTTGAATTTTTTATATGCTGAATTTTTTAACACTGAAAATTTAAACTGTGAAAAATATGTATATTGAAAATTTGATCACTTTGAAATAGGAATGTGAATTTTTTTAATAACTGAAAATTGCAACCATGTAAAAAAAATTACACCGAATTTTTTTTTACTGCAAAAATAATGACATTGAATTTTTTTTTAGGTTAAAAATATATTCTGAATTTATTTTAATACTGAAAAAGTAAGCACTAATATACAACATTCAAATTTCAGAGGTATTTTTTATTCAAATTCTGATGGCACATATTTACTTCCATAACTTCATTTCCGGACCAAAGAGCTACTGGTGATGTCCTGCAGTACAAAACGAGGGCTGCACAGAATTAGCAAAACTTCCGCTGGTATTTTGTTGTTGAATAATTTCCAAACTTTCCCTCTTTTCTTTCCTGTCCATCATCACCACAATGGTCTTCTCACTCCTCTTGATTCCTTAAGTGACGCTCTGAGCAATGAGGTGTTGGTCATTGTGTGGCTCAGTTGGTTGAGAATATGTGCTGAGGCTTTAGTCCTCGACACCTAACAGGGTGTCTGCTCACTCTTAGGAAGTCTTGAATGCATCTTTCTAAAACTGAGGACTTAAAATGTCTTCATTAAACAAAATTTACATTGGTCTTAAATAATAACAGGTCTTATATTTTGTCATGACAGGGCTATTTGATTTCATACATTCTTCTATATGTAGTTTTTTTTATTTTCTCAGGATGTTTTATTAGGCAAAAGTTTGTGTCAGGTAGACGTCTTTAATTAATCAATCAATCAAACTTTATTTGTATAGCACATTTCAGCAGCAAGGCATTTCAAAGTGCTTCACATCAAATCAAACACAGAAACACAATGCAACATAGAATCAACAATAAAAACACAACATCAAGTCAGATTCCGTCAATAAATTTGCAATTTATTAGGTTTCGAATGCAACTCTAAACTAGTGGGTTTTTAGTTGAGATTTAAAGCAAGTCAGTGTTTCAGCTGTTTTACAGTTTTCTGGAAGTTTGTTCCAGATTTTTGGTGCATAGATGCTAAATGCCGCTTCTCCTCGTTTAGTTCTGGTTCTGGGGATGCAGAGCAGACCAGAACCAGAAGACCTGAGAGGTCTGGAAGGTTGATACAATAACAGCAAATCTTTAATGTATTGTGGTGCTAAACCATTCAGTGATTTATAAACTAACAACAGTATTTTAAAGTCTATTCTTTGAGCGAGAGGGAGCCAGTGGAGAGACTTTAAAACTGGTGTTATGTGCTCCATTGTCCTGGTTTTAGTGAGAATGCGAGCAGCAGCATTTTAGTACTAGACATGATGAGGCTACTGGTAACTAGCTGCTAATTTACTCTTGCTAGCTAGCTAGTTTTTCTACATGTCATTGGTGATGGGTTTGACAGACGGGGAGAAAGGCAAACCCAACCCCACACACAGGACGCCACAGCGGCAAAAGTTTAACATTTTAAAATGTTCTTTTGTCGCATTATGAGCACAAAATTTCACATGAACTTGGCTGGAGGAGGGCAAGTGGTTGTTCAACCTCATTGTGCAACTTCTACAGGAAATGACTGGAGAGGGAGCAGCGTTGTCTCCCATGTGTCAAATTCTGGACTTATCACAATACTTTGCTGTACTATTATAATGGTGGTAATAAAAGAAAAGTACAGTATCAGTCACTGAACAAACAGTGGAGAAAATAGTAAAACAATCCCAAAAATACGGGCAATTTTTGGGGGTTTTAAACATCATAAATTGGAATTTGTTGACAATAAATCGAAATTCTTATAGTGACAAGAAATTTATCGCAATAAATGATAAGCAATACAATAAATGCCCACCCTGAATTGGCAGCTGGTGGGACGACGTTCATTTTCACCACCTTCTCACTAATGTTGCCAACCCAGGTGCATTCTGTGCAACAAAATGAAAATAAACCTCTTAATCTTGGCACCATGGAGGTGAAGGCTGTGGAGAGGCATATGACAAAGCCGCTGCTAAGAGCCACAAAGAGACCCCAGAAATTTCACTATTTTTGCCATGCTTAGGTGAATAAGAGCAGTAACTCATAATCATATCCTGTATTTATAGATTTTTCTGTCTTAAATTTTATTAAAAGTCTTACAAAAGTACTTGCTGAAAAACTGCTGAAGCGACCAAAGTTTGAAAGGCCTTCTGAAAATCTGAGATCAGAAAAAAAATATTGCCAGAAAGTTGTTGAGGTTTAAAATGTTCTTCCCGACTATTTGGGTAAATATTCCCCTCTCTTCAAGGACAGATGGCTCATCTGTGTGTTGTGCCTCTGAAAACAGAATAACACCAAACCGAACATGCAGCGTATTTAATTCTCTGCTCCCTTCTCTCTCATCCTCCGCCGGTGGCCGCTGAGGACACATGACGTTCAAACCGCTGCTCCTCAGCAGACACGAGGATTATACGCGGATTGTCTGTTAACACACTCAACGCCGCTGGAAACGAACAATAGTTCGCTCTAAGCCGGAGGATACACAAACACTTGGATGTCCAGATTATTTTCTGGGGAGGGTTTTCTGAGAAGCTCCATCCTGGAACGTCAATCTTCTTCCAATTAGAGATGTATCATGTGTTGCGCTGTTGCTGTGCGGAGAGGCGGGGTCATATCAGGGCGTCCACGGCTGAAGACAAACGAACAAAAAGATCCGAGCTTAAAGCAGAGCAGATCTCCTGTTTGGGCATTTTATTTGGGGGGGATAATCTCCCTGCATTTACTTTATCTCCTGTTCTCCCCTTTTCTCCCCTTTCAGCTCTTTCTTTCCGCAGAAGAAAACACAGAAGCAAAGGAGATAATCACATAATGACACACACCGAGAGGGGAGCCGCGGTGACTAAATTGGTACAGAAAGAGGAAAGGAGAAGAAAAAAAAAACATGTAGAAACATCCATTACACCATCAGCCTCTTCCCCGCTCTGTTTTCTCAGCTCTCTACGTGATTCGGTCTCTTTTATTACAAATATAATCATATCAATTTTCGAGCCGCGTTTCTACGAGCCTGAGGAAACATGAGTGATAACCCATCTCCAGCCTCTGCTTGAATTGGTTCGTGGCATCCCCGCCTGGATAAAAGCAGAGTTTATCTGCGCTCTTAATGAGAAGTGAAATGAGCTGAGAGGAGAGTCGAGGGAAAGATGGAAATGTGTATATAAAAAAAAAAACAGAGGCTAAATGGGAAAGGTGGAGTGAATGAGGGCTAGATTTAATCATGTGTGAGGATAATGAAGACGCTACAGGCTTTAATTCAGAGTGTGTGTGTGTGTGTTATAGGGTAATCTGTGTAGAATTGAGCAGTTGGATCCTTATGGTGAGATTAAGAGATTGAGAGATAGAGGAAGAAGCAAGAGAGGAATTCATTGGCTAAAAGGCAGGAAAAGGTGAGAGTGAAGGCAGAGGGTGTGTGTGTTGGAGGAAGGTGAGCCACGGACACCCTCAAGAGATTTTTTTTCTTCTCCCGCTCAATAATTTTGCCCCCTCTCCGGTCCGCTCGGCTCGTCGCCCCCCCCCCCCCCCGGCAATCAGTCAGCGACCCTGTTACCGCTCCAATCTTCGGCTTGACCCTGCCGCAGCAGCTGCCGGATGCCGCTTGGCCTGGTGTCGCCGTGGCGATAAGGATTGCCAGCCTGATGCTCAATTGAGCGCGAGGATTAATCTGGTTGTGGGGCTATAATGATAAATAAATAAAAAAGAAGCAGGAGGCAAGTTTGATTGAGGTTTTAGTGGCTGACAAAAAAAAATTTAAAAAAACCGAAAGAAAGGAAGAGACGCCTCTCCTTAGAAACAGACGTAGAGGAAGAAGCTCCCACAGGCCTCAGTTGGCCTTTTTTTTCCCCTACATTTTGTTACAGATAGCTTTAATTCATTTTATTAAACGTGTGTCAAACCCGAGGCCCACGGGCCAAATCTTTCATGTGACCCTCTAGACTCTTAAAATAAAACCTTAAAGATTACAGCTATCTATAAATATTTTATCAATCAAATCAGCAAGTTTGTCTGTATAATACCAGATTATATGAAGATGAAAACATATTTAATATTATGTAAATTCATTGAAACTAATTTAGACTAACTAATGCAGAGGCAGCTATTTATGAATATTGTTGATGTATCATTTTATCAATGCTTTCTGCTACAACTGGCCCTTTAAGACATTCTTGATCTGGATGTGGGCCAAAATGAAAACCCGTTTGACACTCCTATAGAGCATAATTGTGGTGAAAATTTTAAAATAAAATAATAATAATTTAAAAAAAAATGTAATCTAATCTCACTCATGGTGGCAGCATGTTGGAATAGCTCTGTTTTGTTTTTTGATTATTTTTTTTCTAGACGTTTGCTCCTCATTGTCTTAATGGTTGCATGTTCGGACAATTATTCCCTCTGGCTTTGAATGCTGTGCAGATTTTTTGCTCATGCTGTTATGAAAGCGTAACCGTGGCAACAAGGTGTTGCTGGAAATCGATCGGCTACCAAGCCAAGACAGTCATGAGACTGTCATACCACAACAGTCTTCAGTCAGAGGCCTTTTCAGATTCATTGTAAGACTGACTGTTACAGACACTTACCTCTCTGGGTTAAATAAAGTGTTTTTATATTTAATGTAATCTGGAGTCGGTACTTTGCTCACTGTGGTTTAGGAAATCACTCTGAAGTGCACCTGAACATCATTTTTAGGTCTGGACTTTGACTGAACCATTCTAAACACAGGAATATGCTTTAATCTGAATCATCTCATTGTGGCCGGGATTGAAATTGCACACAGGCTGACTTTTTTTCACAAATTTTGCTGCCTTCTGAAAGCAATAGGTTGCATTAAATTTTATTAAGGGGTATCAGAGTGAAGGTGGCTGAGTGAAAATGCATGGAAAACTTGAAAACCATACATTTTCTTTTTTCTTAGCAATTATTCTTTGCTTTAAAATGGTTTGTGCATTAAGGGTTTCATGTGGAAAAAAATGTTATCAATCCTTTTGTGAAGATCTGTAAAAACCAGTTCTTAAGGATCTTCCCATTTGTGACGACATCATTCAAGTCTCTGATGTGTGTTAGACTGGGGTCACAGCAGGCGCCGTATCAGAGGCTCAGACTTTCCACCAATCAGATTTGTCCCTATTGTTTCAAGATCATCTGTTTATCCCCTCTGTGCCGTTTTTTTCTAAATGTGAGGCCTCATAACGACGCACAATCTAAAGGCTAAGACGACACGTATATAGTTCACTCGTCGCAGAATTTGACAAAGATTTGACCCCAATGGGATACTGCTCTATCAGGTTTTAGAGCTGGAAATAACTGACTTTCTTGTAGAGTCAGTCAAACATGGATGAAAATGTACATGATCTAATATCAAGGGCAAACAAAAAGATGAGTCCTTTTCATTTTCATAGGTACAACTCGCCCTTCGCAGGATTACATGATTCAGAAATGAAAACCCGTGGCCACTCTGGTGGCTTCCGGCACGCTGCATGCGCAGAAACGCGTCGCGGACTTGCCTTTGTTTTAATTTACGTCGCTTGTAAAGATGATCTCATGGCGAAGTGGCGGATTTTCTCCACGCTAAAACACGGAGAGAAAAATTGCTACACGGCTTTGTGTTTTTGATTCGATTTGCCAAATCAAACACCTGAAAGAAAACCCAGCTGTGTAGCGATGTGAGATATTGATGCAGGAATTGTCTGCAGGTAATCCGAACATGAAAGATTTCTGCACAGGGATTACCTGCTGAGCCAACAAACACCCAATCCAGTCGCAATCAATAACCGTTGTTCCTGTCCCACAGTTTTTATCATACTTATTGGCTGCCATGCTGAAGATAATAGCTTCCCTTTCATTGTAGTAATATAACCTCACAGTGAAACAATTTGAGCAACCTGACCTGTGAGCGCATTTATTCAGCAAAGAGAAAAACATCTCCGGTTGCTAATAGAATAGCATTTAGAGTAACTCTTTTGAGGTTGCTGGCAAATATAAACATATTTTAGTACTTTGAAGCGTTCACGAAGATTTTCATTCTAGCAAGATTCCTAAAGCTTGTGGGAGAGAGACAGGCCCGCAGCATCACAGATCCTCCATCGTACTTAATTAAAGGGAAGAGGTTCCCTGTCACATTTAGACCCACTTGTTCTTTCTTTACTCTTCGCCGTCTTCTCTTTGTTGTCTTTCCTTTCTTTTCCTTAGCTTAATTTAAAGTGTCCTCCTTCTTTACTTCCTTTGTTCCTCATTCTTGCTTGTATCCTTTCTCCCTTTCTTCCACATTCTGCCTTTTTTGTTTATTCCCTTATCTCTCCTTCCTTCTATCCTTTCTTGTATCCTTTCCATGTTTCCTTGTAATTTTCAAATTTAAACTTTGTCCACTGTAGAAACATCTGCTTCCCAATCACGGTGAACTTTTAATCATTTATGTTTTTTTTGTTTTTTTTTAATTAACATAAAGGAAAGTGGATGCTGGAAAGCTTAGCCAGAGAAAATATTTTTATGTGAATAAATGTGCAGGAGTTATTTCTAACGGACTTGTCAAAGTGTGGAAAAATCCATCAAGCACGTTAATTTAAGAAGCAAATTTGTGTTTCGTCTTCAGGGCTCAGTCTCATCTGCCGGGCTTCAAGCTGAGTGAGATCGCCAACAACTTGCTCATCATCTCATACAGCAAAAGAGGCCAGCCCAGAGGTAAGTAAGGTCTTTCTGCTAGGTGCAGAAATGTTTCACACACACACACACACACACACACACACACACACACACACACACACACACACACACACACATCATGTTTTCTGTGGTTGTTTGCAGAGGCTCTGGAGAAGCTGAAGTCCATGATTCAGATGGATCACATGCCCTCACACCTGGCCATCACCAGAATGGTTCAGGCCCTCGGTAACCAAGGCGACGTGGCAGGAATTCAGGAAGTGGAATCTGTAGCCAAGACCCTCGGCACGAACGTCAACCTGTCCAGCATGGTGTTCATCAACAACACGGCTCTGGCGCACATCACAAAGTAAGGCTTCGGAGTCATTTCTTGTTTCGCCCAATTTTTTTTTTTACGTCTCTGGTGGCGGGTCGTCCCGTAGGACTAACTCCAGCATAGTGAGTCGCATTAAGTCCAGAAATGTACCAAGCATGAGGATGGATTTCCAACATCATTAGTGTGAATGAGTGATAATTTGGAACTTTTAATTGTTGGACAATCCTTTTCTTCTTGGTGTTGCAACTTGTATGATTTGTCTTCTAGAAAGACTTTGGGACTCAATCTTTTTTGTTAGACTATAAAACTTTTCTCCAGGCCTGTGAACAGCTGTGAGTTTCTTTGAGAGCGTCTCTCTCCTTTCTTGGCCGGTACTCTCTCACAGTCCTCTGTCTTTTTGTTGAACACATTTCACTGTAGACTCTGACATTAGTGCCTTCCTTTCCGCTGCAGGTTACGATGATCTTTCTGGATTGTTCTCGGCCGTCCTCACCAGATTCTTTTCAGTCCATCAAGTCAGATATTTTAAAACGTGCACATAATTGGACATGATCCCCAACAACTCATCAATATAGTTTAGGTTTCACAATGGAGGCCAATTTTAAGCTTCTAGATTTGAAAATTTATGAAATATGCCTAAAAGTCATATTTGTTTATCTTCTTGAGTGGATTGTAGTTTGTAAAATGTGAAAAGATCTTTTTGTTTATGTTGTGTAAATAAAAGTTGAGAAGTCAGATCTATAACAAAACATAACATAAACTTTGCTATTTCCACCTAGAAGATTAATCAAATATCCTGCTAGATTCACTCAGGAAGCTTGTTGATGGCTACAAAAAGCTAACAGACGTTTAAGCTCTGATCAGCACGGCTGCATGTTCATGTCTGAGCCGGTATATATCATTTTGTCCCTTCCTGAATTGGAGAAGATCTGCATTACATTCAATCTTAAGCGCCCAGTTCTTGTTAGTTTGCATTTTCAATTCCACTTTGGACAATCTCCACCCCAAATTAACGGGACAATGAGTGAATGTAAACTCTGAATGACTTGAGACACGAACTGAGCGAATACAATTTCAACTCAGTCCTTCCTTTGTTTAAACCAACACAATAATTTAATAGCGCAGCGGCTGTGTGAGAGGATTGAGGATGACACACTCTTGCAGTGAAAGCTTGCAGGGAGAGCGAGGCGTCGGGGACAAAAAAGGAAACACAAGCATAATAGCTTTATTCATGGGCCCGTCCTCCTCTGCTGCGTCTCAAACAAAAGAGAACAAAATAATAAAACGCGCTGCACATCAAAGTTTTATCGTGCCACATGTCGCATTAGCGCGCGCGCTCCCCCCTCCCGGCCGCCCGTGCCAACTCGGCGGGACAACAGGAAGTGCAAAAAGGCGCAGTGATGTTACGCCCGGTTGGACATCGCAGCGCCGGCCTGTCAGCTTGAACCCTGACCCCTTGCGAGCGGCGGCACTGAGCCCCTATGACACGCGCTCCGCCGCCGCATCTGAGTGGAGCTGACTGGTTAAGAGCCGCAGCGGAGAACCAGGCCGGTCCGGGAAGCCTGGTGCCACATTTAGAGGGGGCCCCTCGCTGAATTATTCAGACGGTCCCAGTCGCAACAATCAGCACAGAAATGTTCCCATGCTTCTACACACACACACACACATACACACACACACCGTTGGTTAAATATTCATCACGGCTGGCGAGGGGCAGGCAGAGCGCGGGCAGCGTAAAGTGTTTGAGCTCAGGTTGCCAGATTGAGTCGGATTGGATTTGTTGTGCTTTGGTTGTGGCAACCTCAGCATAAAACAATCTAAGCAATAAAAATCACAGGAACGTCTGAGGAATCGGTCCCAAAGGGAAGATGAAAAGGGCGCAGCAGGAAGTATACGTTCATGTCTTAAGTCCAAAATAAGCAAAATGGAGCACCTTTATTGTCTTAGTTGTTTTATAAAAAAATATCCAGTCATGTTAAACATTTTGTTTATGGAAAAGCATTTAGCATCTCTTAACTAGTCCACTGATGTTCTTTCTAAAAGCTGAAACACAAACTGGTTGGTGTGAATTAGTTTATGCTTAGTTGTTTATTTTATAGCTAATTGTCTTGTGAGAGAAGGATTTGCCCATACACATTTCATTCAAAACTATGAAAATGTGACATGTTCATTCAAAAATATAAACAAATTGAATAGTAAGTAAATTTAAACATACACAACAAATGACCAAAATATGTCCGCAATCAAAGGTTTTAAGATATTTCTCCATAACAGTGAAAGCTATTTCAGTTACCAAAGGCAAAAAAGAAAAATGTATCCAGTTTCTATGCAAAACAAATATTATCTTAAACAGGAAAAACGTGGTGACATTATGTTTGATCTATTTTCATGTCGGATGTTTATGAAAATTAACTCTTTATACCTAAATGTATTCACTTACCCATCAAGACCATTTGATTCATGTGTGTCAATCACCTCGATGACTTCAGGCGTGTAAAATCCAGCAGCTGGCCAATCAGAATGCTTCTGCAAACGCTCGTGGAAGACTGGGGTTGCTCAGTGAAGTCTATCGTTTTAGGTGAAGTCTATCGTTTTAGCAAAGGTAGAATAAGTAATAAAAGTATGTCTGATTCATGCTGATATCATATTGGGTCAACATCGGTATCGGCCAATGCTCAAAGCTGCGATATCGGTATTGTATCGGGAGTGAAACCAGCTCACGTCTGTCAGCTGCTTCGAAGGAGCGTCCCATTTCTTTGGGTACTTTAAACGCTACCTGAATTGAGTCCCAGAGGATTGGGGTAAGTCTGAATGTAGGAAATGGGATTCAGCCTCAATCTTGTCTAAATTGAAGGGATTACGAGATTAACCCAGTTTATGCATGAAAGCGTATGGTCATGACCTTTATCTGTTTATGTGAACGCGACCAGGTTCATGAAATATCAATGTTGTTTATTAATGCATTTAAAGGCTCAAAATCTTGTGTTTTTAATCTCTGATGCATTTATTAAACAGGAGAAATGAGTTTTCTCAGTATTTTACTTGCAATTGAACTGTTTGGTGCTAATCCAGTGAACAGTACTTGATTTCTATCGCAATTTTCAGATTTTTATTTATTTTTTTGATATTTCACTTTATGCTGATCAATTACTTTAATTTAACGGAGGAAAAGCTCTTAAACTCAACAGATTTATGGTTTTTATTTCAACACAGCTTAGACTGAGGAGCTAAAGATTAAAACAGGCTAAAACTGTCATCTTTATCCAACCCAAACAGCCTGTTGATGTAAACTGAGAGTTTTAGTAAAACAACGAGTGAATTGACCTTATTATTTCTCTGCAGAGGCGATGTGGAGTTGGCCGTCGAGTTGCTCGAAGGAATCTACACGAGTCCAGACAGCTCCAGCCCCAGCATGGCCTTCGTCTTCAGGAAGGTGCTGGAGTCTGGGAACGACAAAGCTCTGGACAAACGTAAGGAGCTGCAGTAACAGAAGCGTGAGCAGTTCCTTTCCAAACAGATCTACGTTGAAATAAAACCACGTGTTCTTGTGCTGCTGCAGTGAGCGCGATGGCAGAGCGGCTGGCCAACCACTTCGCCTGCTACCGACCAGTTTCAGATCTCTTCCTGCAGCTGCTGGACATGGGCAAAGTGGAAGATGCCAAATTCCTTCTGGCTGTGAGTTTCGCTGTGTAAAACAGAGCCAAGACGTTTGAGCGCGTTTCAGCATAATTTAGATCTCTCTTCTTTTTTTTCCCCCTGAATGATGTCTGAATTTGAATTTTCAGATTTATTTTTCTCACTTGTTGTTGTTGTATCTAATCTACAGTGTGAGTGGATGTGTGTGTGACATGCTCAGATAGAGCTGCAACGGAGATAATAGCAGGACATTATTTAGCTTTCATGGAAATCAGAACTGCTCCTCCGCTGCCCTTAAACCGAAGGTCCTGTCCACAGTTTAAACATAGTGTGAGCGAAACACATGCTATCCTGTTAATTTACAAGGTAAATTAACAGCATTTTATTGTAATATGGAGTTAAACAGTTCATCTACTGTCAGACTGTTCAGCATTTGGAGAATTGGGTCAATAACGTCTCATTTTCACAATATAAAGAAAATTAAAGAGGAAGACACAGAAATCAGACATGTCTGTTCCTCAGCCTCACTGAGAAATGATCCTTTTCGATCTTTAAACAGGAATGTTTGACTAGCATGTTAATGATTAAATACCAGCTAAGGCTGAGTGACCTAAAAATCAGTCAAGTTCATTTGTGTCGCACATTTCAGCAAAAAGGTGGTTCAAAGTGCTTTACGTTATAAAAACTCAAAAGTAGAACAACATACAGTCGACAATTGAGAAAAGCAGTGAGAAGTGCCGTCATGAAAATCACCTGAACATGTTGATGATTTTGTTCCATCTGTTATGATTAAAAGTATAATTCTCAGTGTGGGGAAAAAAAGGAAGTTTGCAGTGTAAAGATGAGCGACCTTTGGGTTTGGCCGGGTCACACCAAAACAATTTACTCGATGGTCCGGTACGGTGTGGCTCGGGTTTTTGTGGTGCGTTTAATAAACTTACAGAGAAAACTCAGTGAGAATCCACAACATAAATATCCAGTAAGCTAATTGTTGTAGTCTAAATAGAGGAGTTAGCAGCTTATGCTTGCTGTGAGAAGAAATTCGCATAGATTCACTAGCTTTTTTCTTTTTTTTAACAACTTTTAAAGTTTTCTTTTCCCCTTTGATCATCTTAGTGCTCTAATATTTTTAATACCTGTAAAAACATCCTGATATTTTTCTGGCACCTTCCTTAAAGCGAAGTAGCCCAACCTGAGGTTGTTCATTCTTGACTTAGAACATTTATACCAACTACTAAAAGCTTAAACTATAGGCCGGAAGTATTACATATTTAACGCATATATTTTCGTCTCAATCTGTCAGTATTTCCAGTTAAATGAGTTATTTTTCTGGGCAAAATGAGGAAAATCTACACCTGGCTCTTTTTAGTGTGGCTCCACAACTCCTGAGTGAGCTACCCGTGAGTCAGCAGTAGCTTTTGATAAGTTTTTGTTGTAAATATTAAGCGACGGAACATCTGTGGATGTTAACATTTCAGTTCGCATTTAAGATACTGATTAAAACATGAGCTTCGTGTTTCCGGGACAAACCGCCCCGTAAAGACTGATGTCGAACACATCCTCCGGCTCGTGTCTGCAGTTAAAGTTTGAGTTTAAACTTTGCCGTCGAGACCCCAAATAAGCCTCTGCGCCGCATTTTGCCTTCCTGCCCCCACTCTCCGCCCTCCCTTATTCTCCGAGCCGCTCCTCCCGGGTCACTGGAGGGTAGCCGCTCAATTCCTCCATCCCATCACAAGTGAAGCAGGAGCAAAACTCCGAAAAGCTTTTAAGTAGGCGAGCGGCCCGTAATGACGCCGCGGCTATCAGGAGAGAAGGAGGTGAGGTCGGTGGGGGATGGAGTCGGTCATTAGGCGGCGACGCGGCGCTTAACGAACCCGTCTGCGGCGGCTCGCGCGCCTGCATGTGCTGGAATGGGTTGTTTAGCAGGAGGAAGGGAGGATTCCCAGGATACATTGGGCTTTTAGGCAGCATGTGAGCGGAGCGGGGTCCGTTCTGTTAGAGTCGCTGCTGAGAGAGGGAGAGAGAGAGAGAGAGAGACGTGACAAGGGAGAGAAAAAATGACTGGAGGGGGGAGGCTGAAGCAATGTGTTCAGATGCAGTTTTGGTCTAATTGCCTGATTGTACCAAAGCTGTTCTGCCACTTTAGTGGTTCCTGAAGACTGTTGCTGGGTGTGTGTGTGTGTGTTGGTGTGCTGTACTGCTAAAAGCCTTGCAGGCCACTTGCTTTTAATTCTGTGCGAATCGGAGGAGGGAAACGCGTTAGTTTACGACTGGCTTGTAATCAGACCTCTCTGACGCTCAGCTGGCGATGTTAATGCATCTCCTCCCAACACATTAAAGACTGAAGGACTCAAACATCCAACTCTCCGTTGTCCTACCTTATGAGGCATGTTTCTGGCTTCAGACTATTATAAGTATGTAATATGTGAGCTGTGCAAAGCTAGAGGGGACCTGTTATGCATGTGCAGTTTGATACTTCCATTTGGTTCTCTACTGACTCTAACAACAACAACACAAGCACATTAAAGAAAAAAAAAGTACATGTTGTTTGTTGTCTGGAAAATGAGCAGTTTCAAAACTCGCATCCCGTTACCTAGCAACCCTAGTGGAGCACCAGCACGTTTGGTCTGCTGGTTTTACCGCTGTATGCGCAATGGCTGCTGGAAAAGACAAGAGTTTTGTTGTTGACTTACAATCCAGAAGCCACTTACTGCTATCTTGTCGGTTGTGCAGGAGGCTCCACTTCTGCTTTTCAATTATGTATGGCTGTATAATTCCGCATCTGTTTGCAGCCATTTTCATGTGCGAATGTAAACGTTGAGTCGGAGGGAGGCGGGGACGGGGAGGCATGGTCAGCAGCAGCTTATTTGGATTTAAAGTGACAGGAGACCCTAAAACTAAGAATAATTTAGCGCAAAAAATGTAATGAACATGTTTGTCGTAGTCCATTGACCTAACCTGTTCAAGGAAACATAATAGATCACCGTTAAGTATTATACATATTTGGTAACAGACTTTGTTGCCTTATGGGAGAAACACACTACTAGGCTTCCAACTTGGGACTTCTGTATATAACTCCCCCAAAAAACTCTGATTACTTGCATAGATTTTAACACGTTACAATTTTCAATGCAATTAATGAAGTGAAATTAATGTGTTAAAGTCTCACGCCTGATCTGAAATCTCTCAGAATAGTCTTACTTGTGTTTTACACTTTCTTTGTTTTTATTTGCCTCTCTTGCAGCTTTTGATCATTACTTTTATAATAGTTGCCTAAATACATTGAAGTAGTTTTTTTGTTTTTTCCCCTAAACAATTTCCTACTGAAGCTTAAAGAGGTCAAGATTGCTACGATGAAGTACGCTAAATCACTTTCTGTCCTCATTAGGTTTTTATTTTCAGGTTTTAAAGCTGAGCAGGAGACGATCCTGGGATGAACAGCCCGTCTGAGCCCACATTTCCAATTACACCAAGTGGTTAGAAATGGCTTTAAATCGAACTAAGTGGTGATAATGACGCTTTCTGATGAGAACATGTACATTCACAAAGAAACGAGGAGCTATCAGAGCCGTCGTTATCCTGTAGCCTGAGCGTTACCATCAGTGTTGGTATGAATATGCAGGAGAGCATCAGAGTTTCTGCTCTGAATCAAAGTGAGGATCACCGGCTGGAGAGTCAGCTTGACCTCCGTGAGTGGAAACGGATCAAACTCTCGTCTCATTTCCCATCTTGTCTCCTCGCAGCGCTTCAACGTTCTGGCCGAACAGAAGGAGATGCTGCTGTCCTTCATGGCCCACGCGGCCCAGAGTCCAGGACAGGTACAGTCTGATGATGGCGTTCCTCAGGGACGTTAGCTCTCACGTGTTTTTGTTTTACTTGTGCCAAACAAAGCGTTAAAACTGCTCAATTTGGGATTTTCTTTATTAAACAACATGGATATCGAAGCTAAAAAATAAATAAAAACTAGGCTTCAGAGAATATTCTTTATGTTTTAGAAGTTCATATATGCTACAGAGTAGAAATTACCTTCGACCATTCTCCAAAAATCAAAAGCTAAATTTGCTTTTTTAATGGGAGGACTTATGGATAATAATGCAATATGAGTGAGTATCACTCACATTTTACCCATATGAGTGAAAATATGGATACTATGTAACACTGTTCAGGTGTCAACAATGTTGTAAATAACGGCACAAAAAAACTGAATCTGGAAAAGTAATAATTGTGAAGGAACCCTGCATTCCCCATCATTCCCGAATCCCAGTTTCCATAATATTCTATAACGTGATTTTTGAGTCACAATTTCAAACTATTTTCAGCCTTAAAAAATAAATAAATTCTCCTAAAATACTTTTCTTAAGAGATTCTAAATTGATCAGATGGTCCAAATAGACCTTAAACATCTCAGACTCACATCTGTCGTTCTGCGCAAAATCTTAGGCATAAATCTCATAATTGCTATTTAAAGTAGGATTTTCACATCCAGCTCTTCCACAGTAATGGATCTTGGAAAAGCAAATTTTGGTTGATACAAATATTCTTTATTTTTTATTAACATTTTTTTTATTGTTGGAAGCAGAAACCGTGGCATGAGTGGCATCGCTGAGTCTTGGCTCGTTTGTAAGCGCAATTTTACGTTTGCAGGTCAGAAAGATCGAGAACCTGCTGGGCCTGGTTCCGGACGTTGCGGAGAAGGAGGTTGTGTACTCCTACCTGATGAAGTGTCACGGTAAGACCAGGTGAAGTGGGTCAGGCACAAGTTCAGAGGTTAAAACGCAGCTAATCAGTTAGCCCTCTGGCTAGCTTAGCATGCTAAATAAAAACATGTGCTCGCCTCTTACAAAAAATGGAAAAGCAGCGGCATTAATTTCTGTTCATCTCCTAGAGTTGATATTTCAAAGAGCCACTATTTTCTGCTCGTCTTCTGCGGAATCCGTTCCAGTTTACGTTTAAACTAAAAGTTTTGCTTTCTTGCAAAAATCATGTCTTGCCACTTATTCTTAATTGAGGCCTGAACTTTGACTAAGCCATTCAAATGCATAAATTAATGTAATGGGAAGGGTTGTCATCTCTGGGTGAAACCAAAACTAAATCGTTTCCATTTGCTTACATCTATATCCTTCTCCAAATATTCACTTCAAAGCAGATTTTGTCATGTTTTACTTCTTTTAGCCAACTTCCTGCTCATCTATCTGTTCCTCCCCCCATCTCTCTCTCTCTTTCATTTGGCAGCTCTGGATAAGGACCTGCCGTCGGCCAAGGCTTTGTATGAACAGATGCAGAGAGAGGGCGTCGTCGCCGACGATCTGCTTCTCAAACGGCTAGCTGTGCTTTACCGCGAGGCGGGAGAGACCGCACCCTTCCCTGAGCCCCCTGTGAGTGAACAAGGAGCTGATCCAAACCAGAACAGCAAAACATGGGACATGTTGGGTTCAAAACAAAAGAAAGCATGAATTGCCTCAGCTGTGGAGTTTAGGGGATAAAATAGAGGGATAGAAAAGCTTTGCAGCTCACTTTTACTTTTGTTAAACCGCTGATTCGTGTGAACGTTTTCGGAAACACGCCTTGAATAGCTTCAAGCGGGGCCCGCGCTTGTCCGCTCGCCGTCCTAACGCACGCCTTGCAGCTGCAATGTGAAGAAGCCGACCTGCAGCCAGCAGAAATAGACGTTTCAGCAGGACTTGATGTGCGGACCCAAGAGCCGACTCTTACCTCCCCATCACTCACCTGCAGGACCAAGATAGAAGGAGAGAGAGATGAAGGTGGAGGAGCTGCTGCATAATTCAGAGAGTGTCAGCGTAGCTAAGAGAGGCCTGGCTGTATAAGCAGAGGAGATGGGGAGAGTGGCAAGGAGAGGGAAAGGTGAATATTTATACTCTAGAAGTTTCTACAAATAGGTAAAAAAAAAAGAAACCCAACCTTCTCTGTAACTTCTCCGTATCAAGGTTTGAGTGACTTCTCTTCTGTTGTGGAGAAACCCCGACCAAAAGCAAACAATGATTGATAGAAAATAAGTTTCTGAAATGCTGCCAAGATCACTCTCTCTGTTTACGTCCAGCGCAGCCGTTTATCGGCATTAATTACCGCATTAGCTGGCGAACGCGCCTTTGTTAGGAGCAGCCATAATCTGCAGAAAAACTCTCACCTCCGTTCCCCCGACTGCTGTAAAAAAAAACAAAAAAAAACAAAACACAACACTCACTTTGGATCAAAACACTGATTAATTATCCAGGAACAAGAGGCAAAAGAACGGGAAGTCTGCGTTTGGGGAGCCAGCTACAAATCCCTGATTTGTGTATTAATGGGGATTTAAAGATGAAACGAGACAACCTGGTTGGAGGCTGTGCAGACCGACCCAGGAGGGCCACACCGCCTACTTTATCAAAGATGCAAAACATCAAAACAAAAACACGCAATTTATTTATCCTTTTTTTTCTTTATTGATTATTCGCTTGTCTGACTTTATTTCTCTTTTATCTTTTCCAGGAGACCTTTAAGTTTTATGCAGAGAAGTTGAGAAAGACAGCCACCGCCAAGGAATAGAGTCATGACCGTCTCCCCGTACCAATCCCACCGTTTAGTTGTCTTGTTTTTCTTTTTTATAAGTTGTTGAAACAAAACTGTGGAAAAATGTGTTGGAACTGTTTTAGCCTCTGTCCGCTGTAATGACTATAAGGTTCAATAAAATGTTGAATGTACAGAAGTATTTATGCTAATAAATGATGAGGGGTGAATTGAGTCTGTTCCGGAGTGAGGTTTCTTATTTTATTGTGTTTGTTTTTTTATCATTTTTACACATTTCTGTTTATTTAGCTTACAAACTTAAGTTGAGGTCACAAAACTTCCAAAACCTTTTTAAAATATGATCTGACGTAAATATAGAGATTTTGAACTTTTGAGCATTTTCTGAGTAAATATATTTCTATAGCTGCAACTGGCATGAAAGTCTCAGCACGTGTCTGTGACAAAGAAATGAAACAATTTCCCTCCATAGATTATATTTAAAAAAAAATTAATGGAATAACTGGAGAAAAATATGAAACGTGTTAAAGAAAATTATTTATCCAAGAGAAAAGAACTTGTGGAAATCGTCATGGAGATCTGGACTCATGCCGACTGTGTTCTCACTCACCACACAAGACTCCACTGCTGAAGGAAACGCCATGTTGATGCTCCTTTAAGTTTCCTAAACAACTGTGGAACTAGAATTTGGAAAATGCTGAGAATATAGTTTGACCAAAAATTTATTAATGATGGATGTTGGCACTTTTTTCCTACTCAGGAGCTTGGAGTCTTTTATGTTCTTTTATTATTAGACGCATTTTTATTCTTTTTTTTTTTGTCGATAAACACACAGCTGACATCTTCCACCTTTGTGTCATAAACAGCTGATTTTCACCCAGTATCACCTCCGCTTTTGTGTGACACCAGAAACGCAAATTAAAAGTCCCTGTTGATTCTAAATTCGTTATTCAACTGAACATTTTTGAAGTTTCCCTCTTGCTGATCCGTTTTAGCTCAAACTAACAAGAAGTTAGCGCCGCTTTGGGACGCCGTCTGCTGCAAGAGGAAATTCCTGACAAATTCATTAACAAATTATCTTGTATATTGTTGTTTTTGTTACTGTCAGAGTTTCTAAAAGTTTGGAAAACATGTCCTGCTATCGATGACCTTTCTTCACCGGACTATCTTAAGACGCCTCACACTCTGACCCCTCTTCTCTCTACTCGGCATTCTTTGCTCCGCCCTCATATTTTTGTTTCGTGTCATATAAGTTGTTGGCGCTGTCAAAGGGCAAGCGTAGATAACACAACCCGCTGTTTCCAAAGAAGATCTGGGGCTGCTTGAGGTCATTAAGAGTACATTAAAAAAAAAAAAACGTTCTCTAATGTCAGCCAGGACATCTTTTAAGAGGATAGATGCTGCAGATGTTGCCCCACACAAATATACACACACAGTTCAGTTGAGCAATTTGATTTAATTCTTAATTTGGACTCAAACTGCAGTTGTTGGTTTAACAGTCAACCTTTTAGCCTTTGCACCAGTGCAAAAGCATCCACCTTACATAACAACTACACAAAACGTACAAGATTTTAGGGTGACTGAGGAAATCTGCACTAGACTAGTTTTTACTGCTCTACATACATTGTTACAGTAAGCTTAAAAATCTCCCATAAACAAAAAAACAAAAACAAACAAATAAAGCTCTTTTAGAAAATGGAACAAGCAAAAGCCGCAGATGGGATATCTGCCAAGGTAGCGCTCCAAGAGGGAAGGAAAAGCAAAAAATAAATCTGGAAGTTGTTGCGGTACTCTGCTGCCATCCAGCAGCACACAGTGGTACAGAAACAACTCATTTATCTCGCAGCAAGAAGCAAAAACAGAAGCTACTCGAATAACCGTACAGAGTTACATTCAAGATTTCAAACACTGTTTCGCAAAACTTTTTCCTCTCAACTTTAGCACCCAGACATGAAAAACAACAGCATAACCCTGAATGTTCTGTGTCGAGCCAGTCGAACGTGCGTCTACTTTTACAAAAAAATAAAAAATCCTATGTGGAGTAAATGAAATAAAATAAAAAATAAAAGTGTGCGGACATGTGAGGTTCTTTGTTTTCACCAGTCCTGGCTGGACTTCTGCTTGATGAATTTCAGGCAGACGTAATAGAGCACCATGAAGCTGACGCACACGGCCACCAGCACCAGGTAGCAGGAGAACAGGGGGTACTGGTTCAGCTTCATGGCCTCCACCACCTGCAGGACAAACACACGACTTTATCCACTTATTCTAACCTTTCTAAGCTCCTCATCTGCTAATTAAGAGGCTTTAATTGTAAATGTAGCGGTGGGCGCTTATCGTATTGTTTATCGTGGGAATTTTGATTTATTGTTACCATGACACATTTTGATTTATCATGACAAATCTGAATTTTTGATTTTATGAGTTTTCTCCTGTGCTCAATAAAAGTATAATTAATTGGTAAGTAGGATTAAATGCAGTTACTGTGAGCAGTTTAGTGACTCGGATCACTCTTTTATGCGACTTGTATCCTAAAGAAGCGTTTTACAGTAGGAGTGTTTTTTCAAGAGCAGTATTTGTTTATCATGCCATCACTGTTACCTAAAAGTGATGGCATACAGTTACCTAAAAGAAAAGTAATAAATAGTTCTTATTGTCACTTTTATTGCTATTTCAATATTTCCACAAAATACCGTGTTAAAATTTTGTATCGGCCAGCCCAGTGAGTCTGAGTCAGCAGTTTTGCTCCAAAGCTGTACATTCAACTTCAAAAGTACGTTATTGATCCCAAAGGGGAATAAAAGGTTGTTGTAACTCATATTAATTCAAGTTTGTCAAAGATTTATTGTAGACAGATATGGTTGTTGGCAGGAAATATCTCCTGTAGCAGTCTATATTACAGTGAATATGAAAAAGCCTCTGACTGAAGACATTGTTTCCCCAAGACAGTCTCATGAAAAGGACGTTGGGGGTTGTCCATGATTTTCTTGACTGTCAGAATAATCCTTCTTTGTGTCGCCATCTTAAGCGCGCAGTCTGAATGCGGCGGCGTTCCTACTCACATGTATGCCGTCAATGTTGAAGGTGAAGTTTCCTATGGTGACCGGGTACTTATTGCCCCTGAACTGCACCTGCAGCATCCCATCGAAGCCCCAACGCATGAATGAGGCGTATGAGAGCCACGAGGCCACTGGCGAGAGGAAACAAACATCAGCATCACATGTTTTGGCAATGATGAAACGGAAGCATTTCATCACGTTAACATCCCAACGCCATCGCCGACGACGACGATTCTGTCGCCTCCTCCTCACCCAGCCACATGTTCTCCAGGCTGATGACGAAGCCTCCAGTCAGGTAGAAGACGGTGAACAAGGCGTTGCCCATGAAGGCCGACGTCTGCAGGGTGGGCAATGCGGCGGCCACAAACAGAGCCATGCCTCGGCTGCCGTAGACCATCAGCCACACCAGCAGAAAGAAGAGCAGGAAGCGGTCCGGAGACTGGTTAAGACCCGCTAACCAGTAGATGGGCAAACCGTAGACCAGGGTGAACACACAGTGCTCTGGCAGCTCCCCCAGCACCTGGAGGACACCAGATGGTCTGTTCAGTAAATACATACAACACTATATATATATATATATATATATATATATATATATATATATATATATATATATATAAATATATATATATATATATATATATATATATATATATATATATATATACATATATATATATATATATATATATATATATATATATATATATATATATATATATATAGAGAGAGAGAGAGAGAGAGAGAGAGAGAGAGAGAGAGAGATATCTATATAGATATATATAAATGGATACAAGTGTTGATCCTTGCTCACATACAGTGGCTCTCGTTTCACATTCCAGCACTGAAACGGCACGAAGCGCTCATGGAGCAACAGTGACCCCTACAGGAGAGAGAGGGCATCTCTTCACGACTGCGTGAATGTTTACCTTGGCAAAGAAGTACGAGGTGACGGAGTACATGCCGTCCTCCAGCTCGTGGTACAGCATGGCCCGCTCCGAGTGACCTGCAGGGAACGTCACTCAGTCAGGCTGCAGGTCAGAGTTCAAGTTTTTTTTTTTTCTTCTTTCTCCGTTTTAAACTAGATTTAGATATGAATTTATCCCACACATGCTGTGTTTGGATAAACACCACTATGTGTAGAGAAGATTATGTAAGAAATGCATACCTGCAGCTTGTCTACTAACCATTTAACTCTTATAATTGGTATGTTGCTTAGTTGTGTGTTTTGTTCATGTTTTATTTTTGTTTACTATTCTTCAGTTTTCTTTCTTGTTCTGGCCGATTAGTGAGATGAGATGGAGGGTCTGGTCGCCCTGCAGTGTCACTGCGTGAGAGATTAGATGTTTCTATGCAAGTGTGAAAAAAGTGGAAGCAGATTTATTTTATTTTTTTTCTACCATGGTTAAATTACACCAGGAGCTACAAAGGGAGAAGATTTCCACCAAGTCTTTCCGACACTAAATAAGTTTTAAACTTCCCTGTTAGCTTTTCTAGTCCTTTCATTGCAAAAATTGTAAAGTAATAGTTTGAGAAATAAAGGCGGTCTTGGATAAGTTTTAAGAAGTGATGATTCTTTTGAAAAACGTATTAATTTTATCTTTAAAAAAATCTTCTCAAAACGTGGTAATGATTACTCTAAGCAATTCAAAAATCTATTGTTTTACTTGATTTCTGAGCTTTAAGAAAATATTTTTAATGGAAAACATGTTGCTTATATTGGAATTAATCAATAATCACATTATTGATTAATTGCTTCACATGTATCTATTTTATTACATCAGAAAATTTACATAAATTAAACATTGACCACAGAATTTAATAATTACCTCACTATATTACGTTTTCATTTGTCATTACTGGAAAAAAATGCTAATTAAAAATCACAAAGTTGTTTTCAACAATGTTTAACGCAAAGATCTTTTAGTCAGATTTCTGGCTAGATTGCAAAGAAAAATTAAGGAATGCTACTAAAAGTGAAATCAATAAACATTCCCTCTTTCTTCATTAAAGTGAAAGTTTTTCTCGCAGCATTTTGTGCTTTAAAACACTAAGATGAAACCGTTTAAACCAAGACCACCCGGCTTCCCGTTGCTTGTAGCGCATCATTTGAACAGTAAAATGGGACTTTACGTTTCACGTGAGGGATCCACATGCTTACATTTAGCTATGACGTCCAGCACCACAGCGAACGGCGTCAGGGCCCCGATCATGTAGAGGAGGGCCACGGTGTCCTGGACGTTCAGCCGCTCCTCCCCGGCCCCGTAGTACAAAAATCCGACCAGCAGGGACATGAGCAGGGCCTCGAAGCCTCGGACCAACAGGGACACCAGGTCTCTGAAGTCGTTGTACATGTGGCGCCTGAGGGAGAGTGGTGGTTAGTGTCCCGCCGCCCCTCCCGGGGATTCTAGGATGCGTGGCCTCACCTGATGAGGGTGGTGAACTGCTGCAGCTCACCAGGCAGCTCGTTCCGATCTCTGGAAATATTAACGACTTCTGCTCTGTTTCTGCTCGGCTGCTGAGCGCTGCAGAGGACATCAAGGCAGGAGGGTTATGTTGTAAAGACATCCATGACAATCCTTTAAAGCCTTGAAACACGTCCCAGGAGCACCAGCGGTTTCTGATAGGGGCGAAGTGGGCAGACGCCCAGGGCGGCGTCTCCTGCTGGGCGGCATCAGCTGCCACACTAATACACAACTTTGCAGTTAAATCTGTACCTTTTTGAAAAGTATGAAAAGTAATTATTTTACAGAGCACGGGACTTTTTATAACGCTTGTGCAAACTAATTTGTGTTGAACTACAGCAGCATAATCTGTCTTCTTTAAAAGAAGTGCTGTGGTGGCGCAGGTGGTTAGCACGCCTCACGTTGTGGGTTCGACTCCCACCTCTTTCCTGTCTGCCTACTGTCACAAAAAATACAAGCCACTAGCGCCGCAAAATAAAAAAAATAAATAAAAAAATAAAAAATACATTAGATTTATTTTACTTGTATTTATTTTCTGCCGTATTTATTGTTTGTACTTGTATTGTGTACTTTTAACTGCTTTGTATTGCATACAGTATGTTTATGCCTTGCTATGTGTGTTTAAAGTATTATTCTTGTTTCTCTCGCTTGTTTTTAAATGAAATATTAAAGTAAATTTTGAGTGTCTCCATGGTTATCTACATGATGTCCTGGTGGAGCATGTAGGCCCAGGGGCACCAATGCTCCACCAGCTAGGACCGGCCCTGCCAAAGAGAGCTGTTAAAGTTTGCAACCACAAAGCTGGTTCTGACCCGAAACACAGGGGAGGACAAATGAAAAATGATAAATGCAGAATGACCCAGACTTTGTTCTGTTAAGCTACAAGATTTCCTTCAGCCCTTCGTTTCCCAAATAAGAGCGTGCCTACCTCTCTGTGTGCGCCGCACTGGTTTCAGCTGGTTTCCACATGTGGTCGTCGCTGTCCTGAACCTTTTCCTTGAACTGCTCAGATAAAAGTCTGGACCGCTCCAAACACTCGGCCTCGCGCTCAGGACTGCGCCGGTCGATGCTGATCAGATCAACTGGACAAAAACAGACCCTTTTCAGCAACACACATAATGCTTCCAAGGCCATTCTTTGGAAATGTTTCCACTACATTTCTGATCACAAGTTACGCTAAAAAAGCCAATAAGTGAAGTTTTGGACGCTCAGACTAACCATAGAAGTCGGAGGGATTGCAGTACCGTGGGCAGGGGTGCCCGAGAGCGGTGAAGTAAGGAACCATGTTGCGAGCCGCACCGAAGTAAACAGCTGACCCAGAAGAAAGCAGGACGATGAGGTCAAAGAGCTGGAAGATGTCTGACCGAGGCTGGTGGACCGACAGCAGGATCAGGCGGTTCCCCTTGGCCAGGCGGGACAGGGTTATGACCAGGTTGTGGGCTGTGAAGCTGTCCAGACCCGAGGTGGGCTCATCCAGGATTAAAATACCTGAACAAAAAAGAAATGTGATCAGTGTCTGCATAAATTGATTTGTGTCCCTTTTGTCCAGGGTTTCAGGAGGGGTCTTAACGAGGCAGTAGCTCAGGGCCGAAAGCTTTGGGGGCGCTAAAATATATATATTTTTTGAATGGATGTTTCCTTTTTTAAAGCTTCCATAGAAAACTTCTAAGTTCTTATCACTCTACAGTGACCGTTAGTGTAGATAACAAATATACATTTATTTGATTATGACAAGGCCTTAGCCTCGCCCCTAACCTGAACCTTGACCCTAAAGGGAACCCTCAGTAACCTTTTAAGTCTACGCTCCCCACCTTCTGCGTCATCACCTGCAGGTCTAACTACAACAACAAATCTTCGCACGTCGTCGGTAAGTAATTACAAATTTAAAAAGTGCTTTACATCTCAGTAATTTACATTTACTTCATTTACTTTCAATAAACTGACTTTTTCAAGCCTTCCTTCGCACTGAAGCATGTTCAACATGCTGATCTAATCAGACTTGAAGGCCAAAACTGTTTAAAAAAAAGTGAAACAGAGTAAAAACATATGAAGTCAAAACATGGCAGCACTTTCACCAGTTTGCAAAAGGCTGAATTTATCACAACAGATTTAATATGGATAGATTGTGTTTAACTAGGAAAAAAAAAAAACTCTTACTGCTGAAGTAACTTATACCTGAAATATTGAATGTAGCTCTTAAAGCTAAACCTTTCTATAAGAAAAAACGATTTACGCTGGTTTATTAACATCAGTTTAAAAAAAAGTGTTTCCATAGTTTCCCCATAAAAGTAAAAGTTTCTTGGTAAAGTCACAGCCTGTAAACCCTCTGTAAACATGCAGAAAAATAAATGCCACCTGAAACAATGTCAATTTCAGCTAAATTTAATAATAATACAAAAAAAAGAGAGATTTTTGTGCTTTAAATAATTGTTAAACAGAAAGTCGGAGCGTTTAATACGATGTTAAAGGTTTGATTTCTCTCACCAGGGTTCCAGAGAAGCTGAACAGCTATACTGACTCTTCTTCTCTCCCCTCCAGAAACCCCCCTCACGTAGCTGTTCCCCACCCTGGTGTGCGCACACTGCCGCAGCCGCAGCTCTGCAATGACATCATCCACCTGCAGCAGCAGCAGGAGTCACGGTTTCGCTCATTAAACATGGCCGTCTTCTCTGTTATTTACTTCAGGTGACGATACGAAGCGGCCCGGCTCACCCTCTGGTCCCTCTGGGCCTGAGAGAAGTGGGACGGGAGTCTCAGCTTGGCCACGAAGCAGAGGGTCTCCCGCACGGTGAGGTGAGGGAGGAGCCGGTCGTCCTGGCGAACGTGAGCGACGCTCTTCTTCACCAGCTGCGGCGTGTTGGGCTTCCCGTTAATCAGGACGTGACCGGAGGTCATTCTGCCGCCCTCGTCCCGGCAAGTTATGATGTCCAGCAGGGAGGTCTTCCCACAGCCTTAGAAGTGTGTAAAAATACGGCACAGTTAGAGCACAGAAAGCCAGATCTGCTACTCAAAACCTTCAAAGGTAGAAGAAAACGTTGCTGCCGAAGTATCTTCGACTGCATTTCATACATATTGATTTTTCTTCTTTTTTTTTTATGTGTTTTATTTGGATGTTATGTGACAGGCCAACAGACAGTAGTTTGTAACTGTAAATTGAAAGAAACAGGAGACGTGGCTTTCTACTTATTTTTTTTTTTTTACAGTTGAAAATCTGAAAAGTGTGGCATGGATTTACACTCAGCTACCCCCCCCCCCCCCCCCCCCCCCAAAATACTTTTTAGAACCACCTTTGCTACAATTAATCCTGTTAATTATTTTGGGTTCATATCTACTTGATAAGCACATCTAGAGACTGAACAACATTCTAGATGCAATGTTTTCTAAAGTCTAAAGCTTGACATTCTCCCTGTTCTTTGCAAAATAGCTCAGGCTCAGGCAGATTGCACAGAAAGTGTTTGTGGACATCAGATGTAAGATTCTCAAATGGATATATGTCTGAACTCTAACTGGGCAATGAAAACTCTGCACCATTCCTTCCATCTCTACCATTTTTCTTCCAGGATTGCCCCATATTTAATCCCAATCAAAAAAAAAAAAAAAACACGTCTTATTTTTACCCCATTTCATAATTATGAAATACATTGTGCTGGTCTTTCATAAAATCTCAATAAAACACGCTGAGATATGAATACTTATGGTTTTCATAAGTATTCATATCTCTGTTAAGTATAAAAAAAAGTGATTGACTAAGTTATAAGTTATAAGTTAAACAAATTATATTTATTTTTTAGCAAAATAGCAATAAATCACATTAAAGATTACATGGACTGATGCCTTTTTTTTCTCTTTTTTTATGACTTTTTGTTTATTCAGTAACTTTTGAAATGCAAGACAGGATAACTCCAGGTGAAGAAAATTCAGTTCAAACAAGATCATTAATAATCTGTTAGAAGCCACTGTTGCACTGCGTAGTGCCCCAGGGTTGCAGCTCTGGTAGAAAGGTGGAATAAGCAACAACAACAACAAAAAAGGCCTTGCGGTCTACACTGTGATTAGAAAGATGACTTCAATTCCCAGCGTGTTGCTGTGTCACCTGAGCTGCCGATGACCGCCAGCATCTGTCCGCTGCGGACTCGCAGGCTCAGGTTGTTGATGGCCGTCTGCTTGTTCCCTTTCACCTCCCACGGCAATTTGAACTCGGACAATTTCTCATACCAGGGAATCTGAGCCGATGTGTCCACCTGGACAAAAAATAAATAAAATAAAATAAATAGATAAAATAAAACAAAGATTTAGACATGTTCAAGAGCCCAGACGACAAGCGTCAATAAAAAGGTGAAAACAGTTTAAGAGGTGAACCTCATAGTGCAGGTTGGTGACCTCCAGCTCATTGCACTCTCCGCCGTAGGTGAAGTAGAGGCTGCTGTCCTCGTCAGACGAGAACAACTCTGTGTCTGTGTGCTGTCACAAAGCAGGCAACCATCAGATGTACACATGTAGATAAATATACATAGATACACTTTTTAATGTTTCGTAACTCATGTAACGACTACAGGACGGTTTTGAAATCTATGTCGCTAGTCTGCAAAGAAGCAGATACAACTCTTTAAATCTCATTTTCCCTAGTTTTCCTTGTTTATTTCTGCAAAATTTCAATGATCTAAATAGATTTCTGCTTCATCTTCTCAATGTTTCTCAACTTATGCATGCAAAGACAGGCTGTTGTTGTTTAATTCAAATCTGACAGTCTTCTAGACTCAGTCTGTTGTGTGTTTCAGCTTGAGGACACATTGTGTGTACTTTTCGCATGCATCTGTTTGTGTCTTTGTGTAAATAGTTGCTAAAGACCTGCTGTGGGCCAGAAGTCAACTTACAAATATGTTGGCCGTTTTTAATCAAGTGTTTAATAGTAAATAGACTACTGCAAAGTTCTGAACAATGTGTGACATTTGAGCAGTCAACTCATACAAAATAACCCTAAAGGTGCTCTTTTAAAAAAAAAACAGCAAAAAAAAAACCCGCTTTTGATCAATAGTTAGAAGGAAACCAAATCGAATAAGATTGGGAAGTAAATCAACATCAAATTTGGGATTAAATTGAAATTTAAGAAAGAGATTGGATTTTTCTGTCCTGACTGACCTGTGAAAAGCTGTTTATGTGTCTGATGCCGGTTTCTGTGTCCATGATGAAGCAAGCTTAGCTTTTTTTTGTTTGTTTGTTTGTTTGTTTGTTTTCCTGTTAAACTCCAGTCCAGCTGAAGATCTCCTCTGAAAGCTCCTTCTTTTTCAAGCCATCCGAGTTCATGTCGTGTCGGTGCATCGGCCGCTGTGTCCCGCAACTTATTGCTTTCGTGAACGCAGCCTCATGATGTGAGGTCTGTCGAGTGACTTGGAGTCTGTGAATGGACTTAACCTGTCTGAGTTTTTTTTTTTTTCCTCCCCCTTTCTTTGTCTTTGCACAACTCCAGATCAAAGTTCTTAGAGATAACAGGTATTAACCGTGTTTTTTTTATTTTTTTATTTTATTTTATGGCTCCGAGGGACACCACTGACACAGCAGCACAGAAACACAGTCAGGCCTATTAACAGATCGATGTCCGGTTGTCGTCTTGGAGCCGGAGTCGGATCGGAGACATGAACAGATTTTATTCCCTGGAGGCGGCGGAGCCACGGGATGAGACGAAAGCTGCGGGGTCGTTCAAGTTCGTGTCCGAGGCGAAGAGGGACGTGTGGAGGGACGGCGGAGAGGGGAGGTCGGAGCCGTCCTGTTGTCTCGGTGTCAGAAACGTTTCCTACACTGTCAGGTAAACGCCGCGTGCAAACGGTGTTGCGTTTGGACTAAAAAAAAACAAAAAACAAAAAAACTGAATATGTGCAGGTTCTTTCAGATTAAAATCACATGAATAATTCTCCCATTTTTTTAATAAACAACAGACAATTTGTAGTGTTTGTCTTTAAAGCAAGAATTATTTCAGCGCTTTATTGGCAGGTGTGGGATGAATAAATAAAACCGCAGATAGAAAATGGCTCATGCATGTCTCTATGTGTTTGTTTTAGTGAGCGAGTTGGACAATGGTGGGACTTACCCTCCTGCAGGAAGAGGTGGACCCGTCAGATCCTCAATGATGTCTCTTTCCACGTAGACAGTGGGCAGATCATGGGCATTCTGGGTAATTCAGGTTCGTATGCAGGTCGAAAGAGCAGAGTTCAGTCAAAGCCGGGGGTTTCCCCCCCCCCCCCCCCATCAGATCTGGAAAAGTGAGACAAACTCAGTCACTTTCTAACGTAATCTTGCAATTATATTATTTTTATAATTTTTTAATAATATGAAAAGACAACATGACCACTTGGAGGAAGGAAAAAAGCTACATTTGTCTTTCTTCTTCTTCTTCTTCTTCTTCTTCTTCTCCTCCTTCTTTTATTGCCATGCAGCTCGTTGTGGGTCTTCATGCGTTTTCCCTGTTTTCCAAGGAAGCTAAACTACCAAAAGTAGTTGAACCTAAACAGAGATGTGTTAAAATGTCAAACTAATCAGTAAATTAGCTTGAGATTTATGAAACTCCTATGACATGAGTATAATTGGAAGTTGGAATCTCTTCGCTAAAACACATAGAAAAAAAGAAAATCTCTTCCAGTCTTGTTCCCTTTTCTTTCTGAGCATCAGGAACAGAAATACGGGCCTGAACAGGGTGCAGTTCATTCCTTCAGCTCCGGTTGTGCCAATATGCTCGAATCATGCATCAAATGAGTCAGTTTGTGGCGATTGTCCATGATTGTGTTTTAATTCTGCATCGTGAAGGCTCGGGGAAAACAACACTGTTGGATGCCATTGCTGGCCGGATCGGTAGCTCCGGCACCCTGCTGGGTGAGGTCTTCATCAACGGCAGAAAGCTGAAGAGAGAAGAATATCAGGACTGTTTCTCCTATGTCTTGCAGGTAAAAAATAAAATATAAAAAATCAGATCATGCCATTTCTGATTACTGAATTTAAACTGGAACCTGCATATTTTTCAAAATGAGCCTGGGGAAGAGGAAACCTCAAATGTAAACATTTTCTTTCTCTTGTTACTTAAATAGAATAAAGTGCAACATGTCGAATCTGTCCGGATTACACTAAAATACCAATAATATAACCTTTTCTGCCATTAACTGATTTTGTATTTGGCTCACATCTGCTTTAATTGAGGGGCATGTTTTCGTGTCTTTCTGATCTTGAACAGTGGTGTGTATATATTTACCTCTCTGTCACAGACTTATTAGAAATAGGAAATGATGAATTACTAATAAAATGGCTGACAGACACTCTGAATAACTTTAAAAGGTACAATAAGAATCACCAGGAGAAGCAATATTTGTAGCACTAGCGATTTTCCTGAAGTATTTTCAGAAATGTAATCAAATAAAAGGTACAATACGAGCATATGTTACTTGAGTAAGAGCTGAGTTTATTCGGGGGACTTTTTACACAACTTTACCGAGGAGGATTCTGTACTGCCCCACTACTTTAGATCACGAACACAAAGACACTCACACTTTGGCAAAATCTCCAAACAGGCCGCCCTGCCCGCTTTATGAAATTAACTCAAGACCCTTGATAGCCTCCTCATGCTCCTAATCTCTCAATGAGAGGTGCTCATGTGTGTCCAAAGCTTGAATTAAAAACAGTAGTTTTAAAAACGGGCTTTGCTTCATTTCAAAATCGTCTCTCTCCCCTTCGCTGATAGCAAAGCTTTCTGCTCTCTAAGCTTCGTCATTAACTTCCTCCACTAAGCCGCAGATGAGGAGGTGATATGAGCTCCTGATATTAAAGTCATTCGGAGGAGACAATAAAGAGGACTGGGACCGGGTGGCGAGCCATGTGTTAATTGAAGCAGGTCCTGCTGCTTGAAGTGTGTGTGTGTGTGTGTGTGTGTAACAAGGCTATATGCATAGGAAAACTTGATTATTTAAATATTACATTAAAAAAGTATATGTGAATGATTATGAACAGATCTATTGAATGTTTCTTGGAAATGTTTATTCTGTTCCATAAAAATGTCCTTCTTTGGGACCTGAACAGGGACATGAATATCATGACATGGTTTTAACTACAAATATTTGATAATTATTAAGACGGTAAGTAATATATTTCATTAAATTGAGATAAGGAGTAGGATTAAATAAGTTTCCACTTCTTCCTACTCCTTCTCAAACAGAAAAGTGGTGGTAAGCAGATTATTTTGTTCTTGGTTATGTATGCACATGTTTTCTCTGCCATACTGATTGCTTGTTTAAAAAAAACAAAAAAAACCCTGTTTGAAATAAACAAATCAGATCAAAATCAAATCATGAAAAGCCATGAAATGTTCATTTGAGTTCACTGATGTGAAAATGGATATCAAGTTTGACGTATAGTTGATGCAAATTGATTTTATTTTGTATTCTCTAGATGTTTTCCACTGAAAGTTATCAGAAGTTAAAATTAGCATTGCATTGTTTTTATTTTTTTGTCTGTTTTTCAGAGTGATAACTTGCTGAGTTATTTGACAGTGGAGGAGACCCTGACTTACACTGCCCAGCTGGCCCTGCAGAAACACTCAGTGGAGGCCATCAAGAAAAAGGTTTCTGCGTTCTGTCCACTGTTACGGGTTTCTCTGCTTTGAGCAAAACAAAGAAGTTTTGCTAATGATCTTTGAAACAAGGTTGTAGGCCTCTGTTAGAGATCAACTCTAATATTCTGGTATTTCTTTTATTTTGATCCCGAGAAAAGCAAAACGTATTTCCCTTTAATAAACAAAATGATATCTTACATTGATAACCAGTCTACCTTGGTGGTAATTACTGCTCACCGACCTTGACCTGTGGTCCACATGTAGGTGTCGGCAGTGATGGCCGAGTTGAGTCTCAGTCACGTGGCGCACAGTGTTATTGGAGGTCGAATTTTCCCTGGGATCTCTGGCGGTGAGAGACGGAGGGTCTCCATCGCCAGCCAGTTACTCCAGGATCCACGTAAGTTTCTCCTGTTCGGAAGCAGCTGAGATGAGCTGCAGACATTTTATCCATGAAAAAGTTTTCTGAGGTCTGCGGCCATTTTAATTGTGATTACAGACATTATTCTTCAAATTGTGAATCCCAGATCCATTAAAATGATGGGGGGGGGGGAGGGGTACATAAAAATGAATTTTGAGAGGTTTTAAAAATAAACCATACAATTTAATTAAACTTTAATCAAACACATTTGTTTTTAAATGTAATGTTCAACAATGATTCAATAATAACAAGGCTAACCAGTTTGTTTCAGTAATATATTCTCCACCGCATTTTGATAATAAAGATTTTAGTTCAGTTGTCTGTGCTAAATATAGAGCTAGTATGTTTATCTGGACATTATTATTGATAGCACATTAACTTATTAAAATTTAAAAACAGTCCTAAGAGTTATAAAAGAGAAAACACTCTTTTGTAGCCAGAATGTAAGCTTGCATCCAACTTTAGCTACTTTAGCATCAATGCTAACGCTAAAGCCAAGCTTCTTAGCTAGTTTAGCTTATTTATTCTGAGATTGTGATTACCAATGAGCTGCACGTTTCAGCTGCTGTTGCTAGAGAAAATGTACATTACCAGACTGTTAAGAGTAATGACTTGTTCTCCCTGTATGAATTTTGAAGGCCCACAATTCTCTTATTAATATTTGCGACATTTATTTGATTTTCCATGATAACAAACCAGCACTGAGTCACTATCTTAAAACACATAGACTGTGGTTATGGCCTTTAGTTAACTTAGGCTTTGTAAATGAACCTATTGGAAGCTTATTATTTAGCCAGGACATAATTACCTGGGATTTTCCAAATTGTTTAAAAGTATAATAATCTTAGTCTATAAAAACATCTGACTTTAGAATAACTTCTTTAGAGATTCTTTCTTTCATTATTCTTGCATTCAGTAAATAATCATTCTAACTGAACTAAAAAAAAGAAAAGCTTAGTTAGTAATAAGAAAAATATCTTTTTACAAAGTGTCTAGAAATGAACTATACAGGCACAATTCATCTGGAAATTACAAGAGAAAACCGAGCAGACAGGACAAGATTGGAAAATTTCACCAAAATGTTGTAATTAAGGCATTTCTTTTACATTTTCCAGTCGCACTAAATGCATAAACTACAAAATGCAAACAAGACAGAACGCAGAACTTTAGTGTGAAATGACAGGAGTTCAATAAATGACCCGTGTTTCACCCCAAGAGTTTCAAAATCCCTCTTGAATAAAACAAAAGAATCTAAATGGTGCCGAGATAAGGAAAGGACAGGAAAGGGGATGGGGTGATTGAGAAGAGTATTAAAGGACCAGGTTCTCACACCATGAGGGAAATGAGCACAGACCCACCTCTGAGTGTGTGTGTGTGTGTGTGTGTGCTCCTCATAGGTGCGCTTTATCAGGTCTGTATTGCTCCAGGGAGACCTGAGGGTCTTCGTCCTCATTCAGGATTAACTGGCCATGAACACACACATTCCCAGAGAGTCACAGTCGGAGTAATGAGAAGTTCCCATTCGCTGCCTCTCCAATCAACCAGGAAATGAATTAATCTCACAATTAAAGCATCTACTAATTCCACCCTGCTTTCATAATGCAAAGAGGCAATCTTTTAATTGTTCTAATTAGAGTAATTAACTAGAAAAAAAAAGAAGAGTGAACTCACTTATCTTTCCAAGTTAAGTTGGACCTACAGAGAGGCCTGCAAGTGCCACTTTAAGTGCAAGTGCTGTTGAAAGTTTTCTGCCTGGGTGAGGAGGAGTCGCTGTCCAATCTTTAACTTGTGCCCAGAGTTTCAGTGTGTGACAGTGATGAGGTCACTGGGATGGTGTTCCTGCAGGGGTGATCTTACTGGACGAGCCAACCACCGGCCTGGACAGCATGACGGCCAATCAGATCGTGGTGCTGCTGGCAGAGCTGGCTAGGAGGAACCGCATCGTCATAGTGACCATCCATCAGCCACGCTCGGAGCTCTTCAGGGTGAGTTTTAGGATGAAAAGCAAAGTGGAGTTACTGAAAGTCTTGGGTCAGATGGGTTCGTGAAAGTAACTTTATGGTGATGAAGTTGTTGGGAATGTGTTTGACGAGTATCCCCTCAAAAGGAAGTGGAAAAAAGGGTGATTTATTGGTTGTTAGAAAACAGAGGAATCTCTTGCATTGTAAAATTAAAATTAAAATGAACCAAAGAGGACTGGTTTGAATCTGTTCTGGATGGTGGAACGCAGCAAAAAGTCCAAAGATAAACTATAAGTGACCTTCAGAAGACAAAGAAACTTCTGAAATGGAGCTATTTTAAAAAGAAAACGAGCAGAAAATATCAGCTTCTAGATCTGGAAAATCCTTCTATTATGAATTGCCTCTAGAGAAACAATCCATGCCACAGTTTTCAAATTTTTCTTTCCAAAAAAATATGGAAAATCAGAAATCCTTTGTCTCTAATTTAAAAATGATGCACTATTTTCTGACTCTATGGAAGACAAAGAGGGCATTGAAATGTTTGCTCCCATGAGGTTTAGACAAAAAGGTTCGTGTTGACCTATCGCAAGTCGATAGGTAAAAAAAGAAACAAATAAAAATCTAGGGATGGAAATACTTTTGCATAAATGTTAATTGTGAGGAAATCTGCTCTCGTGTGTGTTGACCTGCCAGGTGTTCACCAGGATCGCCATAATGAGTCGGGGAGAGCTGGTGTTTTGTGGTCAGCCGGCGGAAATGGTGGATTTCTTCAGCCAGTGTGGATATGAGTGCCCAGAGTACTGCAACCCTTTTGATATCTACGGTATCAATAACACAGGGCAACATTTCAGTACAAATGTAGCACAGTGACAGAACACCATACATGTACAGCAGCAGACGTTAAAAACTTGTTTGATGTCAAACAGTCGACTTCACCTCTGTGGACACGCGCAGCAGTGAGAGGGAGGCCGCCACTTTCAGTCGGATGCACGAGATCACGTCGTCCTATCAGAGGTCGACCATCTACCAGAACATGCTGGACAAAATGGAGCAGAGCCTGCAGATCTCAGACAAACTTGCCATCCCCTTCAAGAACAAAGAGTCACCCAACTGCGCTGCCAAGCTTGGAGTTCTGGTTAGGTCTGTAGTCTTTACTGCAGCTTGAACTCTTTGTAGCAGTGGTTCCCAAAGATTTTCTTCTGGGCCCCTCTATGGATTACAACAAAATCTCCTCCCCAAAGAGAAAAAAGAAAATAAACTGGGCACACACATCGTTCAACCAGACAAAAACCTATACACATATTTTGTTTTCAAACTCCTCTGAAGTTTATTTCACATTTCAGGTTGCAACAAAACTACAAACCATCTTTACAGTGAAACACGTTTGTGGAACAGTTTTTGTTTTTGTTTTTTTTCATTCATCCACACCGCTTCTCCCCCTGCAATGGCACTGCTCCCCCCCTAGGGGGCGCGCCCCACACTTTGGGAACCACTGCTTTATACCAATAACGAGTTTCGTGTCTTGACAGCTGTGTTTGATGTGTGCTTTTTTTTTTTTACTTTTAGGCGAACAGTCCGAAACCTCTCCAGAGACAGGATTGGTGTGATCATGCGTCTGTCCCAGAACCTGATCTATGGTTTCTTTGTGGCCTTCTTCGTCATCCATCTAGACATGGATCCGACCAAGGGTGCAGTGCAGGACCGAATAGGAATGATCTATCAGTGTGTGGCTGCTTCGCCTTATACTGGCATGCTCAATGCTGTCTCTCTCTGTGAGTCCACCAACACCATATTTACATGTTCTAACACTCATGGTTTATTGTCAGCAAGCCCACAATTGTACTTGTTGTGCGGCTTTACAAAGCTTATTTTTCGGTTTATGTCATGGTGCAACAAGCTTTAATGGGATTTTGATGGGATTTTCTTTGACAGACCAACATAAAGTGGTACATAATGGTAAAATGAAAAGATAAGTAATTTAGTTCTACTGTGGGATTATGGGTATGATGCTATTGTCCTCCAATTTCACAGTTGGGTACTACATTGTGTTGGACTATCATATGAAACGGCATAAAAATATATTGAAGTTTTGCTGCAGGGATCTAATTAAGTTATTACCTGTGTCGAACATGATGCAACATGTGTTCACTTTATAGAAAAAGTAAACAGGTCATTGTTTGATCCAGCTGTTGGGCACAGTGCCCAGTTTAGCTGAGTGATGTTTTTAATGTGTTGCCCAAACCAAACGAGGATTAAATCAGACTCGATGCTGACCTTTGAGAGATTTACCAGAAGACAGCAACTTGCCATCATCTCATTTGTACATCAAGTTGCAATACTTGCAAACAAGATGGCTGTAGAGGTAAATCTGTTGCTGAGACCAGGTGGAAGGTAGATGTACAAAGTGTTGTGTAGTGGCTTGCTTCAGGATGTTACTTTGGCGCTTCGTGCTGACAGCAGCGTTCACAGCAGTGCGGCTTCTATTGCCGCACAAATTGTTCAAAAACAGTGCAGAGAGCATGTCAGAAACGTCAAAGTGCTGATTTATCCCTCAAATTTCCCCCAGAGTACAGACAGATTGCACATCCGTGGGACGTTCTGGGCAGATAACTTAGACGCATGCGGTTTCCAGTGGTGAAAGTGTCCGCTGCGTTTTCATGCCACAGGGTCACCTCAGAGGTCATTCCCAGCTGCGGTTCAAAGTCAGGAGTGAACCAGATGGCAGGACAGACTGAAAAGGTGGACCCTTTCTCTGTGATTTATCTGATTGTGTTTAGCTATTAATGCTTAAAGGGTAATGAACCTTTTTCTCCACCACCGGCTCAGTGAACTTTAACCTACAAACCTACAATCCTACAATCTCAGTATGGCCTAGTCTAGATTATGTTTTAACTCATGTATGTGAGTATTTTGGGGGCTGATATGTTCAATAAAACCTCAATAAAAAGCACAAAACATTCTAGTTAAACAATTTCTTGTTTGTCTACTATTAATCTTAAATTTCACGTCACTTCTAGATTATAGACAGTTATCTAAACAGCTCTATTTGATTGGTCCTGCTCTTTTAGCTAAGTATCTGCTGCTTATCGGCCGAGTCTAAAACATAAGCTTTAGGGCTGTAGATATCAGATAAAGAGGATAAGAGGTAGGATAAAACACTAAATTGAGCAGGGGTCGCAGCCAGAGGTAGTGACTGCTTTATCAGACTGACCTTGAAATTTGCTGAAAAGATATTACACTGAACTGCATGTTGTAAAGTAAAGACTTTACTGAGTTAGGTGGACTGAGTTCTTGGAAAAGAATTCAGAATCGGCTCATCGGTTCGATTTATTTAGGGGATTTAGCAGTTTCACACAATTAGTTATTAATAATGGAGCAAATGACCAACAATAAAAGTAGGCAATGAAAGGTTATAAATGTTCTTTTCTTTCTTTACTTTACAACTCTACTCAAATGTCCCCACTCTTTCCTAGGATCCCCATTTTTGTTTCTGAGACTTTTTGGAGGGTCAGTATCAGAACTCTGAACTCATGAAGCTGTCACTTTGCTTTTCTTCCCCAACAGTCCCCGCGCTGCGAGCCATCAGCGATCAGGAGAGCCAGGACGGCCTGTACAGTAAATGGCAAATGTTCTTGGCCTACATTGTCCACATCTTGCCCTTCAGCGTCCTGAGTGTCGTCATCTTCAGCTCCTTTATTTATTGGTGGGTAGATGCAAATGAATCCTCATCAAGCGCTCAATGAGTGTTGTGTAAAACAGCAACTCTTAATTCCGTCTGTTCTCCCCTTTTCAGGACGGTGGGGATGCACCCGGACATGTGGCGCTTTTTGTGTTTTACTGCTGTGGTTCTTGTTCCCCATATAACAGGTGAGCTGATAAGAGGATGCTTATAATTAGACATTTTGTCTTACGTAGATATTTGCTCCAGAACATGTTTTTAGACCCACTGTCTTCTGTCTGTGCATCATCTTGGAAGACAGAAATACGGATGCCAGTCAATCAATTTCGGTATCACTGAACAATTCATGTATTCTGTTAATTCTACTCAAAATGTGAAATTTAATGTGGGGAGAGTGTTGTTTTTTTTTTTTTTTGGGAGTTACACTTTTGTGCAAACAAGATAATAATTATTCACTTAAGACATATGTATGGAAAATGAAGGTTATTACATATATAACATAAATAAATGTGTGAAATTAATAATATACATTTGAAACTAGGTATTAGTAAAGACATGTGGCCTGTTTTTTTCTTACTTTCTGAAATTAAATTAGAAAAAAAATAAATTAAAGACCTAAAAATTATTAATATTTGCTAAAATAATAATTGTTATTAATTAAAAGAAAAAAATAAAAAGGGAGATATTTAAAAAAAAATGTTTTTTTGCTTTTGTCTAATGCAGAAGTTTGGATAAACTTGGCACTTGTTTTGCCATGTTTTGTTTGTACATGTTTTCCTTCCACTACATTTTCCATTAATGTGCCTTAATTCAGCAATCTGTGAACACCTGGTTTCTTCAGCAGTTACCTATTTGACTTATCCCGATTGTACATGCTATAGCAACACATTTATGTATTAATTAACTTGCTGTTTTTATTCTAGTATTCAAAGAAACAAAATTTTTGGGCTTATAGAAGCTGTAAAAAATTATATGAATTATTAGAAATAAACAACTGAAACACAGCTTGGTTCAGATGAGAGAGGAAAACGTTATGTTTTGACAGGCGTATTAGTAATGTTGGTGTTTTATTAACAGTGCATAGGTGTAATTTAAAAAGACAATGTTCTCAAGTTTTACCATTTTAAGTGACTTGTTTTCCTGTGTGTATTTAAATCCACAACCTGTTCCTCAGGGGAGTTGTTGACGGTGGTTCTGCTAGGAGTGGTCCAGGACCCCAACATGGTCAATACTGGGATGGCTTTACTTAACATTGCAGGAATCCTGGTGGGATCTGGTTTCCTCAGGTTAGACGAACCCCACCGGAACCTTATTTTATTACATCTGAAGTCAAATCCTTTTTTTTTTTTTAAAAAAACCCCAGATATTTGATTTGTACGTTTTAAACGTGGTTGACCCTTCACATCTACAGAAGCACAGAGCAGATGCCGGTGGTATTTCAGTGGCTCAGTTACCTCACTTTCCAGAAATACAGCTGTGAACTTCTCATTGTCACCGAGTTCCTCGATCTGGAGTTCAACTGCAGTAAGTTTCTTCTTGGGGTCTTTTTATTGACAGACTTGATTTAAAACACATTATTGGTGTTTCCTAATGTTTCGTAGGCAGATAAATGTGCTTCCCTTTGCTAACTGACACCATACAAACATTTTACATGTATATGTGGTTTTTTTTTTGTTTTGTTGTGTTTTGCTGATCCTTTACAACTTTGACATTTGATGTTGCTAAAAAATGAGTTCAATGTTCAAGGACTCCTAATCTGAGTTTGATGGTTTCTGTTTCGTGTTATTCCAGACGGAACCAAATCCTTACCAGGAGCCTGTGTGATCACTTCAGGGGATCAGATCATTGACATGGGCTATCCCGGTGCTTTGTCGCGGTACACACTAGACTTTGTTCTCCTCTACTCCTTCCTCCCTGCTTTGGTTGTGATGGGAGTGATCAGCTTCAGGATCAGGGATAAACTCATCCGCCACTAAAAAGGAAACCTTTCCACTGATGTGCCTTGATTCTGGCATGCCGGTCAGTTCTTCTGTGGTTCGGTTTTTGTATTTCTGTCATGGTTTACTGTAACTGTGCAGTCTGCTATAATCATGACTAGGATGGCTAATAAGTTTAAATAATCTAATTTCAAGGTAGATAGAAAAACATGTGAAGTCATGTGAAGATAGAAAAACATTTGCTCATTTTAGATGTTCTTGTTAGTCTTCACATAAAACTTGCACATTATCTTAGTATTTCTGCCAGCACTTAAATTTTTTTTAAGCTAGACTTATTATTTTTATATATATATATTTCTTGAAATTGACACTGGAGACAGAAAAGACAGCACTGGTTGAATGTCACTGTAACTTTGAAGTTACAATAAATACCTAATGCTGTCAGAAAAATATGATTTTTTTCACTTACTGTAAAGAATGTTTTAAATAATAGAAAGTTGTTGTAACTTGTTTTTAGAAAAACTCATTTTAATAGTTTAATTAACCAATAATGCATATATTGCAAAGAAAGAAAAGAGCCTGTAAAAAAACGTTAAATAAATACAGCAAAATGTTTATTATATGTACACAATAAAGTGTTGCATGTGTGGAACAAATTTATGTGTTACGTCTCCAGCTGCAGTTCTTTCCATGACTTTGCTGCATTTCTTTTGTACTGCTCCAACTCCTGGAAAACAGATTCAGACAAAAAAAAATAAAAAAATACAGACATAATTGTTTGTTTTCTGAAGATAATCTGGTGTGAGGTCAATTTAAAAATATGCATTTTTCTCTCATTTTCTGACTATAATGAAAAATAAACACATATTGTTCAATCCAGCAACATGTGACTCACTTAAATAAATGCAAACAAGGCAAAGTAAAAAAATATCAAACTGATGTTATTCATTTGACTTAATTTTACCTCATCAATTCCTTTTTCATATTTTAAATTTTTTGATGTAGACAAAATGCTCCCACAGTGCAGTTCATAGACAAAGCAATACTGTCCCTCTGTTTTAATGCTTTTGCAAAATAAGTTTTGTGTATTCTTTGCTCAGACCAGCCACATCCTGAATGCTTCAGTTCCAGGAAATAATGAGCTGTTATCAGGTAAGAGTCAGTCGGAGAGAGCAGAGTGTGATTCATAGCAGGTCACTGTAGTTCAAGTGCCACAGTGGAACCATGGCACGTTGACGAGAAGATAGATAGTATCAGCTTTTACAACTACAGGATATTATTACAGTTTTGTTAATGAAAGCATCACCGAAAGGCCAGGCTACTGCAGGGCACAAGGTTACTTTAGAGCGCTGGCCGATGGTGCGACGTTTAGAAAAGAGGATAAATCTGAGTCTTATTTATGTTATCATTGCCAAAATTATGTGAGATCATTTTTAGACTACAAAGCGAGTAAAGATTCTGTGAAGTCATTGAGTAAATACGCCACACTGTATAATTTAAAATGTGTGGATGTGTTTTTCTTTAACAAACTAGTTTCTTTCTTAAAATACATGATTGTGTCTTAGTAGTTATGGTATTTTTTTGCTGATAATTTTTGTTCTGCTGCTTTTCTCTGTAATTTATGCTTCATAAATATGTTTGAACTTGAATCTTTTGCTCTACTTCCAGTTGTTCTTGATGGTCTTGAATTAAACCTCCTTTGGTAATTATGTACCGTAATTATTAACGTTCAAAACCTGAATACTTTAGTAAAAATAAATTCTCCAACTCAGCATTAACCGCTCATATTTTATATAAAGTAGATTGTGCCATGAAATCAAGAAGTCGTGCTTAAAAGTCTTAACCTCATTGTAAAATGCGGAGAGAAAGAAAAACAAGAAAGCAGAAAAGTTAAGTTTATTAAAAACTTCTTCTCTAAATGCAGTCTTTATAACTAACATCAAGTCATACCTGTCTTCTAATTTCTTTATATAAATTATTTTGTTACTTATTGTCTGTTAATACCTGCTTTCCTGGATATGGATTACAAAGTTCAGGGACACAGAGACCAAACATTGCCCACTATCTACAGTTGTCTGTCTACAATCAGCCTTATTCAGTGTTTTACTGCAGTAGCGACAACTATTTAACTCTGAACAACCGAGTGTGTAAGTGTTAAAGTTGTGTTACCTGATCTTTTTGTGCTCTCATTGCATCAATCTGAGGCTCACTGTACTGTGGGTCTTTGGCTGGATCTTTCAGCTCTCTCTGCTCACTGTGGCTCTGGGAAAACACGGTTGTTCCCATGTACTGAAAACATTTATGTTCTGGTATGTGAGCTGAAACAGAGAAGCTACCTGCTACCTCACTGGGAAAGACTCGCTCGTACACTTTCTTCCACAGATCCTTTGGGTTTTTGGCATGTAGAGACGTTATGTCGATGTCAGTTGAAGGAGGCGACCCTAAATATCAGGAAAGATTATTTTAAACACAATATTTTCACAATCCTCTACATCCAAACAAACTATACAGTTCCTTTAAAAAGTGCAGGTGCATACCAATAAAATTAGACTATTATTGAAATATTGTTTAATTTAGTATCTCAGTTCAGTTTGTGGTTTTTATGTGGCAAATCTGAATAAGTTTATCTGCGGATGTTTCATCATGTAGTGTTTGTTTTTGTGGCACACAGCAGTCCTGGTTTATTTTAAATGTGTTGCGTCGTTTGGACAGTAGGTGGTGCTGTTGCTCACCTATTTGGCTGAAAGAGTCAGAGCCAGCTGGGATGATGAGAGGTTTACCTGAGTCACAGGAAACTGTTTTCCTGATTGTAAAAAAGAAAAAAAAAAATGAACTCAAAACATGTTGCTATTATAATTCTTCTTTGCTTTTATTTAGACAACAGATAATTCCGAATCTAATATCAACAACTAAAAAAAAAAAGAGTTTGAACAAATCTAAATGAGAGCGTTCATAAAAGGATATGAACTGCTGCAGTAGATGCTGATCATTTCAGAACTTCTGAGTTTCTGATTAGAAAGCTACTTAAAAGATTCCCATGTAAGTTCTTTATATCCGACAATTTCATACAAAATTCCTCTTAAATAATGAAATCTCTTTGCATTAATTGGTCATTTGCTCCTCACCCTCTGTCCAGACCAAACGCCAGATGTGAGAAGAAGCTCTTGGTTTTAGACATGAGGCTCTCTGATTTAATGCTAGTGAACTAATACAAAGAACAGACAGAAAGAAACAGAAATGAAAGCAGCTTAACAGCAGATGGAAATCAAACCGCATATGTACAGATAGCCTGCTGGGGTTCACTTACGATCAGAGAGGCTGCGTAATAGTGGGCAAGAAAACGGAGGGTTTTTCTAATAACTTTCTTCTCGTCAGAGTCAAAGTCCTGCAACATAAATAGAAAAAACTTTCCCTTTAAATCTGCCACACCAACTAGATCAGACTGCTTGTAATTTATCAAGAGATGAAATTTTCATTGTATGCACGCACCTCACTTTAACTGAAAGCAGTAAACAATAGACGTACTGTCCAGGCAATGTAGAGCAGTTAAATTGTGTGCTTTACCTGAAAGAGGTCATATTTGCTGCCGATGATGAGCAGTGGAACAGGAAAAGGACTGATCAGCTCTCTGTCCTGTTGAAAGATGAAGTTAAACCTTCAGATGTACATATGAAAATAAAGCCAGCATTAAACATACAAACATCAAGTAAACAAAAACGGAAAATCACAATGATCTCTGCCCGTACCGGGTAATCTTTTGGTAAGACCCGAGCTGCTGGGTGAGCAGCCTTCTGCCGTTTGCCTCCAGGTTTGGACTTCTGTGCCTCAGAAAAGACTTTTTCCACATGAGCTTGAGCTGCATTCAGAAGTTTCTCCATGGTTCCCCACAGAGCGTTGGGTTTGGACAGGTCCAGAACGAGCACAAAAGAAAGAGACCTGAGAAAAACCACGCATTCAGGATCACACTGCTTCTTTATGACCAAGAAGCTTTAAATACAATAATAAGGCAATAAGTGACCAACCTTATACTGTCTGGAGTGATGGGGATCTGGATGAGGTCCGAGAGAGAAGTTCCCCCTCCCAGTTCCCACAGGTGGGCTATATCTTTGGGCTGAAAGAGGAAAGAGGAGCTCTGGTTTTACACCAGGCAAGTAACTGGTTATCTGTAAAGACTTACATGACTTCTACATTACAAGTGAACTGACTACAACTGAAAGAACATCTTCCTAATGCTAAACCACCACCATTGAGTGAGAAAAAAAAAAAAAAATAATTATGCATAAAAGTTCAAGAGGAAACATATTTTTAGCCTTCTCACTAAAATTCCATTTAGTTTGTATCATAAATAAATTTAAAATGAAAAATAAAAGAAATAGTTCCAAATTCACCTTTAAAAAGTTTTAGCTCAGTTTTACATCAGCTTCCCTGTTCATGCTCCAATCACCTGCTGACACGAACCCCTAATCAGAGCTTATTGTGCTGGACTAGTAGGAGATTAACTAAATACGTTTGAATTGCTTTAAGTGTAACATAACTTAAATAATATAAGGAATACTTTTTAATCTGTCAATCTTAAAAACAATATTTGTGCTCCTTTAGCCTATTAGAAATCTCATGGAGAGGTCTGAGATCATCAAAGATCATGTGGGGTCGCCTTACTGTGTTGTGTCCTTTGGCCCGCCTGCCAAACGTATACTCCAGCGCTAGAGTTGGCTTTGGTGGCTCATCTCTTGTGGAGAAAAAGAAATAAATTTAAGGGTAAGCAGAATTCACCTGTGTGCAATCTAACTTGTTCACAATAAATAAAGCCTCAGAGGTTTGTTGGAGAACGTTAGTCAACAAACAGCATCACAAAGAGCAAGGAAAAGGCAGACAGATCAGGAGGAAAGTGATGGATTAGGGAAGCATCCAGGAATCTTATGGTGGCTCTGGTGGAGGCAATGGTGCCATCAATCCAACCTCGCTAAGCTTCAGACACTTTGCAAAGAAGCTGTAGATGCAGCAAGAGATGCTCCGGATATCATTTATAAATGAAAATGTATTTAAAAGAAGGTAAATACTTTTCCACGAACAAATTGTGTAAATGACTTGTCATGGGTACGACTTTCTCCTGATGAAATGTACAACTTCCCTGAGGTCAGCGTATTGTTTGCGTTGTGAATATGTCTTCCGTTATTGTATTTTTGTTAGGCTCTCCTAAGTTAGCGAGCCCATTTTATGGCAGCAGCTACCATAAAATGTCTGGATTTCACAGATGATGAATTATGAGTTGATAGTTGACACTATAACTACTCACCTCTCCAGACATCTGAGGAGAATTGACGTTTTACCCTGAAAAAAACGAATTGACTTCATAAGCTATAAAACTATGATTTATTTTAAGGTTTGGAGCTTGTCTTTCAACATATGAAAACAATGTAATCAGGCTGTACCAACCCCAGTTTTGCTCCCTATCAGAAACACACTCCTTTCGCAGACCGTCTCTCCTCCGTCCCCCTCTCCAGCTCCACTCTCCTGACTCTGGACCTCAGCCGCTGCCAGCTCCCAAAGCGTGTCTGCTCTGAAAAAATGAGAGAACAAATTCAGGACGATTCGGAGAATTAGCCTCTTCTTTCTAAGAGAGCTTCGTGGCAAGAATAAATTCCCTTATTGGGATTATCACCTCGTTTTTGCCATTGAACCAGAGTTAGCGAAAGGACTCAAACGACAAGCGTTGCTACAGCAACGTCGACGTCGGCCTTTTTCTTGGCGTTAATGGCGGATTTGGGTGCCATCTATAGGTGCATACCGCCACCTACCGTTCTGGAGCATGAAAGGCGGGCTTCAGCATTCTAAAAACACCCACACACTGCAAAATATGTAGCTAGTTTTAGCTAAAAATTCAATTCGTGGTGGTTTGTGTGTTTCTTTTAAACAAACAGCAATATGAAATGGATCCGCTCTATGTAAATTTCTTTCATAATGTGCTCTAATCAGTGGAATATTGGAGATGGTAGATTAGTGTTCTACATTTACAATGGCATAACAGTGCAATATGGTGGATATGTCAAAAGTCTTTGTATTATTAATGTATTATATTTTAAAACAGTTGAAGCATTTGTATGCTTTAAACTGTGCTGAATTTAGTTTTTGGAGATAAGACCTCCACAAATATTGTTTTGTCAAGTGCAGACAGCTTTTACTAAAAACACAAGTTTTAGACTTCTGAATTAAACTGTCTCTGTTTAACATTTTAATCTGTGTTCAGTAGTTTTGTTCTATATGTCGGCACTTGTTCCAAACCTTATTCTTTGCCTAATGCTGCAACTCTAATCACCTTTCAATATCTAAAACATCTTCCAACTATGATTTTTTTCAGTAGAAATTTTATGTCTTTTAAGCCTTCAAAACTTTATCAATAACATACCAATCAAATGTGATTTTTTAAAATTCTTATTTAGAAAAGTAAAAAGGCAATCATGGCAAGCATCAATTGAAAGCTTCCAGTATCAGCAATATAACTTTGGATCAACTTGCCTTTATTACAAGCAACTAAAAGCAGAACACATTTTATAACTAATAAAATACTGTACATAAAATAATGGCATCAAGTTTACAGCACCCTTTTATAGACATAATGTAATGGCTCAGGAGGTCATCACAACTTTAAGCATTGTTTTGTAATGTCCATTAAACGGCAGCTGGGAGTGATGAATGAATGTCTCTTGACTGATGCTCAAAATTAATAAGGAAGGATGGTCATGATTTTTTCCTGGGTTCATCACAATAGGGCACATTTTCCAACAGTAGACCCTCTCTAGGTCGAAGCACTGAGGAAGGAAAAGAGGTCTAGTGAGTCAACAGGGGGTCATTTCAACAATTCAGACATAAGTTGTACAGCAAGCATAAGGTGCAAGGAGAATCATACAGAGCTTGTTTTCTGCAACGTGTTCCACTTGCAGCACCGTCTCACGAAGAACAGCTTCCACATCAGAGCCCATTTTAATCATCTGTTATTTGCAAAAACAACAAAAAAACAGATTTATATGCATGACGGACTAAGGAACTCTACATGTTTAAATGAGTCAGTTCAAACAAAATGTATTACAAACAGGAGCCGAAATATAAATGCAAGGTGAAATTTTCAAACAAGGACTTTATTAATTGAAAGAAAAGGCTACTTACACCAACGAATCTGGCCATATGTGAAAGAAATTACAGTAGACCCTAAACCTAATTACTGACTGTGCCATCTTGTAGTAAAATAATGTTTATTTTACTGAAAATAAGCATTTTACATCAATGTGGAGGAATTTAATTCAACCACACAGGGGAGTTTCAAGCATGAGCATCCCGTGTGAGCCAAACGTTGACAAGGCCTCTCTAAAACTTCAGTTTTGTTTTTTGTTGAGCCAGTCAGGGCGGGTTGAAAGTGTTTCGGAATATTGTCCGGTGTAACCCATGTGTTTGAACTTGGTGCCATGTACTGAATTTATGGTTATAACAACTATGGCAAGTCGCCCAGCCCCTGAACCAGCAAAAAGACCTCATACATTTAATTTCTTTTCCTGAAATGTTGAGTCAATTGTGTACAAGATGCAAGGGGATGTAAATCTCCCAGAAGGATTCACTTTTGTCTCATGAGTCCAGAGAATATTTTCCCAAAAGTCTTAAATTATTAAGATGTTAATTTGGAAAACGGACACAAATCTTTGTGTTCTTCTTTATGAGATGTGGTTCTGGCCTTGAAACTCTCTTTCTTATTTGAAGGGAGGTTTGAAGAGTTTTACATGTTGTATTTGTGCGATCTCTTGGATGAGTTATAGATGAGCTAATGGAGTTATTTTGGATAGGCCAGCCACGTCTGGGAAAACTGTTCAATGTTTTCTTCATTTTTGGATCATGACTCTTACAATGGTTCACTGGAGTCCAAAAATCCTTTGTAATTACTTTGTAACCCTTAACTTACCAGACTGATATTTGTCATTGAGTTTGTTACAATTTCTTAAGATCAGGGCAAAATGTATTGCTTTTTCAGACATTTTATCCTCCTTCGCATTTCCAGACAGGTTGTGTTCAAGCGATATCTTGATTGCTCAGGTATGGAATTAATCACGCCTGGTGTGCAAATAAATTAATAACTAACAAAAGGCTGACTCATCACTTAATTTAGACATTAAAATTCATTAAATGCATATTTAGTGAATGCGCATTTAGTGAACCAGTAGACTACTGGTGACTACTAATGCACCAGTAGTCTTTATTCTATATTTTTGTTTTATTAATATAACAAATAAAAGTAAAGTATAACATTATTATAACAGTAATAATTTTATATTACTGCGAAGATAGTTTCAAAACGTAAAACTATCTTCGCAGCACTTTTACTTTTCCGTTTGTCAGTCAAAGTCATTAGATAATATATATTTTTTTTAAAAATCAGTAGACCTTTTCGATGTTTTCCTCTGACGTTTCATTTTTGTTTTTCTTGAACTCCTCGTTGATCTTTAACTTTGCAGCTTTAAAAAGAAAACAAACAACAAATTAAAACATCCGATAATAAAAATCCAATAGCAATATACTTGCTTTTTTCTTCAGCAGTTAGATATGCTATCCTGCTGTGTAACCTCACCTGTCAAAGCTCTTTCATCCTCTCTGAATACATCCATTCTTGTTCTGTGCAGTTTTTTGAATACGCTTAGGACCTGCATTTATACACATTAAACCGTTAACTTAGCACACATTTAGCAGCTGTGAATTCAGTTGTAACTGACGCTTTTAGGTGACTTAATATTTTCTTAAAAAATTACTTTGGTGTGATTTAGTCTAATAGACTTAAATAAAATACTATTTCGCGAAAAGTATTTTCTTAAATATAAATATTGCTCAACACACCTTCAAACGAGTCCCCATGTTGAATTTTTCAATCTACTTCCGGTATGTACAATGTTGACCAATCAGCGAAGGTTTTGGGATGACGTAGTGTTGTAGCCAATTGTGTTCTTCGCTCGCTAAAAGTAGCAATCTGCTCCACACCCTCTTTAGTTGATATGCGCCAACATGGCCGATGAAACGGCGAAAGCGCAGGTTGCCCAGCCGGGTGGAGACACAATATTTGGAAAAATCATCCGCAAAGAAATTCCTGTTGACCTCCTCTATGAAGACGATCAGGTATGCAACTGAAATGTTCACTTATGAAGGATTTTTATTGCAGCTCAAGCCCGCTGCAGTTCACTTTCACTGCAGCCCTTTTTGCTTGAGTCTGAGCTAGCTTTGCAGAAAGCAGGCTAAGACAAAGTGTGGTGGTTAGATTTGCAAGTCGTGAAAGTGTGCAAAAGTGTAATATTTTAGAGACAAAGAGGAGGGCCAGTGATCAATTTAATTCAGCGCCAGAACAGAGAATTGTGCGTCTCTGATTTTTACTTTTTACTTTCTGTATTTGCTGCAAATTGATGAGGTTCCAGTTGGCTGTACTTTCAATACAGAATTTGAGATCTGCACGCAGCCTGCAGACCTATAATACAATAATTTGTTATAAAACATCTAGCACACCATAATGCAGAAATTATGCTGTGTACGATTGTGTGGTAGGGTGTGTATCGTCCTAAAATAACCGTAGATCTGAATAAAAACTAGTCAAGCTATATCTGAAGTCGTTCAGTTAACCAGCGAGTTATGACATCCATACGAACGTTTTGATCCAACATACGTAAGATATTATAATGTTCTGTAGCCATATTTGTAGTCAACATCAAATTTTCTAAAATAAAGTCATCCTGAGCTTTCTACACTTTCTTGATTTTTTTTTTTTGTTTTGTTTTCCTTCTGTTCCTTCTCTCTTTTAATTCTAGTGTGTCGCCTTCAATGACATTTCTCCACAAGCTCCGACTCACATCCTGGTGGTCCCAAAGAAACCAATTGTTCAGCTGTCGCAAGCCGAGGAAGTCGATGCTGCAGTACGTACGATTCTGGACGCCTCCATAGATTAAAATTCAATTTAGAATAATTTATATCTTTGACCACCAGGGGGAGGCATTTACAAATATTACAAATATTTGTGTTACTAGGAGGAACCAAAAGTGGTATAATTTAGAAAAATAAGTCGTTAAATATTTTACTATGATTGTTTACAATGTAAATGAAAATACACATGTAGATTTTAAAAATATGTGAATGTTTTTTAAATCAGTAATTTAATAGTTTTTGGTAATAATTTAGACCAATTTATTTGCCTAATAACAATAATACATGTATATAGGTTAATATATATATATATATATATATATATAAATATATATAAATTCTTATGTATTTGATGTATTACTCTTATTTAAACTGTCTTGGGAATGAGTATTAACTTTGCAACCTATGTGTTGAATCTGTTTTTAATCAAGTCTTTTGCTCTTGCAGTTGTTGGGCCACTTGCTGATCGTTTCAAAAAAGGTCGCTCAAAGTGCAGGCCTGTCAAAGGGCTACCGGATCGTCATCAACGACGGGCCTGATGGAGGCCAGTCTGTCTACCACATCCACGTCCATGTGTTGGGTGGACGCGGTATGGGATGGCCCCCAGGCTAACCTTCCTCCTCCTGCTCCCGTCGTCATGTCGTACCAGCGTCTGTAGTCTGACATTGGTCCTGTTGAATGAAACGGTGAAACAAATGTGAGGTTTCTGTGGTGTTAATAAAACAAATAAGGGTTGCTTGAAACTCCTGTCTGCTGGGGGGTCATGGTTTATAAACGTTTGCATTTCGGGTCATAACTTTGCAAATTTAGATGTGCAGGAAAAAAATTGGAAAGTTGTATTTCTTGAATACTCTGGTCGAAGGAGATGGTTTTCAATGTTGGTCCTCAGCCACTAGTGCTCGTCATGTTCTAGATGTTTCACCTGTTGGCACACACCTAAGTTCAATGAATGTGTGATTAACAGGCTTCTGTAGCTCTTCATGGCACAGCGAGAAGTTTATGAAGTCATTTGAATGTGGCATCCTGCAGTAAAGACATCTTAAAACATGGGGGGAAGTGATCCATGAGGGCCAGGACTCACAACAAGTGACCTAAATGCAAATTGTCACATGTGGAGGAAAACTGACACTGTACTTCACCCTGAATAGACCATACCTATAGGGAAACATGATGTTGGGAGCATCATGCTGTAGGCGCACTTTATTTCAGCACAGATAAGGAAGACGGTCAGAGTTGACAAAATGGATGGAGTGTCTTAATTTTCCTAGGCCAATCCTGGAAGAGGATCCAGATGAGCAAAGCTCTATTGCCACTCTTACCCTGAAAGAGTGGCAATAGAGGTTCTTAAATTGTTGACTCCAGGGCCGACTACAAAGGCATGTCGCAGGTCATTTTTACCTACGTAATGCTTTCAAAACTGTCACTTCCACTTCACAATTATTCACTGTTTAGTGCTGGTACATCTCAGAATCTCCGTAAAATGCGCAGAAGTTAGCGGCTGTGACCAAAGGCGAGAACGCTTAAAAACCTTTTCGGTGCACTCTATAAATTGCATTTGGTGTGGATGCAGAGTCTTCATCATGTTGCCTTGTGTTTTCCAAGTTTTCATACTGAAATCGCCTTTATTGAGCTGAGCAGAGAGGACCCTTCCTGCTGTGGGTTTGTCTCCTGTGTAAAGATGTAAATGTATAACAGAATTCAGGCCACACAAAGGACCGGCAGACCCATTTGCATTTTGATTCGACACATGATTAATTGCCTTAAGCATAGAGCAGTGTTCAGTACAAAAACAACTGAATATGCAGGCCCACAGCAAAGTACTCGGATCCCTTCACTTTTCCACATTTACAAAGGCATTCTACAAACTTTAGAATAGTCTTTTTTTTTTTTATTAATGCAAAAATAATCAACAATAAAGTAAAAATATGTGTACATACACGTGTGTGTACTTAAATTGAATTGACCGAACATGATTTGTAATGCAACGTACTTAGCTTTGTAAAAATCTCCCAGCTGACAGCATATCAAACACAAGTCAAAGAAATTATTATATTATTATAATATGGGAAAATGTATTATTTATATATATTATGTATTTATTTCACTTATTGACTACTTTTTCATCAATACTATGAAATTATTGACTTAAAAAAAAAGCTTCTAAATTTTACTTAAAAGTTACTTGTAAGTTAATTTTGTATTACTTTAAGACAAAATTAAATTGCCTTAAAATAAGACAAGTTAATTTCTAGTTTTTGGATTAGAAACTAGTCCAAAAACGCAGATTTTGTGCTTTTTCGGTGTTGTGACATTGATAATCAGGATACGTTTGTACCCAATAAGAGGCGGTAAAGACACGACAAGTGAATAGCATTTTTTTTTTTTTATTATTAACAGTAAGAATGCAGATAGTTGAACAAATATAAAATGCATAAAACATCCACATAATATTAAAACAAAAATAAATAAAATGATTTTCTTTACAAAATAAGAAAAAAGATAAACAAAAAAACACTGATCAAATGACACGTGTAGCATTTACAAAATATACCTACATGTACCTAGCATTCACAGTCCCCTAAGGTTTTTACTTTCTGGACATCAGGAGAGGGAAAAGGGGCAACAAAATAGGTTCAGACAAGCAAGGCAGTCACTTCTGATATCAGGCAGACTGATATCCTGAGTTAGATGCAATCTGTCACTTTGTTGATGTGATGTGCAAAATAAAATCACTTTTTTTTAGACAACTGCACCTTTTTCTTATTAAGCAATGCCCTTATGTCATTTAAAAATTGACACTTTGAGGCATTTAGAATCTGTGCACAGTACAGCATGGAGGGAGGGAAACAAACATGTACTCTGGTACCTAAAAATCATTATTGTTAAAGGCGTCTAAGTACTAATACACTGCTTTAAATTTTAACCTAGTCTACACAGACTACAAGCTGAAGAGAGGTTCAGAAAAAAATGCTCAGTCTCCAAACTGAACTCCAGAAGCAGCCAAGTAGTTGAGAAGTCTGAAACAGTCCAGGTATGTTGGGGTTTCCCCTCATAGATGATGCAGAACAACAACAACAAAAAAATTCCTCTGTGTTTGAAATGTGGAGTCACATTTCAAGATAATGTCTGCTTTTTTTAAACAAACAAAATAAAGGCATTTTAGTGATTATGTGTTATTTCAACGGCACCTTATTAAAAACTAATTTAACAGCAGCTTTTTCCCATGGAAATAATGTTTGTGGTAAGGGAGACTATTTTTTAATTACCAACAAAACTAAACAAGGCTATCTAAATAGAAAGAAGTTAGTTCACACACTGACTCAGTAAAGTAGAAATTCTTCCACAGGTGACGGGACCAAATAAAGAACTGTCAATTGGAACAAAAATAGATTGGCACCCCCTAAAAAAACATGTAAAAAGCCTAAAAATAATAAATTTATCTCCCACTGTAGTAACACAATCTCAGTCTTTTATCTGTGGTAAACTGTGTCTCCTTGTTGCTGAATTTAGACCAGATTTGTTTGACACCAGCAAAATAGAAAATAATGAACTTGAAAAGGTTTTTACTTTGTTTCATTAAAATATGGCACACGTAAGTTATTTTTGAGCACCGGAAGTTTTTGCATTTTTAAAGAAATTAAAATGGCCCAAAATGATTTTGATCTACCTGATGTGGCAAAAGGTTCTGACTCTGCTTTCCTAGAGGCCTTGATATACGAACCGATCAGTGTAATACTGGTCATTATGCAAAAAAGAGAAAATTATTCACCAATGTTTTCTTGTGGCTGCCAATGAGTAAATGTTCTCATTTATAAATCTAACCATTAAATCTAATAATTGAAATTGTTAGATTTTTTCAGTGTGAGATTGTGCTGCTGCAATCAAAGATGAATTTATTTTAAGGCTTTTACTTTTATTGGCTGATAATAAATGTTGAGTACTCTGCAGGTGAGGACACAGTTTCCTGTTTTCTGGGAGAGAATAGCTCTTCACATCCAGCAACATATATATAAAGTATCCTATAAAAGCATTAAGATTAATTGTAATTTTTTGCTCCCCCAGGAGAGATTGCCTTAAAAATGGCACAATAATTTGAAAATAGAGACGTCAGTAAACAGGCAATGACTGAAGCTGCTACTGCTGCTAAAACCACCAATCGAAAGAAGTCAGATCTGACTTGTAGTTGTGTTTTGAACATGGTGTAGGGAGAAAATGTTTTGGGATAGAAAAATTTATGTAAGGAGGAAAACTCAAAACAAATGGAGGCCTAATAAGTAGAACAGGGTTCTACTTATTAGGCTTATTAAGTGGTAATTATTTTATATCATCTTTTTACATGAATAAAATTCTGCTTGATTTCTGGCATAATCTCAATACTTCTAGGTTTAAACCATGTTTCTCATAATTGAGCTGAAATATCCTTTGTGTGAGTGTAACTAAAACATGTTAAAGTGTTACTTTACAACGCGTTCACTTTGTCTTCTATGAGCTCACAAAAGAAAAATGTGTTGACTAGTGTTTGAGGGGATGAGGTGCGACGCTGCTACGGGGGGCGGGTTACGTTTTAAGGCATGTCCTCAGCGCAGGAAGGGTCCCGATGCATAAAAAAAGCAAGAGGAGTGAAGCAGGCCTCGGTCCATGAGGCTGTCAGGTTGGTCAGGGTGGTTGTTGGCCGTCAGCAGCTGGTGGCTGAGATGTTACCGTCAGGCTATCTGAAACGTCCTTGGGTCAAGTTTCTGCTAGTCGGGTTTTCGGAGCGGTTGAGAATCTCACTTCATTTCTGATCACTGTTGGGTAAAACGAAGACTGTGCGTCTGCCAGCCACCTACGCGCTAATCCATGCTCATGTTTATTCATTTCTCATCGAGAAGAGCTGCCGCTCATTTCTGTGCGATGGCCTCTTCTCCGCTCGGCCGCCTGCGACTAAAGGGCAGCCCGACGACGCCCGCCAGGCCCAAACCCGCGAGGCTTTCTCGGCCCTCTGTGCTGGCAGCTGAAGACTGAACCCTGGTGGAGGCGGCCGAACCGTCAGGCCCAGGAAGGATTTCGGGCAGCGACTCTTTGGCTGGGCTGGCGACGGAGGGGGGCGTGGCTTTGGCGGTTGGGACCTTGGTGGGGCTGGACAGGCTGAGGCTGGCCAAGGCGTCCAAAGTCCCGTCTGGGTCCACCATCACGTTAATCACTGAGACACAGGAAGCAGTTTGTGAAACGACTTACTTCCACGTTGAACAGATGAGTTAAAACTGCTGTGTATAACTTTTATAAAAATACGACTTTTTACATTATTGTTAAAAATGTCCTGAAAGTACAAAATGAGACTGATAATGTGTGAAAAGAAAAGCCTTCATCCAGTACTAACTGCAAAAATACACCACTTAGTCAGAAACAACAATCAGAGCCAGGAGGAGGGTCTTAGCGTTCTCAATCACCCATGTTGCTCACACCCTCCCTCTTGCTCTCTGCTATGCTACAGCTGGTTCACCACAACAAAGCCCAGTCACATAATAATTTTAACAAAAATGTGTAAAAACACTCTCTCTCTCTCTTTCTGTATATAAATATATATATATATAATTTTTTATTTTGTCGAGCAGCATCTGTTCTGCTTTACCTTGGAGCTGTTTCTCAACTCTCTTCAGTTCGAGGAAAATCGAAGAGATTTCCTAAAAAACCAAAACAAGCCAAAAAAAAGAAAAAGAAAAAATTATAGCTTCCATTTATATTTGCTTCATGTTCTTTTTAAACATTCTTGCGTAGATGGATCGCTTTCTGTACCTTGTTAGAGGTTTTAAGAAGTGGGGCTTCACTCTCTGATTTCAGTTTACTCTCAATTTCATCCCAGTTTCTGTCCTTATCCTTGAACAAGATCCTGGCGCAAAGAAATTAAAAAAACTGTATTTACAGTGTACATTTCTTGACAGAAAAACATGATAGCACTATATTAATGAAGTCTAGTGCTAAGATCTTGCTGCTTGAAAGTAAATTCATACTCAATGTAAACCTGAATGTATTTTGGCAGTTTATTGAGTAAACAACAAATGAATATATCTGGTTGTGACATAACCAAAAATGGAGAAGTTCAAAGAACATGAACGTAACAACAAGTACCTGATTTTCCCTGCTGTTCTGTCCACAGAGTGTCTGATCTTGGTTGAGAGCTGAGACACAGAGTGGATCAGGAGGCTGTCCAACACCGCCTAAAAGCCCACAACATCACAATTAGATCATGTTTTTAATTGCGAAAGCCTCAAAAATGCTGTGCATTGTGTTTTAGATTCGTCAGGCAGTTCCTCGCCTCCTCTCGGTTCCAGGTGCGCCTCCTCAAGGCCCGAGCCTCCCGGCCGTCAGGAGCTCGGGGTTGGTGCTCAACGGGCTTCCCGTTGATCTCTGGCGGCTTGTTGGATGAAATAACTGGAGGGATCTTTCTAAATTTGAGGCTCTCGTCAAACACTCGATCCACCAGCTGGGCCAGAACAGAGAGAAATGCAGAGGAGACAAAGGGAGCGAATGTAATCAAAACCTTCAGCTGTTGTATTTTAATGAGCTGCATAAAGATGTTAGAATGTGTGAAACGTGGACTTATCCACTTTATCAAGGACAGTTATGCCCTTCATGGGAATAAAATTAGTAATAACAAATTACATGGTTTGTACACTTCTTCCCACAGTAAAATTCAAGCACTTTGAAATATTTTCAAGGTAAACCTTTCCAGCGCCACTCTGGAGAAAGAAATAATAAAAATGAACTTAAAAAAAAGATAATTTTAATTCACTACTATATATTTTGTTGCTGTTATTAATAATTCCTTGTGATAATATTTAGCTAAACTAAAACATAATAGAATTTTGCAATGTTTGTTTCACACAACCCCTGACCAGTCCGAGAACAAAACACTAATTTAACTAAATAAAATACCCCAATGTCAATCGCTTTGTTTAATGTACAAAACGTAGGCCAATCCTTATTTCAATTACGCAGATCGATAAGTCACTGAGCCAATAGGAATAATAAACATTAATCAACAACAAATATTAATTAACAAATGATGTCAAGATAAATGACAAATACATAGAAAGTTACAAAAACTGTTCTCGGAAAGTTTACTGGAATTTGGCAAAAATAACTAATTTTGGCAATTCTAACTTACCAAAAATAAGTAAAAATTTAGTCTGATTCAACTTCAGACTTTGGGGAAAAATGTATCCGCCTTTTTATTAAGTAGACAAAAATATCTGGCTTCAGCTGTTTCCCAAATGTAGGCTTTTAATCAAATGTTAGGTTGAAATTTTAGAACAAAATTGTGCAGTTTGACTATCAAGTACAGAAATCAGGCACTTTCCAAATGTTGAAAATTGGCTCTAATAAAATTTATTTTAGGGATTTTAAGCAGCCATAGGAGTTAAGGAATGAAAGTTCAGCAAATAGAGGAGCATGAGAAGACCTGAAAGCTATGAAGCAGCAGAGAGGCACTCGTTTTTCCCTCCCTACTAAAAACAAGAATTAATGGCAAAGTTGCAATGAAAGCACAAACATTAAGGCAATAGAAGAAGAAGAAGAAGACCAGGCACCTTTTTCATGCTCTCCTGTATGTCCGGCTGCGCAGGGCGTGCAGGGCCTACCTCTTCCCGGGTGTCGATGGCCGAGCCCGGGGTGGTGGCGGCGGTGCTGACGGTGGTGCTCGGCGCGGTGCCGGACGAGCTGACCGAGTCTATCTCACCGGCCACGTCGTGGATCTCACGTGCCAAGATGGCCAAGTCCTTGGCCAAGTCCTGGCTGATCCTGCGCACACAGGGGAACAACCTGTTAATCAAACAGGGTTCTTTAGGACTCAGGAGGTGCTTTAAAGTGCAGATGAATCAGTAGATCAGTGATGATCGGTACCTGGCTATCTCTTCGCTGTGAGCCGTCCAGTCCCTGATGTACTCCTCCTGCTCCTTCATGCGGTGTTTGATGCCCGCTCCGCCGGGGATCGCCGCCACGCCCGCCGGTCCCGAGCTGGCGGCGGAGCTGAATCTCGAGCCACGGTGCGGGACGAGGTGGTGGTGCCGGACGTGGGGGCGAGCGCCATGCTTTGCCGAGTTCCGGCTGGAGCCGAACTCTTCCTCGGAGGTGGAGCCGTACTCCGGCGGCAGGCGCCTCCACCTGCTGCTGCTGGACACTGCAACAGCAAGAAAATCCGTTACTAGTCATCAGACAAAGTCACAATGGTTGTTGACTCGTTTGTCAGCAAGATACGAATGAATGTTGTTCAGAAGTTTACGAACGCTTTCCTATTATTTACTATTTTAAAAACAAGAATTTGGTGCAGGAGTTTGGATTTCCTGTGGATCCAGTCCACACCGAATCAAAATTACACATTAAAGATCAAATGTAAACACAAACCCCTATTATTCTGTTAATAGCTCAACTTATGGCTCCTCAGTTTGCTCAGCATCCTTTGTTCAATTAATGGCAGACCAGAGTCTGGGTGGACTGTTTCTGATTATCTTAAGTGATTTTCTTTCATCTAAGGGTGGCAGTTTGGGTCAGATGGTTCAAACTTTGTCACATCTAGGTGCTTCTAAAAAGTAATGACCCCAAACACACATCAAAACAGTTTTTTGCACTAACAAAGAAGGCCGACATTAATGTTTTGGAAAGGCCTGACCCCAGTTTACATCAAGGTCCCCTCTATTATTTCTAAAAGCAGACTGGTGACATGATCTACGGATATTTGTGTTTGGATAATTTATTTATCAGATTTCCAAATTCAGTTCATTTCTACTTGTTGGTCACTGTGGATGTTAGTGTTTTCTGTAGAGTTTATTCCTCTGGTTCTTACTCATTTCTTGGGTTCTTTCTTCAGAGAGATTTGGTTTGTTCTCTTCACGTCATCTTTTTCTGCTCTCGATTTGTAGATCCTCTTGTGTCTATATTCAGCTCTTCTTTGTATTTTCTGTTTATTAGTCTCCCTGCTCTCATTTTGCCACAGCTGTTCCACACCCCTGTGATTACCTCCCCTGGTTCCCGTTATTTTCCAACCCATGCCTCTGTAGATAAGCTCCTTGTTTTTTTCCATTGTTCCTCTCTGGATTTTCTGTTTCACTCCCCCAGTTTCCATCATTCGTCTTCACATGTTTTACCTCCAAGTTCTTGTTGGTTTTTTCCCCCCTTTGGTTATTGAAGTCTCTGCTAATTTTCACCACTGTCAGTTTCTGTATTTGTGTCGTCATTCCAACCTCACAACATGACAAATAGTTACCGGTAAATGTTGAAGCCACAATAAAGGCTTGTGGCACAGTTCCACAACAAAAAGTATGGAAACTGTGCAACTTAATAAGGGGTGTTCAACCAAATATTAGTGGAGAAAGTGTAGAATACAGCCTGTACGTATCATTTTAACCATGTGTGGATTATTATTAAATATGTGCACTAAGTCATTGTTCTTAAAAGTATTAAAAATTGTTTTGTGTAATCATTTCACCTTGGAAAAACAATAGTTAAAATAAACCATTAAAAACAAAAAAGTTCTTGTGAAATTCAACACTATCAGGAGTGTATGTAAACTTCTGACCGGGAATTTACGTCACACGGTTGACCTGCACTCTTGAGGAAATTAATTGACCCAAAACAACATGAAGTGTTTTGAGTGTCTGACAGTGTGTTTAGCAATGATAAAAATCACACACACACACACAAAAAAAAAAGCAGCAAAAAATATTTTGAAGCATTTCAAGGCGTCCAACAAAACGAAGAAGCAATAAAGCTGCATGTTAAGTTGTTTTGAAATTTTCAAACAGCAGCTCTGTTAGTCCAGCTCTGACACAATGAGATTATAACCTTGCTCAGTCCGTCTCTTCAGGATAACATGGGGCAAAGTGTTACAGTGTGAGCAAAGCAGCTGACTTATCAACACAGCATTACTAAATGAATTTAAGGAGGACACAAAGTTAACTATCAAAGGCTTGGTAGAGCTGGGTCATCATAAAAGAGATTTTCAAAAGGTACGAAAGACTATTCTTTAAATGTTTTAAAAAAAAAAGTATTACTTTTATTCCAAACAATAATCAAACATATGTATTAAATAAAAACTGCTTGAAATCCTTGAAGGATCCTTCGCATCTGAGCATTGTTTTGACCCAGGTCTGGAGGTGTTAAAATACACACATGCACTACACACAGCAGTCATGGTTCTGGTGCCGTACCCATCAGCTCTTCCTCTGCATCACCATCTGGAGGTTCAGGCTGAGAGCTTTCTGGACCAATGCACAAGATCATGACAACACAGGTGTTTACTGAGAAATATTTACACAGGAAATGCACCGCAGTGTCAGCTGGTGACCAGAACCTGTTGGATTGTAGTCCTCAACGGTCACCGCCTGGTCAGAAACTCAAAAATGTGAATTATTTTATAGTAAAATGTGGTGGTGAACACACCATTTGAGTATTTTGTCCTTATTTGATTTATATATATGGCCTTATTTCAATGCAGTTAAAAATTGATCTACTACTAAATTACTTGAAGACTATTTTAATAATCAATTCATCACATTTAATCCGATTTGTTGTTTCTGCCCTAAACATTAATAAACATGTGCTTTTTGATACATGCTATATGACGTTCCCTCAGATTTCTATGGAAACAACCACTCACAGGAGGAAGGAATACACTAGAATACGTTCACAATACTATCCTTGTATTTTCTATTTTTATAATTCTTCAACAGAAATCTGAATCAGTTTCAAATCAATATCTGCCAGTCAACGTTTTACAAACCAGAGACCAGAAATTATCCACGAGCATCTTATGATGTTGTGACTCAAAATCAACCATGATGCAGCATATTTTTAATCAATAAACTGATTTAATTTTCTCTTCTTTTACTGAAAATCCTCAGATGTCAGACAGTGAGTTATATTTGTCGTTTTGGGGGGGTTTTTTTGCTCACCTGTGGGCGAGCAGTATCCAGATGTAGTGGTTTTGGCCTTGGGCTCGTTGAGTTTTGACACACTGTTGGCTCTCATCCTTGGCGACAGCCGATTCTCTGTGGGTGTTGTGGAGCGCAAGCCGAGACGCAGCGCAGTCTCTGCAGACAGGCGTGGTGAAGCTGTGGAGGGCCGGCTCACCGTGCACTCTGAGTCGCTGCGTGCCGAGACGGAGCCCACGCGATTCCTCCGTGGCTGAGCCAGCATGTCCAGCCGAGACAGTCCCTTCCGGCCGGACGGCGGCTTAGAGGTGGAGCTCGTCGTGGAGACCTCAGACGCCACGGAAACCCGGTCTGCATCGGCTAGATCTGTGTCAGACGTGTCCCCCAGTCGGGCCCGGCGGAGAAGGGAGGCTCTAGTGGGCCGTGGTTGAGGCAGAGAGGCCTGCTTGTTCAGTGAGGAGGCCGTTGCTGCCTGCAGATTTCGGCTGGTTTTGGAGGCACCGCTCATGGACGTCTTGGAAGATCTGCCGTCGAGTTTGGGATGGAGGACGTCTTCTGAGCCTCGTCTATGAACCGAGTTCCCTAAAGGCCCAGAGTAGGTTTCCTGGTCTGAAGACAGAATGTCAGAGATGGGAAAGGAAGAGGTCTGGTCGTCGTCGGTGAGATCCAGGGATGGCTGGCGTGCTCTGGAGGAAGCGGTGGGTTGAGCGGAGCGAGTCCGCCCCGCCGCTTCGGCTGTTCTACCTTTTGCCTTCCTCTCCAGGCGTTCGCGAGCGCTGCCGTTTCCGGAGGTCGTCTTGGACTCTGTGCTCATATTGCTCTTTTCCCGGTGCATGCTGCTGAGAGACTTCCGCTTTTGCACGCCGCCTGGAGCGGCCTTTCCCCCTGCCTCTGCTGCAGCATGGCTAGCCGTGCTGGCTGTGTCCACATCTGATTCTGGGGATATGGAGTCAGTCCGATTTGGGAGGCCAGTGCTTGTACTAGGAGGAGTTTTAATACTTTTCAGGTCTAGTTTGTTCTCGTCTCTCAGCTTAGCTTCTAGGAATGCCATGACGGCCTCCGTGTCTTTAAGCAGAGTAGCGGTGTCCATGCTGCCCACGGAGTCGCTGCGCTCCCGCTCAGTGTTGCCTCTGTTGATACGAGGGATAAGCTCTGGAGGGACGGTTGAACTGGGCTTCTCGATGGTAAAGCTACCCTGGCGAACAAGGGCCTTCCCGGATTTCTCCCCTCCTTCTCCTGTTTCTCCTCCATTGCTCTCCTCTGACCTCTTCCTTCTTTCAGTGCCCCGAACCGGACCCTTAGACGGAGAGGAGGTGGCCGAGCTTTGTTTCCTCTTGTTGGTCATTTCGCCGTCTTCCATGGGGGTTGGGGACTCTCCGTCTCCCTTGTTCTCTTTTTCCTGGGGCTCAGTGTCCTGTTTCTCCCCTATCTCAGACCTCAGTGCTTTGGGAGTGGGTTTAGCCCGGGGGTCGTCCACTGGGAGCTGGGGGAGGGTCCTGCGTTTACGGTCGGTCAGGCTGGAAGTGGGTTCACCTTTGCCAAGGGGAGGAGCAGCAGACTCAAAGGCATCAGATCCTGAGCGAAAAGGACAAAAACCAAATTAATCAAAGGATTAAATACTGATTAAATCTAAGCAGTTTGTTGATTTGGGTGAGTTTACCTCTCTCTTTGTGCAGGAATGTTGCTGCTTCTGCTCCAGAACCTTCTGGGTCGGTCCTTGCTTGATTAGCAGCTAAACTGGCCCACTGAGAGACCCAGCTTGAGTCACCAACAGGAGCCTAAGGCAACACAACGAACAGAGAAAAACAAAAAGAAACCGAACTGAAATAAAGGGTTCTTCATTCAAACGATGGAGGTCTAAAACAAGCCATGTACTTAAAAAATCCAGTTATGTAATTTTGTTTTTTCTATTAGAATGGTGGATAGAAGCTTACAAACACCCATTATGGATATAATTATGGGCTTTTAATGATACATTACATATCCTAATTAAACAGTTCTTTTCCTAGGATGGACTAATAATTAATATACTACTTTAACACATTCTCCAAACAAAACTTAAGTGCAAAGGTTTTAGTCCTATATCATAAACAGCAAAGCTCATTTAAATTAGCTGATTTGTTCCTAAAGACTAAGCTTTTAAGCAAAGTTGATAAGTTTGGTTTCTTCATGTGGGCATTTGAACATTATTTTTGTTTATCTGATATTAACAGTTTGGGGCAGATGGCTCAAATTTAAACACAGTTAACAGGACAATGATCCCAAACACAAGTTAAAATTTGTTAAAACAGGCTTACGTTATTCAAATTTATTGAACATGATTGTAAGATTGAAAGTCAGTTTTTAAAGGAAATCAACCAATTAAAATGAATTATGCCTAAGCGGTCAAAACCAGAATTACGATGCTGCAAAAACTGTATTGGTTTCTTTGCGACTGGCTAACCAAAAAGTTAGAAGTGTATGCTTATTTGTCCCTTAAATTATCATTTGGGACCTGCGAGGATTAGATCAAATGTGCAAGACAGAAACAAAGAAAATCTGCAGTACATTCAAACTTGTGCAAAACTGCCTGCTACGACATTGATGTCCATGGTGGATGGATATAAACCTATAACTGGAACTTTATTTGTTATACAGTAAAAAAACAAACCCAAATAAAATGTCAAATCAAGTTTCCAGTAATACTGATTGAGACGTGTGTCACTTGAGAAGAAAGAAATCTAAATGCCATAAAAAACTGATTAGACAGACATTTAGGATGTCAGTGCAGATAGCCGGTGCCCCCTCCGTCTTATGAAACAGCCTGTAGGGCTGAACGTCTTTCCTCATCCCAACATGATCTAGGTCACTCACTGAGGATGAACCCTCCTCCCATCTGACAGTCCAGTGGAGTAAACTAGTCATCTCACAGGAGTAACGGACTTGCACAATAAAAACTCCAGCACTACACTTTTTTTTTTGCTCTGTTGCAACGTAACTAGGGGGCCAGAGAAATACCAAAATTAATTTCTTTTAGGAGGTCCAAAGCAGATTTGTACCTCTTTCCCAGTGTTTCCGGAGTCCTTTCCTTTTCCTCTTAGGTCTGATGAAACCAAGCTGCTTGTATTCTCCTGCACCCCGAACACCTACAAATATTAAAAAAGACCACATGAATCAACACAATCTGGCAATCTGGCAGAATATCATAATTTATGCAAACCTTTTATATAACTTCGTATGATTTATGTGTAATTTACACATAGTACAGTCATTTGGAGAATGTCAATACTCTGACTACTTCCTCTTTCTGATACAGTGAATCCAACAAACATCATGAGTTGTTTGTTCAAAATGCTAAATATTTCACTAAATATTTAAATGAAACAAACAGAAACAGCATCAGCAGTTTATAAATGAGAGAGGGAGAGTGGACAGCTGTGAGCGCTGTGCCAATTAGTGTGTCAGCTAATTACAGGAATTAGCATAACAACACTTCCTGTTTAGAAGGTAACGCATGCAGACTTGAACCGACTCAGAATGTCGTGTAGTAATTTTTTGACTGCTTGTCCAAAGATAATTCTTGCATTAAACACTTAAAATGAAATGTGATTTTATTTACTTTGGGTTAAATGGTTCAGAAAATAGTCTGTTAAGAGACGCAAAGAGAAATTTAGTGACTAAATCACCACTAAGTCCCAGCAGGTTGGAGTAGAAACAAAACGCTTTGGTATATAGATGTTCTTAATTGAAGAAGGCTTTAATTGGGGATTTATTTATAGGTGATTAAAGCTAGCTATGCTAACCGCTAACTGCTTAAAATACCTTCAAATTCAAATGGTAAAAACATTCATCTTGTGTTACTAATAGGGATGCACAATGTCTTGACACTTACATTGGTATCAACTAGTATTAGTCTCTTTTTTTTTTACATATTTTATTTTCATTTTTTGCCATTTGTTGGTCATGCAGTACCTGTTTGATCATGTGACAGTGATAGTGGTGCAGCACAGCATTATGGGGAGTTAACTGAAGCAGAGAAGCAGTGGTTGTGTCAGGAGGGTGTGACATCGGTTATTAGCCATGACAGCAATATTTGTATCAGATATCAATATCGGCTCAGATTTTCATATCAGTGCATCCCTAGTTATTAACTAGTAAAGCTTTGATGTCTTCTCTGTTTTTGGTATAAATAAATGAACACTTAAAGAAGGAAGGCTAGAAATAAATATTCTGAAAGCTGGTTTCATGCTTACTTGTGTTATATTTGGAATTCCTTAAAGTCTTTCTTTGCAGGTCAAAGTGTCATGAAAACTAGAGACCGGATATCGACTTCTGGGGTTTTTACTGTTTTTCTTGCAACACTGTTCATGTTCTTTGTTGCATTTAAGGATGGGCCAACAGTAGGAAATGAACTGTTGCTTAATAAAACAGGACAGTGCCTCATTGAGCAAATCCCTCCTGCTTATTCCAGACGCATTAGGTGAGTTGATGTGCCAGAGAGGATGAGAGGTGGTCAAGCAAGGCCACAGAGAGATGATGGTGCTGTTTTAGTGGCAACTCCAGTTTGTCTCAAGGGACTCACTATGCAAAAGACTGCAGACCAAGCAAGAAAAAAAGTGACTATTAAAGCTGTAGTAACCTGTTTGGACTTGCTTTAGTTCTGCTTTCTATAGTTGCTGCAGAGTGACATTTAAAGATGCCCTTTTCATTTTAGTAGCTCCTTTATTGTCACAGTTTTGCAGAGACCCCAAACTAAAAACACCTCTTAACAAAAGGTTATGTTTTTTTTTAGAGGTTGACAAACAAAAAGCCTCTGGAGTGGTAAAAGCTGCTCAGCCCTTTAATTATAGGACGCAATTTTTAACATCAGCGAACGGATCTTTAAACAGTTAATGCCATCTTTGAAGCATTTTAATCTGTTCCTGGTCATTTCAACTCAAATTCTTAAAACTGTAAAACCTCTGATGCAAAAGACTATAGTTTAACTGGATCCCCAAAAGATGCTGTATAATCACATTGATTATGGGTGATTTATACAAATACTGTGAAAAAGTTAACTGCTGCTAACATGTCAGGCTGTTCCCACCTTGTCTATCATGCGCCTGGCCTCTTCTTCTTCTGGATTTTTATTCTCCAGTTCGATAGTGTAAGTCCCCTTGTCACTGTGGTCATCGTCCACCTCTCCCCCAGCAGTTCCAGCTCCCTTGCCGAGGACAGAAGTGTCCTCGCTGGGAGTCGTGGGGCTCCCAGTCGCCAGCCCCGTACTAGCTGAGCTCCGACCAATACTTTGGTCCTCTGATCTCTGCTTGAGCAGCACACGGGCAGCGGTTGGAGCGCCCACAGTTACTGTGGCTGGTATTGGAGCTGGAGCTTTACCTGACGGGAAGAAAAGAAAAACTTGGTTAAGCAGAACTATCTTTAAGGTAAGTTTATTTTTTGTGGCAGAACAACCCAAAGTAGTGTAAATCATGAAAAGAAGTAAAGCGATTCACTCTTTTTAAACATTTTTATGATTGAAAATCTGAAAAGTGTGGCACGCATTTGCATACACCCCCTGAAATAGAGCGTCTCCAACAAAATACCTTCAGCAATAGTTACTTAATAGAGTCCACCTCATTGTAAATCTATAGCTCTGTGAAGTCACAGGTTTGTCAGAGAATATTAGTGAACAAGTATCATTATGAAGACCAAAGAACGCAACATATTTTGTGTTGGTCTCTCCCATAAAAAAGTGTATGAAATATGAGAACTTTTGCAGGACATTGTAAGAGCACTTAATTGTATCTGTGCTGTGAGAAGCATGTAACGACACCAGAATCGTACCTGAATCTGCAGCTGAGGCAGCGGACGTTGAAATACTGAACACCTTAGGGTGCGAGGGAGGCTGTGGACACAGTCCTTCTCCGCCTACTCCGCCCCCCAGCAGTGGAGCAGTCTGGGAAAACGAGTAAGAGCGACGCTTGCGAGGGTTTTCCTCGTCGTAGAATTCGATCATGAAAGCCGTTCGGCTGCCGGTGGCTCTGGTCCCGCTGACCGTCGCGGCCGCCCCTGCGGATCCCCCTCCCACGTGGTTGTGTGCTGTCTTCAGGCGCTCCTCGAGGGCGTGTCTACGGTTGGCGAAACGCAGGCCGAGTCCGTTCTCAGAGTCACTTTGGGTGCCATCTTCATGCTTGCTCCCTACTGAGACACAAACAAGGCGAGACAATTAATTCCGTGATTGTCTTTGAACAATAACAAATATCAGGCCTCAGCTCCCCGGATTTTAAAACACAGGAGACGATTTTCAAACCTAAACAGTGGCATATCAACAACACAGTGTTACAGCAACAGAAACAACATACTATTTGAAATATAATACAACCTGACTTCATTGCAGGTATCATGGAACAATATCGGAAAAAACAGAAAATAAAGCCTGCACATGAACAACAAGAAACACATGTTTGCGAACCGTCATAGCCAACAACAATAAACTCTCTCTGTGGCCTGAAGCAAATCACTGAACCGTCAAGAAGGATCCTAACAGCACAATGTCTAATTTACCTACCACGTCACTGCAGTCTCACATGTTGCTCTGTCCCAGTTGTTTCAGCAAGTTCTCTCTGTGTCGTGCGGTTCAAGACGGAGTGCCACACTAACCCAGACATGCCACCCACACAACTCGCCTACTGGCCCTGACCAATTCAGTGGCAGTCAGTGAAAAGCGGGGGAGGGGAGAAGAGACTCATGGAGGAGTGTGGGTGGAGGGTTGTGGATGAAGGAGGAGGGGAGGCGAAAGTGGAAGAGGGATAGTAGAGGAGGAGCTGGGCAGTTGGGGGATGTGTTAGAAGGAAATGGGAAAGAGTGACTGAATTAAGTGGGGGGGGAAAAAAACACAACAAACAGGCCCAGAAGGAGGCTAAGCATGTAGCTACTTAGATTTATAGATTATCAGTTTAATGTTCAATGTAATCAGGGTATAGCCATCAAATTTTACAATGACACTACTCAGTCCTACAGAGCTTATATCTGAGGTTTTTCAGTTTTTTTATGCACTCAATAATCATAATTGAGTGCATAACTTCACACTGAGTGCAATTGCAAATCTGTTCATCGGTCACACTTATTTTTTTTAGCAGAACTATGCTGTTTATCAAACTGCAGTCGTCATGTCAGAGTGCAATATCTCAAATGCAAAAGGCTGATTGGATTAAATATTATCTAGGATTTTATATTTATATATTAGCAATATGTTCTGTGTATCGCCAATATATTTGACCAGATGAATGGCTGGCTGATAAGGCTGAAAAATGTATCACAATACAACGGTTTCATACCAGTCGATATCAATAATCATAAATAGGTTTTTGTTTTAATATCTGAAATACTGTCAAATTGGTAACATGACCTTTCCTGTTTTATCCTCACTCCACGCTGTTATTTGTTATTTTTAAGCAGTTATGAGACACAATGCTGAAACCTAAAACTGCTGCTGTGCAAGTCACTCAGCAGGATGTTGCTAGGTAACCAAGGAATGAGTGAGTTAGTTGATGCCACCAACCTTGGATTGGATTTTTTTCGAACAAACTGCTGTGTAAAAATTTGTGCCCCACATTTTATGCTGCAAAAGTTCTAAAGTCTGCACTAATAAACCTAATACTACAATGTCCACTTTTAGTCGTTTAAAAGACATTCGTCTTCATCATATCTGTCATCTATCGATCTTTTTGCTCTTCCAGTGTATTTCATTCGATCACTTTAATAATACACTTTAAACTTAATAATTAAAAAAGAAGATGAAGGTACAGAAAAAATGAGAAAGGAAAACCACAAAGTGTTACAGTAGGCAGATCAGCATACACAGAGAGGAAGGTCTTTCATTCAGCATGCTGTGGACAAAAAAGCCCTTGGCAGAACTGGAGAACAGAGGAGTCTGTGAAAGTCCAGTGCACCGTCCCGGCTGCCCCACCATGACTCATAGTGGAGCTGGCCACTGCCTCTGCCCACACACACACACACACACACACCAACACACACTGAACATGCTAAACAAGGAAGAACTTCCTTTACAAACACAGACAGACAAGCAAGCATGCAACCCCAAACATACAATGTATTGTAGTTGGCCACCACCTGGAGCAGGATTATGAGCTTTTGCTTTGGCTATGAAGACAAAATATTATTTTTAACTCAAATGCTCCTAAATTAAAACCATAAAAAACCCACTGCTTATTAGAAACCACATTTTTAACCTCATGAAAAAAAAGCATCTAAATTAATTTAAATATGCTGCAATAATGAACACAACAGAATAAAGATCTTTTTAACACCAAGATGAAAAATTAAACTTACCAATCGGGTAGGCAATTAAAAGCTATAGCTCAGACGCCTCCTTACGGTTCCCTTGGTGAAACTCTGCTGCTCTTTCTACCAGGCACCACTACGACACACCCTGAGCAGATCTTGCATGCCCGCACTAACGCACGCCGCACCTCTTCTCTGCAGATCGCCGCTCAGCATGTTTCAAACATGCACACGGAGCCTAGCGCCACATGACTCACACACCTTCGGGAGACAGTGAAAAGCGTTCCTCACACGACCTACTGAAGCCGCTTCACACTCAGACAGATGCTCACAGCGCCTGTAGTTCGCATCACTGTTACTATAACAACTTTCAACCACAGGCATCTCTCTCTCTCTCTCTGCCTCTCTCTCTTCTACCTCCTTTTCTGCTTCTACTGCAACCCAGGCAACAACCCTTTCTTTCTTTCTCTCCTTCTAAACACTCACCTTTGCAGCTAATCTTGCTTCCATTGCTTTTGTCAGCTTCCTTTCCACCCATCTCCTCCACTCACCTGGAGAAAACCTTCCTTCATCAATCTCTCTCTGTTATCTCCCACACTCCTGTCTTTCTTTTCAACCCCTTCTCTGCCCTACTTGAATCTTATCCTCAGCTTGCCATAACTCATCCGTGCCTAGGAGTGAGAAAGTCGCTCAGTTAATCAGCTAAAAACAACGGCATCCATCAGGTGAGCCGATCTGTCAGCCCAGTGACGCCCATTAGTGATCCTAACTCCATCTAATAAATTGGCTTCACCATTGTTCCCCACCGCCTCGCAGATTTCCGTTTCCATCAGCTCACACAGGCCCCACCCCTAATCTAATGTATCTTGATAGGCTAAAAGGAGGCCATAGACAACCCAACCTTCAATAATACTCCATGGAAGGACTTGAACTTTGGACAACTTGAACATAATTCTTAGTTTTATGGGTAGAAACACAAAGCTAAAAGCTCCAGAATTACATGTTTTACAACAGTAAGTGTGGCTCTGGTTTAAATTAGCTACAAACTGTAAGAAATATAATTACTTTCAATACATTCTATATACATGCAGTCATAATGGGTAAAACTCGGCCCTTGCTATTTGGAACGTTTTTATCATTTGAGCAAAAAAAGAAAGCAACATAAATATCGGTGATGACTGGGAGAGACAAAAGGAGACTAAGGAGATAAAATCAGTTCGTTTTGACCATAAGATGATGAAAATAATGTATATCAGACTATCTGAAAATTACCATGGTATTATTTAAATAAAAAATTCATATAGGCAAAATGGAAATCTTATTTCCATTCAACATCGTTGTTTTATTGATAAACCTGGGTCTGCGTGAAGCTGACACTCCAGCAATGAAACAACTATACTGCCAGAGAAACATAGTTCTACAGCATACTATAATAACAACAAACTTGTACAGCATTGGGAAAAATGATGGAAGAAAGAGCAAAGTTGACTGGATGTTATGGAGATTCTGTGATTCAGGGAGATGAAGGATATAAATCACATGCTCTGCACCACAAGCAAACCTTCCAATTGGACCTTCAGCTGGAGAATTTCCAGTCCCCTGCGTCCTCTACTCAAACCATGCACCATTTATTTGGGTCCAAATCTATTTATGTGTCACTTCAACACTTTGTTCAGTGATTTAGGTTTAATGAAATAGCAATACCGGCGTGGAGAAGCTTTAATTTAGAAAAGCAATATGAAACAAAATCAAATAGAAAACCTTAAAATGCCCTAAATAACATTAGATAATAAACTATATTATCAGCTTGCTGAAGCGGATGTTCTTGAAACATGGTTTAGTATCATCTGAAGGAAGCGTAATGGTATTTAAAAATGGATATCTGACAGATGAGTTTGCTTAAAATCTGGCTGAAAGACAATAAAGAGAGTCCTTCATAATAAAGTGGCAATAAAACTAATGCTTGAAATTGGGGAAAACCTAACCACTGCACAGTGGGAGGGCTTCAGAAAATATTAAACATGTGTAATTAGTATAAAGCCAAACAATTACTTTTTTTTTTATAGTGGAGTGGAAGAGAGTTCATAATTTGAAGCCTCCGTCCTTTAATAAAGAGAGAGGTTTTCCTCTAAAAACTGGGCACAATCAAATCAGTTTATTGTGGACTGTTTTTCAATCGACAGAATTGGGCCAGCAGCTCCGTCAAATGAAGAAGGACTGTGACTCAAAACTTCACACTAGCAGCATTTGGTCAAACAAACTCCTAGGTAGAACTACCCCAATGGCTTCTGCACACAGTTTATAAAACTAAATCAACTAAACAATTTGAACAAAATTTTCCAATCTTACCTAAAATATAAATACCAATGACACTTCAAATACCACTAACTATGTTGAAAGACACTTCGTACAATCTCACTGCAAGACCCTATAAACGCTTTTGGGTAAAAATGTTAGAAATGGCAAAAAGGCAAATTTCAAATGTTGGAATGAGGCTCTTTCTTACTGATTTGCAGAGACAAATAGAAACAATTTACAAACATAAAATTAATGTTTATTTAAGGTCATGGTATAACTTTTCTGGCTAATCACTGATAGAAACCTGTTAGATAACAAAGCAGCAATGTTAGAGTCACTTTCTTGGTGCAACCAGAATACAGAGACGTGGAAAAAGAGTCGGACCTGTACCTTTGAGCCTCTTTAGGTGGACCGGGACGTCACTCTTTATACTCTTGCTGTCGTCCTCGGTGGACTCCGTGTGCAATAACGTGGGGTCGTTGTGAGCCAGCCAATCCGCCACTTTGCTCTCAGATGCCATCATGGCGGCCTGCAGCGTGGTGAGGTCCTTGCTTCCGGAGCCGCCGCTTCCCGCCGTGCTCTTCTTGGTGCGGGATCTGTGGTGGTCCGACGTGAACTTTGACACGTGGTCTTTAATGGTGACTTTCCCTGGAGATGTGTTGTCAAACTCAATGGTGAAGGAGGCGTGCCCTTGAGCTGTGGAGCAGACAGTGCACTTTCAACTTTGTGTCCCGTCGACAGTAAAAGTAAAGGCTGCTGACTCAAGTACTTTTAAAATGTCGATGTGCAGAATAATTGTGGCATAAAGACACTTTCCCTAATGCCATCTTTGTTACAGGGAAATACTGCAATAAAATAAAATGTGTTACAAAGTAATCTTTATTAATATTGCAGATTTTATGGAGAAAAAACATTAGGACTGTTAAATTAAGTGAGAATAAATATAAATAAACCCAATCCTCTAGATCTCTTTTCACCTGCAGTGGTGTGGCTTTGACTGGGAGCATCCTCTGTGTCCTTGGTGGGAATTTCATGGATGCCATTATTTGCCATGTGACCTTCCTTTGTGGGAACCTCAAAGTAACTGGAATCGAGAGCAGGGGACGCATGAAGGCCGTCCTCTTTAGCTTTCTCTCCCCGACGCGCCTCCTTGCTCTCTGTGGTTAGAAAACAAATAAATATATTCTTACTGCATTGTGACTGTTGTACATTTTTAAAATAACATATAAATACTGTAGCATCCAAGATGGCTACTATGTTTTATTACAAAAAGTAGCATAAAATTAAGGTAATACAAGGAGAAGGTCAAGTCAAACCGCATATGGACCAATTAAATTGAGGCTTGTTTCTGGATGGAAAAGACGGATGGAGGAGGACGGGCATCTGTCTCATTTTCGCTCGCTGTCACTCAAAGCATAAAGTGATGGCGAGGGTCTTTAAAAAGTGGAGCATTTATATTCTCATCAGTTCCTATTAACCAACAGAGCCTCTGATGGGACTGATTATGATTAACGACACTTTCAGGAATTAAAGGAGCCATCTGCTTCATTTTTGGAGGAAAACGCAGGAACATATGGCAGCTGACAAATACAGACAAAAAGACAGAAACTTTGTGCAAAATTGAATCATTTGTAAATCATTTATCTGTGCAATTCATTGTAAATTATAGATGCTTAAATGAAATTGTGAATTAAATTAGGAAACGTGTCTTCCACTTTCGTTAGGTCAGATCGGCTTAGCTAAAAAAGACTGGTAGTCAGCATAAACCGTTAGGCAATACTGGAAAGATCCGCAACATGGCTGACACCAAAACAAGAGGGACTCAAGCACTTTTTTACAACTGCCACTGGCTGCTTTTTATGTCCATTTATTAAACAATTCAAATTATTGATGATATAAATTGTGCTACTTTTTTTGTGAACCTGAAAACATATTACAAAATTTATCACAGAATTGCATCGAGAAATAGGTTAGTGACCAGAACTGGACCAATACCATTTGAGTGGCCCCAACCAGTGATGAGTGGGTCAGAAACACAAATATCTGATCTTTTTCATATGCAAGCACTAACAGTGCTTAAATTACTGCTACAGCGGGGGAAAAAAGTCAAATATTCAACTTTCAGTATCAGTAAAGTGCTTTTAACAGAATTTAGGAATCTTCTATAAGGAAGCAGTGCTTTCTAAGAAGGTGGACCAGCTTTTTACTGAGGCTGCTACAACACAGAGCTAAACTTGCTGGCCCAAAAAAACCCACTCAGATATAAAATTAGTTGGATATAATTGTATTACCTGATATAAATGAATTTTATACAGTGTTTCTTTATTGTCTTTAACCACATACTAAAAGTGAGAATAGCTGATCGTCTAAACTACACGAACATTCGTTTGATTCATAAATATGCTGTTGGGGTAAAGTACAGTACATTAACCAACAGTGACTCAATTTTTCTATTTCACAAAATACTGAACAGATAGAGCAGATTAAATTGAATACCTTAAAAATTCTCCCAATAGCAAAAAGCAGGAAGGCGACGGCAAAGTAAAAAGTTGTGTCGTCACACCACAGGAGGTTGTTACAAACTGAACGTATTTTAGCAGCTATATGGATTTGAGATAAATGCTTACCGGAGAGTTAGCTGATGATTTCTGCAGAGTAAAGAGCAGTTTATTAAGAATGGGTTTGTGTGTTTGAGTTAGGAAAAAGAAACAGAGTGTAACCCAATCGGGTTTAGTGACAATACACATGGAGGGGGGTGTGGGAGTGGTGACAACAGAGCCTTTTTTTTTTTAACTCTGAAAGAAAAACACACTAAAATAAAACTGACGTACACATGCTAGCAACAAAACACACACTGAAACAGAATCATTTCCTGTCCTTAACCTCTCACTTCCCCTTCACTCCTACATTTCACAGGGACTGTGAAACGTTCATGTTATTTTTGAAACACCCATATCAGATAAAATCTCTTTTTAATGCAGAGGCTCAAGCCAAATACACCAGAGCTTTCCGGACACACGCTGCTTCACAGAGGCGCGCCAACATTTCATCATATACACCACAGTTATTTGTCTAACATTTAATTCTGCTAGAAGGGGAAATAATTTCCACTCACCTACTCCCAAGGCTGACGTAGCCAGACCCATAACGCTGGATATTTGGAAAGGCTTCAAGGTTTCACATAATTTTTGTGTCCAAATACAAACTAACCTCCCTACGGACAGACAAAACTTTGAAAAAAACCAACAAATGGAGAACAAAGTCTTCCTTTACATGGCAGCCAAGATGAACCCAGACTAGCACTGCAGATGTGCAGAGAGATTGGAGGACGCTTCAGTCTGCTCTCGTGTTCGTGTTATGATTCCACATTGGTCCGCTAACCCAGCCTGGCACAGACTGATTTTGATTCACTGAGCTGGTGTGGCCACTAATCCTGTTAAGGGGACCCCCCCTCTCTCTCTCACACACACACACACACTCATATTGTTAAGTAAACAGACATCCATGCAGACTCTGAAAAGAGGCTTTGTATTCACTTGGATGTAAATGATTATTAATACAAGCAAACCCTCGTTGCCCATCGCTGCCTGAACAGCGAAAACAAACTAGCTGACCTGACTTTGGTGAAGCAACTGCTTTACAACCAAATAAAAACATAAAGCACATTGCAGTGCATGTTGTAGCTGTTATCTGTAAAATAGTATTCTGTTGGTGCAGATCCACCAACACAGCGATTCATCTGGCCGATTATTCAGCAGATTATTTCCCTTTCTAAATAATCTGAGAGATTATCTGGTAAAAAATAAATAAATGGAATAACATCCAAGCCATCAGTTACAATCCTGACTAAGAAATCAGGCTGCAGGTGGATTCCCACTAACAGTGAACATACTGTCAAATAACAGCTCCAATCAACCTAGAAAGGTTAAAATTTAAAGATAAAAAATGTAAATGCATATAAAAATCAATAAAAGGAACAAGTTGCTTAGAAATTCAAATCTTGTATCTTTTACATATCAGAATAAGGAAAATCTCCAAATAATTTTTGTTGTATATTTCTTTTGTTCTTACTTATTCAGACAAAATTTACAAAACCAAATTTCATACTTTTCCATGATATTCAAAACCGTATAGGGACAGAGGTCTCACAAGTAATCTCTTTAAAAATCCTGGTCTGTTTCCATGAGAACTAGTTGCAATGCCTTAAGTGTTTTCTTTTCAGCCTTCAGAGTGATGTTAACAGGAAACAAGAAACTTTATTGGCCGATGAGGTTATTGATTTAACAACTGATTTAATGTGATGTTAAAGTGTTGAGTTTGGGAGTCTTCCCAAATGACTTGAATCTTGATATCTTGGCAGCCATATTTAAAATCCTGCTTGTGGACATGAGAGCATCTGAAAATGTTTTTAAAAAAAACAAACTCCCACCTGAAATGGAGCCATCGTGTTTTTTGGACTTGGTTTCCTGTTTGAAGGAGTTTTCATCGTCTGCATCTCCATCACCCCACCATGAGGGCTGACCATACAGGGGAGTCCCACGAGGCAGAGCTGTACTGTCTCCTGAGACGAACATACACACATTTCAACAAAACTGCACGGTCGATTTTTTAAACCGTTTCTCTAACCCATTGTGGGATAAAAATGAGCCCAACTGATGTTTGTGTGTAAAATTATTTCCTCATTTTTATATTTTGTATTTCAAACACTATTCCTCTCTCTTTCTCTGTCATGCATAGGTAGTGTAAATATATAGTTACTGCGTTAATAACACTTTTTTTTTTCAGGATGGAAGCTGACAGGGATCAAACATCCTAAACAAACCTCCTATCAAAGCAGATTTAAGAATGCAGAGAAAATGACGGAGTTTCTGTAAAGATCTTTCTGTGGATTTCAACCAAGATCCTGTCAGTGCACGAAGTCACAGTTTGCTTCACTGCTTCTTACTTTCTTTCTTTAGCCTAAGGACCCCGTTATCTTCAGCTGGTGTGACTTCAGTCACAGTTGTAAACATAATTACAGAGGGAGGTTGCCAAATCACATATCATTTTGTGTGAAAGCTACAGAATGTGTATCATGAGGAGTAATGTATATTTGGCTTCCGGTAACAGTAAAATTACACATTTCAGTGGCAGACAGAGTAACACTAGCAGATGGGTATAATACTGCATGTTTAGATCCAAATGCTTGTAGAAATATTGTGCTTCTTATATTTCCTTCAGTAAAGCTGAGATGACAGATGGTTTTGCTTGTTAAATTCCCTCTAGCTGATTAATCTGTTCAAATAAACATATAAGCTCCATGTGGCCTTGTTATTAACCTGAATCCCTGCTATCTCCATGCCCGACCAGTGATGGACCCTCAAATTTAAACTTCTCTTATTCCATTTTCCCTTATGGGGCTCTGAATTTTGTAGAGCCACAATTATAAACAAGTTTTTTTTTTCTTAATCTGTTCTGGCCAAATAAAAGCTAAGGCAAAGTAAACATAATATTAAGGTACAACAATGCAACTGCATGCTATAGTGGCTATCAGGTCTAAGACAAAAAAAAAAAATGAATGTCACAACATTTAGTCTGAAAAGAAACGGTCTTTGAACAGAAAACCTTTGCAGAGCATCTGCAGGATTCAGCAAGTTACCTTGAATTAAATTTAAGACCAAAAAACTGTAAATATAGGGGATGGTTGGGGGAATCCTGCTGTATTGCAATCAAGTATCGCAAAAATCCCAGTCGTGACAAGCTTAAATGCTTTGTTTGTATAGAATGCGCCTAGCCTCATAATGGTTGGCATTGTAAAATAAATGTTTTCTAGGCAACGGGAAAATTTGCAATGACCCAGGATAGATGTACAACAGCTAGCTAGCAAGCAAGTAAGCAAGAGCATATTAGCAGCTGGTTACCAGTAGTCTCAACTGGCTCAAGCCACAGAATGAGACAAACATCTCTTTGCACGGCTCAAACATTTGCCAGACAGAAAAGTCCCGTGAGAGAAAAAAAGACCTGTGATTTATTTATATAAAGCCAAAATAATAATAAAAAAAGTAAATTCAATTGTTTTTTTCCATCCTTAAAAGGACTATTTAAGACTTTTTAATGCCCGGGCATCCCAAAAGTCCTAAAAACAATCTTTGTAGCACATTAAAGTCAAAGTGAAGCCAATACATTAATTGAGTTACAATTCACCTGAATTTCATTCTCCATCACCATTTATGTCACCTACCCTATTTAGAGAAAAACACAAATAATTCACAAGTTACCTTGAGAGTCCAGCGGCTTGGTTGACTGCTCTCTGGAGGAAGTGAGCCCATCTGCTGCTCTGCTCTCCACAGACCTTGGAGTGGCGCCACTCGGTGACTTTGGCGTTTTCGTTGAGGCCTTAGAAGGAGAATGGCTCTTGGTTGTGGTTTCACTGTTGGATGGCTTCTTGCTGAACTGGAGGCCACTGGTGAACTTTTCATGCTGGAAGGAAATTATGTTTTAACAAATGTGATGTATAAACATAACATAAAAATGTGAAAGGGACATGTTAGGTGTTTTCACCTTTAGAGCTTCCTCAGGCACAGTGAGCTCTCCTCTCACCACCGTGAACAGGTTGGTATGTGAAACAAAAAGGTTAAGGAAATACTGACAGTATTAACATAGCAATGAAATACAAATGCAAAATTGAAATCATGGTAAATCACAATATTCCAAACTTCATATATTTCAGTAATTTTGTCAAAAAGTAAAACTAATACATAGTACAGATATATTAACCATGGTGACATATTTCTGGAGCTTATTTTTGTTAGCTTAGACGATCACAGCTTTACTCCAGAAATTCAGTTCGTCAGACATAACCAGTAGATGTAGCATTACTGTAAGAATGAGCTTAGCTCTGCGACAAATAATCAGAAAGAGGATGAGAATGAGTCCACTGGATATGTGAGGCCTCACAGAGTAGAAAGTGAAATAATGAAAGGATATCATATCCAAACCTCAGCTTGTCCTCCAGTTTCAGCGTGATGTACATCTGCTCCTGAATGCGGACATCGTTTACAAAGGTCTGGAGAGAAAGCAGACAAAAAACCTGAAACTAAACAGATGAACTAAACTAAAAATCTTAAAACTGTGTTTCTTTGAGAATGATTTGGCTAGTTAAGTTCTTTTATTAAATATTAAAAGAAGGATGGAAAATATGTTAAAATTAATAAGCAATTAAAGGCATGAATTGTATTGTAATTTAACAATATTTCTTGTGTCAATAGCAAAAACTATAGTCATGAGGACTAAAGATCTTTGCACAACCAGCCATGTTTCTCTTTTTGTCTGAAGGTTTAGCTCCAATCTCTCCTTCTCCAGAACTCATTCACCCTCGTCAAGCTGTGCAGGCAGATCAAATACCACTGACCAGCAAATAAAACTCTCACATACTTCCACTTTTTTTTTTTTTTGTACCAAAACATTCCTTTCTTCTCTCTAGTGTAATAAAATTACAGCTTAAGAATTTCGCAGTGAAATGGTTTCAGAAAGAGAGCAATTGGTCCAAACGTTTTACTGGCTAACCCATGTGTGGCAAACCTCAGCACTCCCACTGACTCAGCAGGGAGAACTTCCTCTGAATCAAGCCAAAGGAGCTGGATGGCTTACAGCACAGGAGGAAGTGACTCTGACTTCCTGTCTGAGAGGCTGAGAGGATGTGAGGGACACGGCGCAGATGTGTCTCATCTGGTGGGCCCTGACTGAGCTCTAAGCACAACTTATGACTTATGCCAATGAATGGGTTTAACAGGGCAGCTGTGACCAACTTTTACTTAACTTTACTGTCAGGGGAGAAAGAAACCGTTAAGAAGTCAAATTAAGCTACCCAATAAACTTAAAGATGTGTATAAAGTAAAAGTGTGACATAAAATAAATTTTAATTTTCCACTTAAATCAAACTTCAGATCTTTCCAGATGAGGTCGGAGCTCGTTCTCTTTTCATTGCGGTTTCTTCCTTGATTGTTTTCATTACTTTTCCATTCTTTGCACTTCACCATGTCGTTACTCACCCCGTTCAGACTTCCCAGGTCCTTCACTTTGTGTTCGTCAGTCCCCGGCTCATAGTTGATGACTGCGTGCTGCTTGTCTACGCTACGAGACTTTAAACAAAAAAATAAACAAACGAGTAAAGATATTAATCCAGTGGGGAGCCTAGAAGAAGACCCCTATCTAGCTATTCCTGATCATTGAAAGAAAAATCTGATTTAGATATTTCAAAATCTATCTTAGCTGTTCCATCATTAAGTAAAAATATGATGCCGCTGAGACATTTTTACACTCACATCACAGATATTCACAAGAAGTCAAAGGAAAATAGCAAGAGAATAAAACAGGAGGTGAAATATTGATTTTTCTGCAGCTAACAGAAGCATGCCTATCAGCTGTTTAGAGGGAAAACTGTTTTTAAAACAAACACAGCGGCTCCCCTTCTGTATTTATAAGCCTCAGGTAGAAATGTCCAAATATGTTTTTTGAACCAACATGAACTGAAATGGAAAACACAAAAAGGAATCCAATGACTGGACAGTGAAAGATCAGTTACTTTCAAATCTGCTCTGAGTTTTGTCAGCATTTTATTTTAAGGTAGGTCAAAGCCAATTCTGGGAACTGTTTCTCATCTTCAGTTCCCATTTCGCTCTTCGTTTTGTTGAGTGATTTGGTTTAACTGTGTGTTCTGTTTGTTCCTTAAAAGTCAGATTTTCTGAGCTGGAGAAATAGGTGGTAGCACATAACCTCGGCTTAGTATTGTGACATTGTGACCTCTGCATGCTCCAGATGACATGACAGGAAACAGTTTTTTGTGTATTTGGTGTATTTAATTTTTAAGTTCACCTTTCTCTTCGAAGAGAAACTTTCTCTCTACTAAAGTCCTTCACTTTTTATTACATGAATAAATCAGCTTAATTTATTTAAACTTAAAATAAATTAGCGTTTTATTTTTTTAAAAGGCTGCTGGGTGTTTTAAAAAAATACATGCAATCCATTGAGTAAGCAATACATTTTTATATTTGATTTGACATATTGCATTAGACTGTGAGTGTGCATGACACAGGAGCCTTTTTATGTTTGGCCATGAGATAAAGCCTTGGCTTTCTGAAACGGTCACATGGGTATCAACTGCAGGCTGCTTCAAAAAAAAATAAAAAATAAACCCACAGTAAAGGCTATGAAAATGTTTTGTCAAAAAATCTAATACCAAATCCTCGCCAAGGCGGGAGCACAAGAACAAAAACACAAAAAATAACAGAGTGGGGGATAAAACGTTCAGCGAGATGAAACATAAAAAAGGTTCATGATCTTTATTTGCTGGAAGTCTTCAAATTGAAATCCTCCTAGAAACTATAAAGCCACAAGTGAAAACTTTAACAAAATAAAAACAAAATCAGTTATTATCTTTAAACACTTAGTGTGTATAAAAATCCTGACTGTGTCAATGATCAGATGTTTTATACAGACAGTGGGACCAGTAAGATCTGCGCTCAAATAATATTGTCCCAGTAGTTGTAAACACTCTACCCACAACGAATGACTCAGTCAGATAAGATCTAACTCAAGAGGTATCTGCCCCACTTTCTATTATTAGTGCAGTGACCAGAGGTACACATGAGTGTACACACCGTCTCTGTGGATGTATGCAGCTGCAACAACACATAACACACACACACACGAGCACACACAAAGCCCAACATTCAAATACAGAAAGAACTGTGTAAAGTCACTAATAAACTCAAGTAGTAGAAAAGAAGCGTCTCCTTTCTGTTTGAGACCAACAAAAACAAAATTTTTGTGAAGCGTCCTCACCTGCAGCATAAGCTCGCAGTCATCCCTGCCCACGAAGATCATTTCCCGGGGGAGTCGATGACGAGTTCCCCCGCTGCTCACCAGGAACCAAGAGGTCACGCTCATCTCTACGGCCTGCTGCTGCCTCTAGTACACACCTGCTGAGACGAAGGCGAACAGAATCCTCGGGTCAATAATAAGGTGGCATTGAGGAAAAATGCCATCATTTCACAGTACTTACGCAAAGTATTTAAACAAAATAGTATAAAATACTCAAATTCCTGTGATTTAAAACAAAAAGCAACAATTATTTATAAAGCAGTTAAAAAAGATAGTGTGAAAGCCTTATTTTAGCCAGCTGACAAGCAGTGTGAAGAAAGTACTGTGAACTTTTTGCCTGGTATCTTATTAAAAGGAGTTTGGTACAACCGCACAAACTGTATAACAGACTTTCAGCAGATGATACAGGTCAGGCTTAAAGCTTAGAAGAAGAAGTCTAAAATCATTTAGTAAACTTAAATGTTACAGCAATATTTTCCTATGTAAAGCTGTAGGCTGTAAGCAAACATATCAGAAAGATTACGTTCAAATTTTACGACTGTTGCAGATGGATAAAGCTAAAAAAACAATGCTTTTAGAAAGAAAACTGTAGGGATTCAAGGTACACTGCAATAAAATGTGAAAATTTTGAGAGATTTAAATGATGGCTAAATTTTCATGCATTTTAGTACAAACCTCTGGTCCAGGTGATAGACCACAGCTGACAGACCACTGGCCGTGCAACAAAGCTAGGCCATCCTGAAAAAGATAAGCAAAAGCAAAATCGTCAGACATCTATTCCCATAGGAAGGAACATGCATTACCCTGGATTTTTTATTTTATTTTATTTTTTTTTGTCTTTGTCTCCTGCTTCATTTTCTCAGCTGGTTCCTGGAAGTAGGTTAAGTGGGAGGTCTGGGTAGATCCTTTCTTTTCCTCTGCCTGCTCTGATGACTGCCAGATGTTTGAGGAGGAAGTGATGTAGGAATGCTAGCAGGCCTACCCATCAGCGAGTTTATTTTCCCTCCTCTTCAGACGGGCTGGAAAGGAGGTCAGAGCCAGCATTGGTTACTTTCTAACTGTCCAGGCCTGAAACAACTAAATTAAACAGGACTAACTCCTGCCAAAGTGACATGAACTGTTTACAAACTCACTTCAAGTGTGGCTTGGAGTAACTGTTGCTGTCTCACTGAGCAATTGGGCGTAAAATATAGCAGCACTGGCATCCTGTCATAACTGAAGTTTCCATGCTGTCATAGGACAGCAGGAGAAGTACTGTCTGAGCAAAATGGAGAAGGTGTTATGAAACGTTCTGCATTTAGCCTTTATGTTGAACTTTTAAGAGGGTTAGACAAAAATGAATTTTAAAATGATCATTTCAGAGCTCTTTATCATCATTTCCAGTGAAGCTAAAATAGCAGAAACTCTCTTTTATGAGTATAAAGTGCAAATAAAAAGCCCATCAGAGGAAGAATTAAAGATTATTGAGCTAAGCTCTTGATCTCTGGACCTCTTAAGTACTTAGAATATTAGCTCAGTAATCCCCTGAGGAAATTTTTAATCAGCTACACACTTCACTTCCTTGCATGACAAGGCTAAAACAAAATCACAACTGAATCAACAGCTGTCTCAAATGCAATATGGATCAGCTTTTCAGCCCAGTTACCTGTTGTCCTGCAATTTTATTCAACAGGAACTCTATCGGACATTTGATGCCACCTGACAAAAATGAAAAACATCTAAATATCCTGACAATACTTAGGGTTAATATCTAGAGATGCACTAATAATGCTTTGACTTTTTCTAAAGGCCCTAACCTATAAAGGGAAAAAATTTGCTACACCATCTCAGATGGAAGTATGAAGAAAATTAAGAAATGACAAGGTTCTTCTCATTCATGAATCAAAGCTTATGTCCCTAACCCTTACCCGAGTCTTCTTAGACTCAAAAAGTCTGCAGAAAAATGTGTACTGTTCTTTGATTCATATATCGACAATACATACTGGGAGATGTTGGCTTTTAAACCCTTATTGAACAGAAAAAAATAAATCACTTTCACTACTACTGATCACCGGTGAGAGCCGATAAATGAAACATTAGCAGATACCGTTATCCAGAAAAATCCCAAAGTAACAGGAACCAATGGCTGACATTAAAGTAAACAGAGTTTTAAAAGATGCAATGAAATAATGTTCTACACTCCCAGCCAGATGGCTGAAAGAAGGTTACTATGTTTATTTGCACACTTTCACTCATTCAGTTGTCTGTGAATAGAGTTGCACCGAGCATCTCTATTCATATGTCTGATGCAGACAGTCAATATCTTGACTGTCTGCATCAGTCAAGATATTGAAAAAAAAAATAATAATTACTGTGTATCGGTGACAATGTTCCTGATCCATAAGAGTAGAACTATTCAATTTAATTCTATGGTTTGTGACTTGAGGGACGTCATACTTTATGATTTATTTTACATTATATTTAGAATTGCTAATTGCACTTTTTGAACCATTTTAAAGAAGGTTTGCTACTGTTTATTTTTACATGTTAGACCAAGGTAGTCAACCGATAGTTTTAGTCTCTTTATTATTTATTTTGCATTGGCTGTTGTACCCCTAATTGCACTGATTGAACAAAGTTGGGTTGTTTTAGCGTTTGACCAAGTTTGTGAAGCTATTGGTCAATTTAAGTGTGCTGTTCAGGTGCAGAATTATATTTGGAACTCAGTACATTTATGTCTGTGTTTTAAAAAAAGAGAAATTTTAGGTCAGTTCAGCACTATTTTTCTGTATCAGATCGATATCGGCCGATGCTATACCTAAGATATCTGTATGGGTATCACAAGCAAAAAAAGTGGATCAGTGCATTCTTTTATGTAATTTCTTGTAGCATAATATGAAGAGTCAAGGTGTAGAAAGAAAAGGAGTACCACTCTAATACAAGCCCAATAAATGGAAATATTTGGAACAAAACAATAGGAAGATATCAGAAATAGAAGAAGCTTTGCTGGAACAACACATCAGGCTCGACGGCACTGGCATTACACCACAGCTATGTGTGGTTTCCCTCCCAAATGTAAGCAAACCATCAGAGAGCCTGCTGACTAAATAACTGCAGCACACTCACATGGAGAATGCAAAGTTAACAGTCTGCGGTGGAGGAGCTGCAATATGGTGCATGCCAGCCTTCTGGTGCCATTCAAACAACCTCTGACTATCACACATGAAGACTATCACACATGAAAGCTGTGGGACACATGGAGAAAAGCAGAGGTTGGTGAGATGAAGGGAACACGGATGTGGGGAAATCTACTTTAAAAATACCTCTTTCTGTTCTTAAAGCATAGCTCATTTTAAAACAGCTAATCCCTAAAACATGAATACAAAAGAAAATGGAAAATTATTAGTTGAAAGGATCTATTTTTCCCTGGGCAATATTTTAATTTAAACAAAAGATTTGTGTGGATATGGCCCTATGCTTTGATTTCTTATTGTGCTACCACTGGCTGTTGGTTGGCGGCCACCAAATTTTATTTAAAATTTACTAAGATGTCAAAATTTGTGATGACATAAATTCAAGAATCAACAAGGTTCCAAGCACCTTTGGTTGAGGAAAAGCCCACATCAGCATCACATCTTTCAGTCTTTTTTTTTGCTTTAAACGTACCTTAAAAACTGAAATCTGCATCTCATCTAACCAAAGCGTCTAGTCCCAGTTAAAGTCAGAGTAGCTTTTTACAAACTTGCTTTTTCTTAGCATTCCTCCCTGACTGATTGGAATGCAGATGGGGCCTAATTATTATAGATTATTATGTTTCTAAAATCAATCCAAAAAATATAAATGAAACATAAATGTAAAAAGTTTCAGTTGAATTATTAGGGTTGCTATCTACCCACTGTGTCAAATGTGAGTCTGAAAGAAACTATTTCTTAACTTTGGACTAGACTTACTTATATTTAAATGAAAAAAAGTATTTTTTTTCTGTGTGAGATTATGCTGCTAAGCATCTTTATCATGAGCATCAATAGATGACAGGCTCTATATGCAGAAAAAAGGAAGAAGAGAAAAACATGCGACTTATGACGATGCTTCAGCAGGATTCTTGCTGGCGATAATAAACAGTTAACAGTGACTTTATGTTATTGGGAGGAATTTGCCAACCCCCAGAACTGCACTAATACTATCTCCCCACACACTCAAACACTCACTGATGAGGAATGAAAGAGCAGGATTATTCCAAGATGACTGAATTCTTTGTGCTGAAGAGATAGCAGCGGAGAGACAGGAAGAATGTAAAACACTTCTAGTTGAGGACACTCATCTTTTGATCCACTGCCTGTGACCAGAAAGTGTTCTTAAACACAGCTAAACATTTATTTTTTTTTAATAAAAGGCAAACAACTATAGAAAGATTGTGCTTTCATAACTAAATTGGATGTCAAGTAGAAATATAATTTAAAATATAAGAGTGAGTGCATAAGAATCTTAACCACTTGTTAAGTAATAGGGTGAGAAGAGAAGGGGTTGTTATCAAGCAGAGGGGAATAATCCTTTATCAACCCTGACTGATCACACTTCCAGCTGTATTTCCGTTGTTTAGTATCAAAGTTATATAAACACCCATCTGTTTTTTATTTTTTATTATTATTTTTTTTTTACTCTTTGAATCTTTTCCCTCCATTCTAAAGCAGCCAATCACAACCACTAACTGGGAAACAGGAAGTGACATCCATATTTACAGTCACCAACTGCAACACAGGTCTGCCGCTTTCCACGTAGCATCTGGCGGGAGTGGAGATCCCACCATGATGCAACAGCTGGGTAACGGTCACAGGCACTCATCTGCTGTTTCCTATTAACCGTCCAGTTGCCGCAGCGAGACTCAAACGAGACTCACATCAACAGACCAGGACAAACAGACACACAGATGCTTAGCAGAGCGCAGAGAGAGAAAAGACAGTGGACGGATCGTGGCTCATTCTCTCGTCACACTCATTTCATCTCGGTCTTATGATGAGAACCATGCTCAGCCCCAGTCAGGGTGGAGTTGGCTGTCTGCATGGAAGCGTCTCACTGTAATGACAATAAGCCCACTTGATAAATTCTAAATTTAAAACAGTTATCGGCGGGGATAATTAATGTAACCTGTTTTTTTAATATCTACCAAGCTCAAAAAACAGACCTCTGTGGAAATCAAACTGAAAATACTTTTGTTTGAATTAATTATATTTTTGTGTCTAATGGGCTCGTCAATTGAAACTAACTATATATGCCAAAAGGAAATTATTTCTGTTTTTGCTACTGCAGCAGTTACTGTACCTACTGAAGTGGAAAATGTTGTGGTCAACACAAAGCTTCTGGACATTGGGAACATTTAATAAGAAAATAAATGTGGTTTCTTGAAATGCACAATATTTAGTTGATATTTGTTGACAACAAAATATACTTTGTATGTCCCATTTAAGAAGACAATAAATTAAAAATTTTAATAAAAAAAAAATGAGATTTTTTTTTTGTTTTTTTTTACAAATTGCCCATCTGAATTGGCTTCATTTACTAAAGAAACAAAAGATTTGGACATCTAAGGCTAAGCAATCTAAAGTTTAAATAATGAAACGAGGGGATGGGTCTGGAAAATGTAAAATATTTCCATATCCCAAAAGTCATTTCTATATTTATCCAGAATATTAAATCAAATTCAATAGTTTTCCAGACTTTTTAAGAACATGTGGGAGTAATTTTGCTGACTGATACCAACTTCTGTCTTTCATTGAGATCAGACCTGCCAATTCACGTCTTCTCCCAAAGGACTATAACACATACTTTGTGTCCATTTTGTTTGTGTGTTGCAGGTGCTTTGATTGAGGTGACCACATAAAGTTATTACTATTCAATTCAATTTAATTTCAATTCAGTGACAGTAGACAATTCTTATTAGCTTATTTATGCTGATACTTTAAACAGTATGTCCATAACTGGATCTATCTACCAAGCTCAAAAGCAAAAAGTGCAAAAGATGTTTATTGATGAGTTTATGAGCTAATAATAGTGAAAGTTCCTGGTTATGATGCAGTTCGTGAACTGGGAAAAACTGATTCTTTTTTGTGTGCTTAACGTACCCCCTGTGGGGAAATTGGCAGATTTCAGCCAAATAATTGGTGCTTCACTACTGAAAAGTGAAAAGACAAACAGCTGCCCTCTTCTCTCAGCGTCACTGATGTTAGGTCAGTCAGACAAGCATTTTCAGAATGAAATCAATAAGTAATAGGCAAGGGACCAATCCTGTGACCTTACAAGAACATCTACACACACTGAGGGTTTCAAAGCACAATCAAGAGAACAGATTTACAAAAAGACAGGGAACTCTGGGCAGGGAGACAGACAGACAAAGGCTTCTCCCGTCCCCCACGGCTCTTCTACAGATTTACAGACATGAAAGTGTACAGCACCTATTGTTCCTCTTTGAATGAGACAAAGAAATACTGGCCAGAGCTTTCCAACGATCTGAACCAGGTACTTACCAGGCTACATTTTTTCAATTCAGTGTGCTGGTCGTTCCCCGTATTGATGCATCAATGTCTTATGAAGTAACATTTTATTCACTTATTAAGTGTTTTATGTTGCTGGTTCAAAAAACAACTTCATAGAGGCAACAGGAAATACAGACCTATAATATACATGACAATAAAGTGACTCCTAAAGTCTACAAATATACCACCAAGGACAAATTGTAACTATGTTGCCTTCAGTTGCTATAAAAATGTTATATCAAATTTGACATCATAATTTAATGTCTTGAAATTGGGCCTATGTCTCTGTCAGAAACTCATGCTGTTTCTGATACTCCACTTTCAGAAAGTTCTCACAACATCACTCCTCTGTTAACCCTTTAACAACGTCTTTACCAGCGCTGCACTGAGAAGTTGCTCATATAATGAGCTCAGCAGATGTGCAGTTACAACGGGTGTTTGCTAATTGCTCTGGGCTAGTCTGAAGGAAATGAGTTGGGAGTTGTGAAGGAGAGGTGCTCTGTGAGGCGGAAGCCATGGGAGATTAAAGGATTTCTCAAATATGCATGAAAGAATCAAAGCAAAACTCCAGGTGTATTTTTGATAAAGGAATAACATAACATTATCTAAAGCTCAAAAAAGTCGATTTTACATAATACCGCATGGCACTGGTGTAAAACCATAACAACAAATAATAAGAGGCTGTCAGATGAGGAAGAGACCACCTTCATACTCGGTTGAAGTCGCTCATGTTGCAAGTGATATGATTTTCTAAATCTGGATGGAGGTCAAAAGTCACCACTAAAACATAACACTTCAAAACAAAACCAAGTGTATGAAGATAATTATTGATTCTACAGAACCTTTATTTCAGAATTCATCCTTATTTCTGCAGCTACACCACAACTATGCACCAACATTTATCTCCTGCGACCGGACTGAACTACTATGAAGAGAGCTAATAAATCATTATGCTGTCAGGATAAAACCAGGAGTCTCTTAACCCTTGGCTACACAAGGGTATATATAGCTTTATGTGTGTTAGTGTGGCTATTAAACCCAGCATGTTAGTAAAAAAAAAAAAGTCTAATGCAGCAAAACAGAGCATATGGTGCAGAAAAGCGGTATCACAGGAACAGTTGGCAAGCGAAAACAAATCAGCAAACACCTCCATTTAGCCAGCATCAGTCCTGCCTGCTCCATTGTTATACCAAACACAATCCAGCAACCCCCTACTGACCCTCCCACTGCCTTAAGACATAAACCCACCACATGCTTTGAGATCCATGTGTTCCAACTGCCCTGCAGACCAACATACGCCAGGATGTTGGTTGTACAGGAATGTTATCCAAAATGTAGTACACGTTCAGGCAAAGTGAAAGTAAAAATAAAAAATGCTTTTATTCTAAACATTTTTAGTGGAACAGCCACCCGTATAAACAGGCGCTCGTGATGACAAAGTGCTCATAAAAATTATGTTATTAATATTCCATGAGGATAACGAGGCACATGTCCTGCAGCAAAGTCTTTTTCTCTTCATGTGATTCTTTCTCTGAAGGGTGTGTGCTTAATGCTTCTCAGAAAAACATACTGAAGGATACGATTTCTTTCCTAAAACCACACAAAGGGTGAAGAATATTTGTGGTAAAACAACACCTTTGAATTACTAAAGTGACAAAGAGTAGTTATTTTTAACCCCTGAATAAATCGCTTTGTTGTGGCTGCCCATTTTGACACAAAAAATTTAGACAAATCCAGCTTCTTTTTTTTTTTATACCAGTGCCACAATTAGCAACACTGCTAACATGATAGGTAATCAAAACATTGCTTACAGCTTACAGTACTGTTTAATTTGTTATCCATGATGTCCTTGTCAGATTAAAATATATGTAAATATGACATGACACAGATGCCAATTCCTCTAGACCGCTCTTCAACATGGGCAAGACAAGAGAGCAAGTCATTAAAGTCAAGAAGAGGTAGATGTTTCAATCTTCCTAGGTCAGTAAATGGCTTCGGTAAGATTGCTACTCACCTAACTTGTCCAAGATTTTGCTGTTAGAGAGCCTGAACACATGACCCCCGAAAAATTTAACTTCAGCAGTTTTTTAACTTTCATTTTTGTAAATGATCAAAGATAATTTAACTATTATCCTATATCCTGTATCCTATACTTTATAAATATGACATGAAATGCTTACTGTTAATAAACAGTTGGTTTGCATTACATTTGTATTGTATATAAAATCTAATTTAAACTTACTATGAATAGGATCGTGATGCTACATTAGATGATTTGCTCTGCTGGGTGCTCTTGTGGCTCTGCAGTGCTCCTGCCGAGTTGATAATGACTGACCCATGGCGTTTTTACAGAAACATTAGTCTTTGACTGCCTCAGCCAAAAGTTGATTATGGCTCCTAACATTTTTACCACCCAGAGCAATAGCCTTGGCAGCGGATAAAAATAGTCAACTCTCTCATACTGAAATCCACACTGCCACTTAGGAGGAAGGAGAAGAAAAAAAAAAAAACCAAACAGAAATGTTAGCATAACAAGACAATCAGGGGTTGGCAGAGAGGAAGATGGGAATAGAATCTGCAGAAATGAAGATCGATATCTGCTGTGGGAAGCAGAGCAGATAATAAAGGGAACTCAGAGGGGAGTAGAGACTGTTACACCCCGAAACAGATGTGAAGAGTAGTTTGCTTTTATTCTTCTTTTTTTTTTTCCTCTCCATTTCTAAATAATTAAATCTCGGAAAAGAAAACTCTTGACACACCCCAGACGTTCAATAACAAGGGAGAAACTGGTCATCATGTATATAAAGAGCTTTAAACTCTCTTCTTGTTTTCTTATTTACTCATTACTACTTTATAGCTTAAGGCTTGTTTACTGACCAGTCTTTATTCTCTTGCGTGTGTCTACACACATCCAGCAGCACTAACAGGCTACCTGACTCCCATAACCTTATTATTGTTTCCACTCTGGCAGATTACAGAAATGAGAATTACTAATATTTTTAGCCAGGGACTCTCTGCTACATCGTGTTTAAAAAACTCCTTGGAACAAATGGAACAGAGTCACATATTAAAATCCAAGCTAAGTTGTTTACAGTCACAAGTAATGCTTCCCTTGCCACTGAAGCAAAAATGAATTCACTTCCTAAACTTCCTACTATACACAATAGCCATGGGCAGGCCGGACGACAGTCCCCAAAGACGTCCTAACTGCACTCCAGAGCAGAGATGCACTATACATGAAAACTCAGCTCTGTGGTCAACAGATCTAACCAAGTTAGGATAAGTAAAAAGACACATTTGTTCAACATTCTTATGCTGCACATCGTCATCATCATCACGGGATTTCCAGTTTTCAGGGAAAATAAGCGAGAGACGTGAAGCTTTACAGAGGGAAAATAATTGACATTTGTTCTGTATGTTAGCTGGGATTCAGTAACCGGGTAATGGCCACATAGGCTGAGGTCTAGCTGCTTCCTCTATGAGACCGTAGCTACAGTCCTGTGACACTGACACAGTTTTCCTTTTAAATGCGGAGGCCTTTGGAGCAAACCGGACGGCCAGCAGCCACATTTACACAGAGGGTTTTCAGGAGGAGGGAAAAGGCCACGCAAAGGAGAATATAGAAAGGAGAGAGCAGCTGAAGCAGCCTGCATGGCAACATATGCACCAGGAAGGTTTGGAAAAGTTGTAGTTTCAGAACAATTAAAGTTTTCTGTCATACCATGCCTATAGTTCAAACTTCTTTTGTAGAAACGTAAGACAGAGTGACGAGAGATCTCACTGGATCAGGGTTCCTACAAGTTTCAGTACATTATTTTTAAAGCTTTCACACCTTTTTAAGAGTTTTTCTTTTTAAAACACATGCACAAACTACCACAAAATAACATTTAATTGTATTAAAAACTCTATTTAACTTATAAATTTGAGTAAGTTCCCTACAATTATAAACTTATTTGTGGAGAAACCAATCTATTTGTGCAATATTTTTAGTATATGTAAAATATTTGAATAAAAATGCCTCATAACGATATACATAGGGTAGCTCTGTAATGGTCATATTTGACACACTATTGGCTGGTGCTTGCAAAGCAACCAATCCAGGAGCGGAATTAATTTCCTTGCTGCTGATTGGTTGTACCCAAGACCAAGACATTTACTAACTGTGAATGTTAGTTTCTATTGTTTCCACTGTGAATATCAGGTAAATTTGATGTTAGTACTTAAAAAAAACACAACAGGAAGTTCTAAACATTTTTATCTTTTTTTATGTTAGTTCATATTTCACCTAAATTAAAACATAGTAATAAATAAGTGCTAAATCACAAAACAAAACAGCTGGGACAGCTACGTACCATTCTTCAGACTATCCATGTCTGAGAACATTGGTGACATTTGCTGTTTAATGCAACGTGTAAGATTTTTAAAATGTAAAGAGATTAAATAAATATCCCCAGAGTTTGAAAATGCTAGTAACTTTTTACAAACAAAAGAAAACTTTGTTGAGGAAATGGAAATAATGAACACAATTTTTTTTTTCACTAGCTGGGTAGACTACACACTATTCAGGTCCTATTTTTGCTACGAAGTCTAAGAGGAATTAAATTTCTTGTTTAATTACTGTGAATCACATTATCATCATGACATTCACCAATATCACTGCATTTTGCATGTCTACCTAAAATGTGCCACTCAATTAATATGTTGTAGTAGTTTACCAGCTCTATGAAAAGGATTGCGTTTCTTTTTTTTAAGCAATAGCTATTAGATCATGTTATAGATTTTTGCTAACTTTTAATGACTGGCATTTAACAGATTTTTTTTTTTTTTTACACACGTTTTATTCAATTGTGAACAATATGAATTCTGAAAACCCTCTAAATTCACAACAATGTGAATTTAGAAGAAGAACTAAGAAGCAAAAAGGACACCATGACAGTTAAATATACAATTAGTATAATTAATTACCAAAGTAGTTTGCTTTTATTTATTTTTGGAGATGTGATGATGGCTGCAAAAAACAAAACAAAAAAACAACAAAAAACCAACTAACTGAACACAAAGAGAGGGATGTATGTAGGCCATTAACATCTGCCCCACGAAAACAAAGCCAGTACATTAGAGGAGGAGGAGGGGGTCCGACATCGGGACACATTCTGCGATTTAGTTCGTTCATATTGAACGAACTAATAAGATTTCCCCTCGTAATGCACATTGAAAGCATACAGACTCGGAGACAGCTATCTGGTTCCAAAATCATAAACAAAGCGATCAATGTGAACGACCTTCATTGATGTGCATCTTGTCTCGGCGACCCTCCGAGCGCCTTCTGAAGGATGCAACTCGGGAAAATAGTCTTTGAAGATTATAATATTCATCAGAATAAAAGAAACGACAGAAAATAAATGTGTTTTAAGAAGGGGGAGACTGGGTCGCTTAACAAAGGTGGAGCAGGGAGCCATCCAGCCAGTTAGCCGACAGGGAGTCAGACCAGCAGCATGATTAAAGGAAATTTCTCAAGCTTCCTAATTATATTCGAGCACCCATTTCCATACAGCTTTAAAGTAAGTAAGTTTACAGCGTGTCAACTCCGGGAATTTTCAATTGACACTGAGAATCCTCTGAAATCAGGAGATGTGCAGAAGAAAAGCTGAAAATCGACTCTTTCTCCTTTTTTTCTCTCGGTCGTAAACTCCACGTGAGTAACGGTAAACTTTAATGCTAAAAGCCATTTCAAAGCTGTTTATTGTACTGTTTTCTGAGTAAAAGTCAAGTCAACACTTCACTTACCCTTTTCTTTTAGCCGCGAGTCGCTGTTGAAGGTGTGTGTAGAGCCCAGCCCTGAGTGCGCTGGCCTTCTCTTCCTCCGTTGCTCAGCAATAAACTACTCCCCTGAAAATAACGGCGGGCGCATCAAAATGCAGGAGTGACTAAATACTGTTTCCGGTCCTTACTTTCAAAATAAAACCTTAAAGGAAATAAAATATAACAGAGAATTATTCCTGGGCACAATGCCCCTCTTTCTTTTACCTGTTTTTTTAATTTGGCGTTGCCGTTGCACCCAAAAATTAGAAAATACAATTTTATTCTTTTCACAAATCGGAAAAAGGTTTCATAAAGCTCAACAGATTTTTAAAGAATATGTTTCGTGTATAATAATCTACTTTGGGTTTAACTTATATAAGTATTTTATAATTTGAGGCAGAGATAGCCAGATGCAGTGCAGATTCTTGAAGAAAGAGTAATCCTTAAATTTAACCCTGAATTGGAATTTGTAAGCAAGATACCAACTTCAGTCTGATTTATCCAGCACTATGCTCCTTACACTGTCCATAAAAAGATGATGGGGGGACTCCATCTTCATCGAATAAACATGCAAAACAAGCATCAGAAAAGTTAATTAAGAATTTTTAACATTTAATTTGTCATTTCATCATTCCAATGAATTCGGTATATCTGATCTGAAATCTCTTTTAAACCTAAGTTTTTACATTGTTTTGGACTTCAAATACATTTTTGGCTTTGATAAGGCAGAATGTAAACGTACAGTTTCAATAAAGTGAATCAACCTAAACTACTCTATATATAATGTATATATTATATTTTAGGTAGAAAAAATGAGCTCCTAGTGTTAAGAATGAAGTAAAACAAGGATTATGACTCATGGGTTGTGCAGAATTTACCAAACAGATGGTAATGCAGCTGACATCGCTGTTTGTACAAGCTGACACGGAGGATTACACTATGAGCGCATCCCTCAATTTAACAAGCGTAATCCTTCTTTTATTTTGACATCCACTGTCGCAATTTCCTGTTGTGCATTTGTCAATTCTCAGCTTGATCCAGTTCATCCTCAGCAGCAGCAGCGCCTGCGTCTACACCGTGGATGCTTCCAACTCAACCAGAAGCAATGTCGGACAGAACCGGGTGGGCGGGTTTCCTGGCCGCTCTGCTCACTTTCAGCGGTCTTTTGTTACTACAGCACCATCTTGGCTGCACAGCTGGCATTATCTGTCCAATATTCTTGGTCATGCCACATAATCTGTTCAATTTAATAGGAACGCAGAGGAACCCTGCTGCAAATAAAAGGACAAGAGCAACCTGCATGACGAAGAAATATCATCGTATCCGTAAGAAAGTGGGGGTTTATTATTGATATGTGTTAATACACTAATAAACTGTGGCAACTTTTAAACATATCTTAATTTTTTTTTAAAGCATTACACAGATGAACCACGCATATAATAAAAAAGGAAATTAACATGTAAATTTTAAAATACAATTTGAAATATTACGGTGTATTAGTTTTCATCAGAAAGGAGAGGCAGAAATGTAAATGTAGTTTAATATCTTTTTCACATTTCAGTAAAACGTACCTAAAATCAGTGCCAAAAGAAAAATAAAATATCACAACAATACTACTACTACTACTACTACTACTACTACTACTACTACTACTACTACTACTAATAATAATAATAATAATAATAATAATAATAATAATAATAATAATAATAATAATAACAACAACAACAACAACAACAACAACAACAACAACAACAACAACAACAACAACAACAATAATAATAATAATAATAATAATAATAATAATAATAATAATAATAATAATAATAATAATAATAATAATAATAATAATAATAATAGGCTGCAGAACTGGGTGCCTGAACAGGAAAGGTTTTGGTTTTTCTATGTTCTCTCTTTTAAAAACATGAAAAATAAAATGAAATCAAAGCAAACCAGTAGATAACAAAACCTACAATAAGATAAAAATATTTCTACAATTCCACAATGTTGTCTTTTTCTTTTTTTTGAGTTTGAATATCCGTCACTCTCTTAATACAGTTACAAAGAAAAGTAGGGCGTGGAGTTTCGTTTCGTACTTTGCCATTTCATTTTATAAACATGGAATTTCCAAAATGAAAAAATTCAAAATCCTGTTGTTTTTGTCAGATGCTGTGACGTAATTACGTTTCTTTTCTGTCAACGTAAGCGTGTTAGGTTTCTACATGGGGACAAGCCGTAGGAAAAATTTACATGTTTTTAATTTGAGTTTTATTTTAAACCTGAAACAGTGTTCAAATAATTATCTGTAATTTCTTTTAATAAGTATTTAAAATTCTTTAGATTAATCTCAGAGATTAACCTTTTGCAATTTTACTCCCCGACTTTTTGTTATGTTTAGTCCGGTAGATTAGGTAGAATAAATCGAGCCAACCCAGGTCCGTTGGAAAGGGGCGTTTGAAATCTGAGCAGGAATGTGTAGTTTCATGTTGAGTAGCGAATAGACAGAAAACATGGAGGAGAAGCGGGATGTTCAAACGTCCAGACGACCCGGCAGCTACAAATCGGTATTATCTGCTGGTTCTGCCATGGCCATGGAGATTAAGCGAAAGAAAATACGTGAAAGCTCTTTGTTCCTACAAAAAGAGGTCAGTTTGGAAGAGACAGAGTCACGGCTTTGCTATGTATGTCGTCAAGGTGTGAATTATATTGACAAATCACTCGATGCCCGGAGGGGGTGCAAAGTCCAATAATGCTAGCACAATGGAGCCGACATATGCGGATTTCATTGCATTATTCTAATAATATCCCCTTTTTCATTAGAATGTTTAACTTTAAACAACATTGCTCTTTATTTCTCGAACTTTGTTCTTGAAGGAAGCATTGGCTTCCACAAGTTCTCTGCGTTATGTCTGTTTTGCCTTCATTTCTCTGTAATACAGTTCGAACTGGTCTGATTTTAGGCTAAATGCACGAAACGACGTCTTCTGAAAGACACCCAGCCGATAATAGAGGACTTTAATTTGTTGCACATACGACAGATTTCCAAGAAGCTACAGGTGCAAATTTCTCTTCCTACACGGAGAATGACGATTTCTGAGTTCCTGAAAACAGTAGCTGAGAGTTTATTTATATCTTAATCATAATTAATAAGCACCCTGTCACAAAGGAAGTGCATCAAACTACAACAAAATCTTAAGTTTTCAATTTTGACAAGAGTCCTCTTGAGTTTTTCTCAGAGATCATCAGTACTCCATTGTTGATAGAAGAGCTAACATTTCATCCCTATCTCTACTAATCCCATGTGTAGTTTGTATGCTCATCTTTAGGAACCACCTAATTCTTCCGACATGCACCATTTGTACAAATTGATGCCGAAATGTCGTGCATCCCTAAATAAAAGGATTGGGGGAAAAATGGGTAGCTTTATTTAAAATAGGCTTAAAAAGATGATTTTTTTTCAGATTTCTCAAAAAAAAGTCTAACATTATAAGATTTTTATTGTTTTAACAGTCTAATTATTGTAGCTGAGAGACAACAAAAACCATAAAGAAAGCTTGTGTTATTCTGTTGATGTCATTTCTTGTCAAACTCTGAGACCTCTTTCTTTTTTTTTTTCCTACAAAAAGATTAACATGTCATATGACCTTTAGTGTATGTGGGTTGTTAAAGTCTTTTAACAAAGCCTGGGTCATTCATCGTTAACTTTAATTCATCGTTAGCCACCGTGTCCACGTGTGTTACAACCTCATTGTGCGTGTCTTAAATGTAATTCGTTCTGTCCATTAAGAGTCCAAACATAGAAGAGAAGGTTCAGTTTGAGACAAGAATGCGCGAGGGGGCGTACAAGCTGCTGCTGGCTTGCAGTAAAAGGGAACAAGTCCTCAACGCTTCCAAGAACCTGCTGACCTGCAACGCCAGGATCAAGGCCTACCTCGCCCAGCTGCAGCGGGAAGAAGGGGAGCTGGACACGGTGGGAGCAGAAAGGAGGTAAAGAGTTTGGTGAAAGCCACTAGAGATGCGCTTCCAATACAGATCATTAGGAACTGCGGATCTTAACTTTGAGGAAGCAAATTCTGGAGTAAGATGATTAACGGCAAAAATAGATGTGACATTTTCAGAAAAGAAGGTGTTGATTTACGTGCCGTCTCTGCTTCACAGACTCGCAGAGGGTCGTTCCCCATGTCTTGGGACGGTTGCAGTTACTGGTAAGATTATTTTTAGTAAACATTTGTGGCGTACAAGAGTATTTGTCCTGCCGGATCTTCAATTTTTTGTTTTACATTTGCACATTAGCTGAGAGCTCTTCACAGTAAATGTTTCCCTTTTTCTTTCATGTAGGCCTGCGTTTTCCTTTGATTTGGAGGGATTCAGACCATTTTAGTGATAGAGGAAGTATGTTTGCCCACTGCGTTTTATATCTTTTTATTTTGTCTGTTCTTAGATACTTTCTGTACTAACACATGCTGCACCTCCTCTGCGTTCGGTAGGCTCCCGTCGGGTGGCGGTGTTCTGCCTGATGCAGATTGGCTCTGAGGTGTTTGACACTGAAATGGTCGTGGCGGACAGATCTGTCACCGACATCTGTTTTGAGGGACTCACTCTCTTGTAAATATGTTTTGCATATTTTATTTTCCCATTCATACACTCGGAAAACAAACACTTATTTGCTTTTCTTTTAAATTATGTTTATGGAAACAGAATTTTAAAATAATACACAATATATATATTTTTTATCAAGACACAAAAAAAATAAATAAAAAATTAATATTCACTGACATATCATTTGACGGCATTACTGACCACACTATTTTTAATCATTCTCCAGTGTTTGTTGTGTGCATCTGCATACTTTATATGTTTTCATTTGACTGAGATTCTTTCTTTGTAGCAAAGATGTAGTTCCCCAGTTTGAACTGAAGGTGGAGCTGTGGAGCTGTTCCATGGAGGAAGAGCTCACTTTACCAAACACACCAAAGAAACTTGCAAAGAAGCTGCGTAACTCCTTTGGAAGGAGCTCTGGAAAGAAGCTCTGCTCCCTGCTGGACACTCCAGATCCTGACACCTTCCTGCTGGACAACCCGATACCTTTGTAAGTGTTTCTATTCTCTAACAAATCCTACACCGTTGTTTTGACTCTGGGGCTCTGCACAAATCTGAATGCTTTAACGGATCACTCCAAATATCCAAACAAGGCTTAAATAAATGTGTTTGGTAGTCTATATTTAACCTTCAGATATTCATAGACTGTTTTATGGCAATAAAATGGGATCGAATGTTTGTACTTAAATGTTCTTACATGAATCTTGTGTTGATCTGAGGGTGAGAAGTTTACTAAAATTGGTTTAAAGAACTCGACTGGTAGGATAAAGTGTTTTTCTTTTAAAAGAAACAGTCAGCACGTTTGAAGAGTGCTCTATATTTGTGTCTTGCCCTCAACCAGGGGAGCCAAATACAGCCTGCTGGCCTGCACAACACTCGGTCTGCCTGATGCTGATAGCAGCTTTCAGTCTCACTCCCTCATTGTCTACCAAGGCGGTAAGAAGCAAAGACACGCACTTTGTTATTTATGGCCTGTGAAGAGTTTACCGTCTCCAGCTCATAAATTGAATAAATGTCACGATAATGATAGATTATTCATTCATCTTTTTAGTAACACTAGCAGAACTGAAAGCTAAATGTACAAGTAAGAACGTGTAGTTGATGTTATCTTGCTTCAATTCAAGTCAGTTAAATTCAAATAACTTTATTTTTCCCCCAGGGGCAACTTCACAAATACACTCAAGAGTGATGGCTCAGACAACAGAATGAATAAAATTAACACGTAGCACTAATGCATATAAATGTAGAAAGTAAAATGTTATTTTTCCATGCAAGTTTGTTTTATTTTTAATTATTACTTTGTACAAATTTCACGTCCAAAATATACGGATTCCGTTGGATGACAATATAGGAAATAAAAAGTAAAGGAAAAAAACCCAAAAATGTAATAACTCATGTTTGATTCGTCGGCACGGCTTTCTCGTGATGAAACGTACAACTTCCCCGAGGTCGGCGTACTGTTTGCGTTGAAGCTCCTGCTTTTTAGAAGCTGAATTAAGAGTCTGTTGCTAACAATTACTCCATGCCTAACCGCAGGTGTCTGAAAAATGTGACTCTAATTGATTTCCAGATTGAAATAAAATTACTGTAAATGAGATTGGGTTTGTCCATTACTATCATTAGTAATGATAATAATTAATGTTATTAAGTTGTGCCCATGATTTTTATTTTCTTCTCCCATGTCACCAGAAGGGCTTTGCAACAATACATGCCAAGGCCTGAACAAGTATTAAAACACTTGAAAATTTGGTCATTTTACAGCCACAGACATTGAGGTATGTTGGAAATTTATTAAACTGACCGACCCAATGCTGTCTTGTGCAGTCGAAATGAAAATGGTGCGTCCATGCCACACTTTTTAGATGTGCGAAAAAAGTCAACTTCTTTAAAACCGTATGTCTTTGGATCCTTGTACACTTTTACTGTTAGATAAATCCAGTGCAAACAGTTGCCTCCAAAGGTCACCTGATCAATATACAATTTTCTGAGCATAGTATAATGTCATTATGGATTGAGATGCTCTGCGAACTCCTCAGAGGTTTGTTAGAGAATGCTGTTGAGCAAAGTGCATCATGAAGGAGAGCCACATACACCAAAAGCTGACTGAGACCTCCATCCAGTTTGATAGAGCTCTGCACAGAAAAGAATTTTCAGTCTGTAGAAACTTCCTGCAAAAAGAGCCGTTTTAACTGTCGGACGTGGTTTTATAAAATATTGACTCCAATGCGCACACCACACATCAGCTTTATTTGAAATAAATTGAGTAAACCTTGCAACACTTTCATTCCACTTTACTACTTTGTTTCATGTTGTCACGTTAAGTTTTAATGATGTATAGTAAAATTTCAGTTTGTCACTTCATAAAATCTGAAAAAGTGTTTGAATTCCTGTTATTAAATGAGACAGCATTACAGGAATATGATATTGTAGTAATTATAATGAGATCCAATTTGTGTCGTTATTTCTAGTCTGTAAGTTTTGACCAACAGTTCTGAACTCTAATGTTTTCTTGTTTCTTTTTTTTTGTTTGTTTTTTCTTCATCCTCACAGCCCAGTGGTCATCCTGGCTTCCTCTGTACGGCAACCTGTGCTGCCGCTTAGTGGCGCAGCCGGCCTGCATGACACAGAGCGCCATGAGCGGCTATCTGAGTCAGAAGGTGCGTTGACGGCTTTCGCTGTTACGTCACGTGGTAGGAGTAAGTTCTGGCCTGGATTGTGCAATCATTTTGTTTTTTTTGTTGCTCTGTTGATTTCCAGCAAAGTGTGCAGGGGGTGAACCGCTGCTGCAATCTCTACTGTCTGCTGAGCGCCGGCTTTTTGTCCTGTTACTTCACTCCTGAAGAAATCGATGCCAAAGTGCAGCCCACTCTTAATGTGCCAATCAATAATGTGAGTGAGCGGAATATAAAACAGATACATATAAGGAGAGAATATAAAGAATTTTTTTTCTTCTCTCACTTTAGCTTTTCCCTTAACATTTCTCAACCAAGTAAAATGCCTACATTAATTACTCAGGTCCTATTAGCATGTTTGCAGTTTTCCCCCCTGAATTAATCTTGGTATGCAATCCCAGCTTTATCTTTTACCACTAGAGTAAAAAGCTTACATACACTTCACTTATCAAAGCCATTAATGTCAGATTATTTGGAGGGTGGATTAATTATACAGCAAACACCTTCAACACATTTTGAAAACATGTACTGAGTGCACAAGTTTGAAGTTCTTTATGTATTCATACCTCTTTCTAGTCACCAGATGGTCAATATTATGCCTGCAGGCTCAAATATAATAATAATAATAATAATAATTGGTTAAATGTGCTTTGTGTCAACCACCAGTCTTTTATAAACCACTTTTGCATGCAACTATGGAAACCAAAAAGAATGCAATCACATAGTGAGAAAACAGTAAAAACCTAAATAAAATAAAAAATATAAATACATTATGCCACCCACACCACTCTTGACAATTTGCTTCAGTGTTCTTATGCCTGAAAGCCTCATCATGACTCCTCCAAACATACATCTTGTCATTGTTACCAAATATTTCAGTTCCTGTCAGGTTTAACCCTGAAAGCTCTTGTCCAGAGACATTTGGCTTCTCTATGTAGGCCGATTTTTATTTGTGTGAGAAGGTGGCATTTAGGAGCAGTGGCTTAATTCGTGATTAGCATCTTCTCGTTCTGTGTCGACGCAAAACCTTATTTTGGACGGAACCGTTGGTGTCAGTTCATTGTAGGCTCAAGCCTTGTTGGATCCCAGGATTATCTGGACGTCCTAATCAATTTTCTTTTATCTGTGTGTGACAGTTTGGGTCAGAGCCAGCTTAGAAATGGTTGAAGTAAGCTAACATTAGCTTCTGGAATTGCGCCAGCCTCGACCCTTTTGATAATCAGTTTACTTTGCATAGAAGTTGAGTTTAGTCTCTTGGAAGACAACCAAGGACCTTATTTACGGGAACGAAAAAAATGTAGCAGACATGTTATTTACTGAGGCACATATAACCAAGCATGTATTTGAGCCTGCATGTGTATTTTCAATATGTGTCGATAAAAAATATCTTAGGAAATTTCATCTTGCACCCAATAATTGCGTATGAACGTTTGTAACAATTCCACAAAAGACCAAAAATGACTTCCATTCCTGCCGGTGGTGAGTGTATGCAAACTTGTTACCGAATCCTGCAGTGGGATAAAAAAAATTAAACAGAGATTGTTGATTGTTTTTTGTTTGTTTGTTTTGTTTTTTTCAGCCTGTTGTAAGTTATGTGTCGTATTTGCAGGAGACCCGCATTTGTGTGCTCGACAAACAATCAGGCGATCGCAAATCCAAGAGTTTGTCCATCATCAACCCTTCACCCGAGGGATCTCACAGTGTGGTGTTCACAGCAGACACCAGAGAGGAGCTGGAGGAATGGATCGACTGCCTCCACCAGCACCTCTACGACCAGAGTGAGTGTGCTTATGTGAGCGGAAAAACCTACGGGCTTGTATTTACATAACAGCGTGTCTGCGCAGCCGTAAAAAGCCTTAAATTCATCAGAATTGGAAGTTGGCTTTTAATACGCCAACGACTGGTCTTTAATTTTGTTGTGACGGGACTATTCAATCTGGTATACCGTAGTTTTATTTTTCTCGTAGGACTTTCCTGACAGGTAAATGCTAATAAGCATTGTGTCCTGTGACTCCAGGCAGTTGTGGCTACTGCTAGCATTTTTGCACCTATAGTGGGTAAAGCGTAAATTTATCGCCACTTGTCTACGCTGTACAAAGTTCTTCTTATCGTCTTAACTGGCTCACTTCTGCTACCAAACCATGCAGTTCATTCTGTGTTAAAAAGCTCGGCACTACTACTATGTAAAATATCTAAGTTTTTCCACATTTCTGTCTTAAATGTCATTGTTACTGGTCTTAAAAAGCGTTAAATATTGTGTTGGTGAAACCCTGAATGAAGTTGGTAACATGATTAGATCGTCTGGACAAGAACAAACTTCAGACACTTGAATGAATAGAAACCGTCAGGTCTGCCCTTATTTATGGCCAGGCCAGTGGCTCCACTGCTGCAACAGCCTAATGAAAATTGAGGTTGCATCACCACGGAAACCATCGCTTTTCCTCGCCAAGCAGGCCGACTCTGTTTACAACGACCTCAGTGAGTACAACAATTTGGATTAGACTCTGAAGTGAGGTGGTGGGAAGCTGATATTTGGCTGCAGCTTTTAGGGGGGGGAGAAAAAAAAAAAAGGATTTCATTTAAGATAATACGTGCCATTACTATGTGCCATTACTCCACAAAATGTGTTTTCATTCCGAAGATGGTGCATGCAAATGAAATCCTTTTACATGCAAATGAGAAAAGTGGAATGTGTGCTTCTACTTCTGTCCTTTGACAGATATATCGTTTGCACATCAGACACGGCGAGAGAGAGAGAGAGAGAGAAAAAGAAGTGTTGTTTCATCTATAAATTTCCTTTGTTGTTAGTTAACTTAATATTTCCTGCAGGTATAAATTCGCCCAACAAGTTTGAGAGCATCACAGACATAATCCACAGTAAAATCGAAGAGACAGATGGCCGCTTTCTGATTGGGCAAGAGGAGGAGAGGGAGGCCCCTAACTGGTCCTCTCTGTTCGATGGGTCCCACTCGGTGGTAGTGGAGAAGAGTCTTCTGTCCCAGAGCAAAACCTCCACCCCCTGTTCAAGCCCCAGCACCGGCTCCACACCCCTGGGCAGCAAAAAGCGCCGCGCTCCGCCCCCTCCTTCTGACTTGAAGCCCTTCGCTAACCCCACCCGTCCGGACAGACCCCCTCTGCCCTCCTCTCTGCTTCATCGTCCTCTTCCTTCGAAGCAGGAAAAGGAGAACTCTGGCGCGTGCGCTTCCCGCCCAGCCGTCAGGTCCAAAACGGGCCGGCCCTCGCTGGATGCCAAGTTCTCCGCCATCATCCAGCAGCTCCAGCGGAACAACGCCGGGGGCGCGGCGGCTCCAAGCCGGAAGAACGCCCCACTGGCCGTCCTCGACGCGCAGCCGCAGGGTCCGCCTCCGCCTTCGCTCCAGCAGTTTGACATCCAGAACCACGGCGTCCAGATGCCTGCGGATATGGCTGATGATGTGTTTGTCAGAGCCTACAGTGGTCCTGGTCCCGGTTCCGGTTCCGGGCCCGTTCCCGCACCACGCAGCAAACTGAGGAAGTCGCTCAGAGAGAGGATGAATCTCAAAGCTTTGTGATCTCAACCCTTTTTTTGCCCCCCCCAAAATGTTTTCACTTCCAGCCAGACATTTTACACACACTCATCATCAGCAGAAATGTCGTAAAATTGACTTAAAATTAATAAAACTTAAAGGATTTTCGAGGGAGAACTGGGTGCAAAACTTTGAATTTACTGTACGTTTTCTCTAGTTCACACAGGACCAAAATTATACATGCTGGGTTAAATTATCTAGCTACACCTCCAGTAATATTTGACTAAATATCCTGACACGTTGAAAAGAAACCACACAATATCTGTTGCCATTATCACATTTCTGCTGTTCTGAGTGGATATATAACAACTTTTCTCAGCAGAGATCCACAAATTGCTACTTGCTAACCAAGGCCCAACTTTTCACTACATAATGGTGAAAATGAGTTTTGGATGGACTGGAGAAAATTTTCGATAAGTTCAAACTTGTTCGCCTCGACATTGTTTTCAAAAATCAACTTTCGCCAAGATTGGTTCAGATGAAAAGCTGAGGAGGTGAAGACTCATACATGTGGACTGGTAGGTAGAAATGTATTTGTTTAAATTGTGTGTCTGAAGCTCATCACTTGCCCAAATAACTGTGATATAACCACTTTGTCTTGATTCAAGTAGCATTATTAAAAATCAGACATTTTTATTGCGTCTCAGTTAAGACTGTTTCGTACCATTTATAAACTAACGGTGAACTAACTGTATCCCGTTAAAACTATAGAGCGTATTTACTTGAATTAACAGATAAACCTTTATAAAAACATTTGATGGATTAAAAAATAAGTAGTCATTAATGTTAGGTGTACATCTGAAATTTGTTAAAGAATTCAAATCTACAGATTAAGATGCATAAAGGGGAAAGATGCATTTTTTTTGTTTGTTTGTTTTTATGGGTGGATTTTTTTAAATTTTTTTTTAGTTTAACCAATCCTGACCAGGAAGTGACTGTCGGATATGAAAACTTTTTCCGATCAGTACGGGAATACTGTTGGAACATTACTAGGTGGCGCTAGCATCAAAACCCTTTTGTGAGGAAGTTTTTACCAGAGAAGAAGACTAAGATTTGGCAACTTTTATTTCATGGGGAGCGTTTAAAAATGAGGTCAGAAGAACTATATCAGATGTCGGAAGCTAATGAAAATGACGCTACATTTTTCAGTGACAGGTCTGCTCTATATTTATGCTCCTAGGAAGTCGGATGGTTGCGCAAGCCGCTTTTTGTTTTTACTTTAAACTGTCAACTTTGCACAATTTCGCAAGATGTAGGCAGTCTTTTAAAAATGATCCGCAATAAGAAAATCATACCGTTATGTAAGGAACATGCAGAGATTGCTGCTTGCATTTAATAAGGCTAATTATTCTAAACACTAACATGCAAAGGGTTAAAAAAATTCACCTCCACAACTGTTTTGTTCTATAAAAAACTGTAAAATCATAATTGACAGTGACCCCTGTTGCGTTATTATATACAGCAGTATATAAGACTATTGTATAGTTCCACTGTAGGGACTATGTTATATTTCCTATAATATAGTTAATATTATAATATTATATTATAGTTCCTACAGTGAAACTAGAACTGCCTGATATTTGTCAGTGGGGTTAAAGCTTTACAAAAGTTGTCACCCAAAACTGATTATTGCTTCTAATAAACTCCTGAATTGTAACATTAATATAAACACAATCAAATGATCAATGTACTAATACAACACACTGTATAGGTCCTGAGTCATAACATTACCACCTAAATCTCACCGCCATTAGGTGCTGCGCTGCCTTACTTTGTTCTTTCTTGTGGCTAACCCCACGTGAGACGGCATGCTTCGGTTGAGCTTAAATAGAAAACTTTGCCTCAGCTCTAGAACATGAAAAGTTTCACAAATGCATTTAATTTAAGTTGATCCATTTGGGTAACAGGGGGGAAGACAAGCCCGTGCCTTTGGAGCTATTGACGTCCTCCACTTACTGTGACGACTTTATGACCACTGCAGCTCGCTTTAAGGAAAGGCAAATTGTAAGCTAGTAATGTGACTTCTCTATCCCCCCTCGAGGACTTTAATAGAGTAACCTTGTTTTTTAGTGGCTACGTCTAACATAATTTAACATAGCAGCCAATAAATGCCCTGAACATAATTGAATGAATGGGCCTTTTGAGTGGCCTGAATAATGAATGTCCTTGTGCACTTGTTTTGAACATGCCCAGCACTACAAGCCCCTAAATATACCAGCCACTTAATGGCATTGTGTTGAAGAATGGCCGTCGTAATTACATGAGGAGTACAAAACATCGCTGAAACTACCTGAAAACACGAGGCAGAACGGGGGAAAGCTATAGAAGCTATTTTTTTCCCTCCTGTTATCCTGCAAATTTATTTAAATGACACGGAAAGGTTAAAGCTTTAGGAGGCAAAAGGGAATGCGGTTCATTATTTAGCAATTTGCCAGATGTATCTTATATTTACTGTGAATCACCTGGTGGTTTCTGTACTGTGCATTCTTGTAAAACATTTTAGTTTATTTTTACTTTTTATTTTTTACTTCAGAATCAAACTTTTTGGAACAAAAGAAAAACTGATGGATTCCTGCATTATTTTTACACAATTTGCTGCGTGGGCAACGCGAGTGCTGGAATGCTGCTTGTATCAAAAATAGTTCTAGTGAAGGCGTACAGCTAATTGAAAAAGCAGTTTTTAACTATAACGACTGCAATAGCGAAAGTGAATATTAGTTTATTCTTGTTTATGACTGAAATGTGTCTTTACAAATGTCATTTTTCTACTTTTTGTATCAGTAGGTATAAGGGCACATCAATCTTGCATTAGTAGTTTATAGTTTCCATGCGATATAAAGTTATCTTTAGATCATAGATATCGTTTCTCTACGAGAAAGTGCAATTGCTTCTCACTGTTGTCTTGGAAGCTATAACCTTGTTTGTTTAAAAAAATAAAATAAATACCGCTGATCTGCAATAAAACGACCTACATTCCACCACGATGAGCCTGCTTTTCTTTTTCTTTTCCTTTTACTGAGCTCTGGAAGTATTACAGAATATTTTTTCATGTTAAAAGTTTACCAGAGGGTGGCAATAAAAGTCAAAGCACAGCTTTTATTACACCCCAGTACACACGCCATAGAAATGCTACATGCACTGGCGCATTTGCTCAATGCAGCAAATGCTGAAGAGGCTTTTCTGGCCGTGAGCCCAGAAATGGCCTGTTGTGAAGATTAAAGCTGGTGGACTCTCAGACAAATAATGCTGTCACAATAATAAAACGGCATTCACACTGCATTTTTACTACGGGGGAAAAAGAAATAGGATAATGTTAACACACTGATGTTGCATACCAGTTGATACGGTCCTTGCATTTTATAGTGCTTTGTAAAAAAAATTTATACCCTTGTACTTTTACACATTCTATTGCTTTATGACCATTTACTCTGTTATTTTATTGGGTTTGTGTGTGATGGACCAACACAAAATAGTGCATAATTGTTGAGTGGAAGCAAAACGGTTGGCTGATAAAAGATGTTTCGATGGATAAAGATGTGTGGTTGTAACTTGTTAAAACGTGTGTGTGCGCGCGCATGTGTAATAAACTGATGAAACGTACACTGATAGTAAAATATTTTAATTAAATATACAGGAGGTCATATCATACAAAATGTCTTTATTTTTTGTTTTGCTGCCAGCTGGATGATTGGTAAACAGATGGCTATGGTATCAAAAAACAGTTTCAGGATGCACAACATAAAAAAAAAATAAAAAAAATGAAATTACAACAAATAATAAAAAACAAGAAGCGTATCCTAAATCTTAATTTGTAGTGTTCTTTGAGCCTAACATAAAACAGCAAAAAAAGGGACACATCTAGTTTGTGTAACCAACTTTTATACCGTTCTTTTTTTTTTCTTTTTTACTATGTACAGATTATAACAGTTTATATGAGAACACCCACGCAGTGTTATCTACAGTGCTATTTACACAGATATTAAGACAAAAAAGAGAGAGTTTGCTGTGAGTAGTTCCCTCCGTGTCAATGTTCTGTACAGGAGCCAGCGTACCTACACACAGCAATCTACAGTACTAGAATCAGTAATGAATGTTTTTAAGTGTTCAGCAAAATCGTAGATGTTTACAGCTTTTTAAAAATAAAATAAAATAAAATTCCTTGCTTTAAACAGCAAAAAAAAAAAAGTTCTCTGTGTATTTCAGCTTTCCTGGATTGCAATTATAGTGGTTGTAAAAAAGCCAGCGCAGGTGTTGTCTTTGCACCTCGGGGCTGCGGAGTGCGGTAGGAATTCTTTATGGAGTTTGGTACCGTTTACATCGCGGCTAGAGAATGTGCCCTGCAGATGACCAGACACCGAAAGTCGTGTCTTCATCAGCTGTTTTCCGAAACTGGCTGTTGTTAAAAGAACAAAGCGACAAAACTAAAATTGATCTACAGTTACACTTTGAAATCCTACCTTTTAAGTCTTGTGTCTCGAAGTGTGCCAAGTTGTTTGATAATGTCTGGATACTGCATTTGGACACGAGAGTGACAGTAAACTTGACATTCCTACCCTGCTACAGGAGATAGATATACCTTAATAAGCGTAGTGCTAACTCTAATCCAAGACTGTGAAAGGCACAGATATTTGCAAAGCAGTAATATCCTAAGTGACAACATTCCTATCAAATCATATATTAAAAGAGTCTGTTTGTCAAGAAAATGAACCGTTTCAAGTCAGGATTGAAAATATGAAATGCAGATTTATTTATTTTTTTTTACCTTCTTCCTTGTGGTGAGCATTCCACAGCACACGGCTGCTTCATTACGCTGTTCCTGCAGACGCAAAACGAGCCACAACAGTCTACTAGTCACAAAAATATTCCGAGGTCCAACTGCTTTCATCACACTTTCATGAAAGTCACACGGGCCGAAGACAAAACAGCCATGACTTGCAAACAAATGCGAACGCGTCGGAGGAAGATGCGTTCAAAAACAACAAAGACGGTCCTGAATTTTGTAAAAGAGCGACTCTACAGTACATCTGTTACACACAGCACCTCTGAATGTGGTCGTGACGAAACTGTTCGTGTTAAGCAGCGCCACAGCGGGTGTTAACGTTTATCCCAATCAGTCCACTCCAGCTGGATTTACTGCGGCACAAGCAAGGAACAAAGTTCAGCGTGGAGACATGTAAACAGACACAACAGCACTGGCTGCCTGGAGAGAAACAACAAATGATTCAGCTGCTTTATTTTGGTAGCAATTAGGCATGGGCTGGTTACTGGTTTTAAAAAGTTGTGTCTTCAAAATTGCAAACCGTTTTTGTCATCCTGCTTCTAAAGTCAAGAATCTTTTCAACGAGATGCTACAGTGACCAGTTTTCTCTAACTTTTGTGGCCTACAGCCCCGGAAAAAAATTGAGAGAGCTCTGAAAACAGCATTTCTACATGTATCACAGTTAATAAAATACAGTAATATGAAAGACTGTAGAGAATATGTCAAGGCATTTGAAAGCTGTAACTGAAAATATAGCCAAATTAGGCGGTCTCTTAATTTGTTTCCAGGCCTGTAAATCAACACAGTTCTGTCCCTCCCCCACCTAATGCTGTGCACTAACAGTTAGCTTCTTGACAGAAGGCTGCTACACTTTACCCTCAGTTAAAAGTAAGACAAATTTTGATGTTTGAAAATATTTCCCATTATGAAAAAGACTTAACACTTGCAAAACCACGGTTGCCAAGCTACAAGCTGCATTTCTGTTAAGACACTGATTGCAAACTCTACCGGAGCAGTTAGCCTGACTAATTAATCAGTATTATGCACAGTAAGCTCTTAAAAACTTTGTTTCTTATGTATTTTTATTAATTTGGTATTAAAATCAAAATGACAAATGAATATTTCAGGTATAGAGAAGAGTGAATCAGTTGTGCTAGTTAATGCTAGTCAAATAATGCTTAACACTCATGGGGCGCGTCGTGCTCAAGTGTGCAGAGAGAGAACAGATTACCGGACTCTAGCCTTAAATGAGCTTTGTCGCTTGTGAATAGAAACGGTTTTAAAGGGATCTCTGGGTATTTAATCCAGTAGTGTCAGCCACCAATCAGTCACTGTCGTCGCGGGATGTTGTTGGATGGACACGAACTTTTGGGAACAAGTTTGAAGGCGCTAATGTGTGTTGCCCTAGCTTGATTATAACTGTAACAACGAACTTAAAATTCTTTGCAGAAGTTGGGAAAGTACAATGCTTTTCTGCTTTAAATGAAATAAGTTAGATAATGGTACAGATTTTTGCTTTATTTTTATGTGAATACTGTGGTACTGCTACTCAAACTGACTGTCCTCTAAGGATCTCATACCGGCCCGTGCCTGCTTGCAAAAACATACATACTGAGGTTAAGAGTTTGTATTTCATTGTCATGTTACTTTTAGTGTTTTTAGGCAACTACGTTTAGCCCTCAGACACAGTAAACAAATGGCTTTTCTCTACTTCCCTCAACTTCTCATGTTCCAGAGCAACAAACCTGACTCGTGGGTCACTGAAAGCGACAAGCTGATTTGTGAGCATAATACACACGAGCATTGTGCAAATAGGGTTACAAAAGCAACAACAAGATACAGTAAGAGGTGATAAAAAATAAAGAGCAGTGCAAGATATATAAACGAAGGCATACACAGTTAGAAAAAAAAAAGTAATTTGCAGTCCGACTGATGGATTTAGCAGTTTGTCATCGGCAAAACGTATGATCTTAGTTTTGCCTCGACTCAAGCCACGATGTGAATGAAAATAAGCCGACACAGTTTCAACAATGTGAAGAAAAGAAAATGTGTTTCCTCTCCCTCAAAGTCTGGTGCTGGGGTGTACCGACGACAGCTGAGGTGGGGGGAGGGTCGAGAGAGGGTAGAGGTGGTGCAACAGCTCTCCGTACAGTGCCGCCCCGCCCGGGTACCTGTAGAGGTGGTGGGGGCTGGGGCTGGAGGCTAGCAGCTGCCTGTGGAGCATCATGGAGTGGATGGTGAAAGGGGGCATTAGCGGGGACACGGCCGACTGGCTTTTCAGGTACTGCAGGCCCGGGTGCTGCTGGAGCCCATCCTGGGAGCCTGGTGACACCAGCGTGCCGTGTGGATAAATGCCAGCATAGAGGGGCGCGGTGTGGGGCGGAGGGTAGGCGGTCATAGAGTGGCCCTCGGGGAGATGATTGTTGAGGTGAATGGCGTGGGCTGGCTCAGCGGGTTTCAGCTCCTCAGGGTCGCTTCGTCGGACTGTGCTGGCCGGGTGAATAGGGGTCACCACTCGCACCTTCCTCTCCGGGGCGTCTTCGCTGTCCGCCTCTGCCAGGCTTCGCTTACCGGGCCGAATGGGACTGTTGAGGGACAGTTCGCCTGAGGCTTTGGGGCTGGGAAACGACTGAGAAGTATCTGGTGAGCTTTGTTTGGGGGTAGAGATTGTCATAGGCGAGACTCTGCACGCCTTAGGATGGGAATCCAAACCGTGGTGCATGATGGGATAGGAGAGACTACAGAAAGAGGGCTTGGAAAAGGAGGAAACCCTTTGAGATAGAGGTTTAGAAATAGAAAAGTCTCTGGGCTCGTCTTCAGCCTCTCCATTCTCTGCTTGCGTCTGAGTCCTGTCACCGTAGTGAGATCTGTACACCAACCCTTCCTGCTCCAGACCGGCACAGACAAAGCTTTGGCCGCCCTCGCCCTCCCTGCTGTAGTGCTCTCTCCGCTCTCCGCCAGGAAAGCCAGCCATTCTCTCTTGGCTCAGGCAGCTCTCAGTCTGTCTGTACAATCTGTGAAGGTGAGGGGATGAGTAGCAGTCCCCCGTATAGCTCCTGCACTGGGTGACTGGACCTTGGAGGATTTTTTTCCCGGCGGTCTCCGCACAGTCCTGGGTTTGGGTTCTGGTAAGGTACGGCTGCCAGGGCACGCTCGCCTGCGGCTGAATTTGATGACTCGTCCGGCTGTAAGAGTCCGACAGCTCCGCCGCAGCGATCCTCTCCGATTGCCCTCCGCTGGTGTGTTGGTGAGCCTTGCTGCTTTGTGCGTGCTGGATCACCGACGGCCTGAATATGGGCGAGACCTCAGGGATGCTGTCGGACGCACCCTGGTACCTTTGTCCCAGCAACTCTTCTTCACTCTTTCTTTTCTCCTTCTCTCGATCACCTCGATGGAGAGAGGACACCGCTGCGGGAGGGGGAGACTGAAGAGAGGAAAAGGAGTACGGGTTGGACTCGCACACCTGGGACAGGAGCTTCTTTTTAGCCAACGGAGACATGACCCCCTGGTTGGCTTTGCAGTAGACGGCTGTCTGGGTCGACTCCTTCTTAATCGCCCCGTAGTCGTCCTTCTCCGAGTAAGAATCCGTGCTCAAATCTATACACTGTCCATCCACCTGCTTGCACATAGGCAACACTTTCCCCACTCTCCCGCCATGATTCTCAATGCAGTCTTTGACCTTGGAGAAGTGCTCAGGCAGAGCCACATGTCCAGCAGCTTTAGTCTGATCCCAGCGGGGAAGCAGGAAAGACGTTTTTGGAATGAAATGCCCTTCAGTTTGCTGTTCGCCTGCGAGCTTCGCTTGGAGCGCCTCGCCGATCTGCCTCCATTCTGGTTGGGCGGAAGGCCCTGTGTGGAGGGAGAAACCACTGTGGGGCGATCTGCAGTCAGATTCTTTGAGGCAGAGCGAGGACGGCTGCTCCACGGCCAACGACTCCTCTTTCTTCAGGGTGACATGTAACTCTTCCTCCTCTATTACAATCGGTTCGTCTTGAAGAGCGGCGTCGATTTTTATGGCTGTGGAGATCTCATGGTTGTCTTCTTTCACCTTTGACTCCTGCATTTGAGAAAGGACAGATTAACACTGCGATATGTTACTTAACGATCTATCAACTAAAGCAAAAACATTCACGGGAAGCAAGGAGGACAGAAAACTCAGTATGAAACAATCACTTCTTTCCTATTTCTGAATATTGAAAGTCCAATCATGCCTAACAACAAATACAATAGTTTACACATTAGTTTATTGATCTCGAATGTTTTATCTTTGACTTTCTTAAAAAAATAGCTACATTTTTACCTGTTTTGAGCAACCTTTACATTTAGGTTGAACTGTACCTATCATTCTTAAACTGGCTGTAAAATACCAAATAAAGTATTTTTATTTGACTATTTTTGGAAATCTTAAGAATATAAAGGTACCACAGTTCACAAACTGTGCTTTGAAGAATCTGTATTTAGTCTAGGACGATCCATAATTTAATTATCAAGTCCAAGAGTTTTACATTTTGAAAAATAGGCAATCCAAGTTAGTGAAGAAGCTACAAAAACAGCAAAGTGGGCTCTACACTAGACTCCAAAAATCAGATGTTCAGAGAAAATCTTTTACCCAAATACTATTTAACAACATAAGCAGCAATATTTCACACTAAAATGCTCAAAATATGTTGGAAAAAATGTGTGTGTGTGTGGGGTGTGGGGGGGGGAAGTAATTTTGTAATGAAGAGTGTTAAGGAACCCTGACACTGACCTGTGTTAGTTCTTGTTTCACCTCTCCTCTGTCCTTCTTACTACTCAGCTTCGGATGGTTGGGGCCTTTCAGTTTCTTGGGCCCTACTACTTTCACTTTGACGCCGGCTCCAGACGCCTTCTCTTGGCTGCCCTCCTGCTTCCTGGGTTTGGCCAGCGGGAGGGGCTTGTCCTGTTCGCCTTTAAGGTGCCTCTCGTAAGGAAGGAGGAGCCTGAAAAAGAAAAAAAAGAAGGAGATATGATAGAAATGTGCCATCCCACATTTATAGTTAGCGAATTATTACGTGCTCACATGATCAGGTGTTGATAAACGCTGGTTTAAATGTAACAGCTAAGCAAACGCGGTGCAGTGCAAAGCATGCACTTTGCGCCCTTCCACATTTCTATGGTTGTACGACCACAGACTTCAATGTATTTTATTAAGACTTTATGTTATACACGAACACAAAACTGTGCACAAGTGAAGGGGAAGAAAAATGCTACATATTTTTTTTTCTCCATTCACTCTGATACACCTAAACAAAATCCATTTGGGTCACTTCATGTGTCATTGGCAGAGACAAACCCTCCAAAACCTGGAGCCTAATTATAGGATAAGTTGTTTGTACAAAGTGTGGATTTGAGGAGCAGGATGCAAACAGACGCCTTTTTTGGATTTTAATTTGTCCCAAAAAAAAAAAAAAAAAGACAGAAAGAAAAAAACAACAACAGTGCATATTCTGCTAGCAACTCTGAACTACATATCGGTTATGTAAACAGCTTTGCAAAGCACAGTTCCTGTCTACTGCTGCTAAAATATAGATTTTCAATCCCCGCCCTCCCCAAAAACACACACACGCGCACATACGCCCACGCACACATACGCCCACGCACACCACACCGCACCAAAACAGCTGCAAGCTTGTGGTGCATTATATAGCTTGTTTTAAACCCTCCTTGTTTTAATACCTGGAAAGCATTAACAGTTCTATTGTAATTAAGCTGGGCTACGGGGAAATCCAGACTGGAGCCAGTATGTGTGTGTGTGTGTGTGTGTGAGAGAGAGAGAGAGAAGGAGAGAGAATGTGAATAATGAGTTATCCCCTGCTGAGAAAGATCACATTTGGTATTACTTTAACCTCGAAGGAACAGAATGTGAGTGTGGGTGTGTAAAGTTACTGCGGCTGGAAATGAGAAAAGAAGAAAATATCTGCCAGAATTGAAATCAAATGTTTAAAGAAAGCTCGCAGCACTTAATATCTCCTTCAGCATGGGAAAATGATTAGAGACAGAAGCCCTTAAATTAGCTACAACGATGAAAATATTTTCAGATGGAAGCAATATGCCGGCGTACTTAAACACAAAGGCCTCATATGCTCACGTTTAATCAAATTCATGCTAAATGACAAAGAGCATTATGCAAAGTAAACATTTAACATAATCTAAATGTTGTTATTCCTCTTTTAGATACATCCTAAGTCAAATTTAAATATGTCATGTTGTAACAAATGGGGACATTAGGATCTGGATAACATAACACCCATGTGTAAAACACTGACATGAAAAAGCAGCAAGGGAAACTTTTAGACTTTTATTGCTCCGGGAACAAAATGGAAGCTGGCATAGAACCAGAAATAAGAAACACTGCGGAAGAACAAACTGAGACTTGAAGAGCTACAACACCATAAAACATCAGTGAATTGCTATGAAAATCTTTCAAAATCCTCTCTCACGTTTTACAGAATAATCCATGAAAGTCAGACAGAAACAGAACTTTTTCAGTCTCAAGGAAAGACATGAGCCCTTGTCGTGTAACAGCAACAGACAGTTGCACTATTCCTGTTAAGGGACACGGCAGTAAAACAAACAATGAATCAAGAACTGCTTCGCCTCCTCTTCAAATGAGGAAGAAGAAGAAAAAAAAGAGCCTCAGAGACTTCAAGAGGCTCTGTGGGATTTTTTTTGGTTTTGTTTTGTTTTGTTTTTTTCTTCCTCTCAACAAAAGTGCTGGCAGGGAAAGCGGCGAAACTACATTTCATACAGCTGGTCTGGCACCAGGCCCCAAGCCAAGAAAGGAAATGTACTATTAAATGTGACTTATTGGAGAGACAGAGAGCAAAAAAGGTTGTGGAAGAGAAGAGAGGAGGAAAACAGACCGAACAGAGAAAAGGGAAACAGGGAGTAAAGGGAGGATAGCGGGGTGGATGAAGGCATGTTAATGAGCAGTAAAGATTACTGTGACGAAATCCTGGAAAACAGAGGAAAAAAAAACAACATCTAGTCTTTTTTCTAACTTACAAGCAGAGAAATTATTCTCACGCTTTCTGAAATGAAGATACTAAAACACAGAAAATGAACTACGATAAAGTTGTGTTTTTGTTTTTTTTTAATATTTGGAAAAGTTCATATTGATGAGAAGGCAAAACTACCAATCTGACTCGGATCCAGTCAAAGAAATAAAGGAACCGAATGTATAACTGGGTCCATTGTTGGCAATCTGCATTATCTGTGGGAAAGAGATGGCTGCCTTGGCCCGGGTCAACGTTAAGGAATGTCAGTAAGGACGCTCTGTGAGTGGTGGGTGGGTGGAGACGTGGTATTTTGCTGCCCCAGATAATGTAGGAACTGATCCTGGGGAAATTACCATGGCCTTTTAATCATTTATAATGGAAAATCTATGTTGTAAACGTAGGCATGAACCAGTCATAAAATTGCTCTTAGTCTTGTCTTTACCAACAAAAGTCTCAAGAGTCATTTCACTATATCATAAGCAACTAAGCATTAATCAACCATCCATATAGACACACGTTTCAACACAGAACAGGCAATGTGTATAATAACAAAGAAAAACATGTAATCTTTGTAGTGATACTCTACTGCGTCAATATACTTCATTTTATTATAGTGTGATATTATTTAGCATTATTTTCTTAAAAGTAAAACTGATCAACTTTCTCTGGTTTCCGTAGACAGATTGTTCCAAAGATTTGCCCCATAAACAGAAATACAACGTTTCAATTGTTTAATTTTCATTATTTAAAAAAAAACCCTGATCCTCTCAATCTATAAATGCTATCTCTTTAAATAAATACATTTTCTCAGATATGCTAATAATATACTGTTATGTATTTTGAACATAACTTGCACAATATAACAGTCTGCCAGGTTGTGAAATGTTATTAAATTTCTTTAATAAAGAATAAAATAAAGTAGAAAAACAATCAAGGAAGTGCAACACTTAATCATTGGTAACCTAAACTCATACATGTGTGTGTATCAGAGTGTGTGTTTGTGAATGGATTTATTAATAAAGTACATATTTAATAACCTATTTATTTAAGCAATTGCCCCCTTTTCCATCTTTCTGCTTTCATTTGACAAAAGGAAGCAACAGAAAACAAAGTAACACGAACGATTAAGCCTTAATTCAGCCCTCAGTGTGTCAGATTGGAGTACTTTCAAGCCTTTCACGTATAACCAAGTCATGATTGTGCAACGTGATATAATAAGTGCTTGTGATACAAGACCACTGTGAGTAGCAATTTCCTCCAAGGCAGAGCTTGGCAGCCAGTGAACGAGCAGAGAGCCAGGTGCAGTTAATGATTCGAGCCACTTGGGGGCGTACTGTACCCTGATGGATTCCAGGAAAGAATTCATCAGAGTGGGAGGGGCAACTATTTTTATGAGGTCAATAAATGCTTAACTTTGCCTCCTGCCAATTTATTACCTGGTTGTTTTTTAAGCAGCTTTTTTTTTTTTTTTCCCCTTTCTCTCCCCATGTTAATCAGAAGCAAATAAAATATGCAGCAACAATCTTAAAGTAAAGTAAGCCTTATTTTTTATCTTAGCTTATGCAATGAAGCTAAAAAGAAGTTGTTTCTTTTTAATAACGTCCAGACAATAACTAACTGTGCAATTCATTAAAGCACAACACTCAGCAAAGGAGATCAGCGTCATTGACAATAATGGATTACAAACACGCCCACATGGCACCTCCCCTCTGTGTAAAAAGACAACTTGGCAAAAACAAGGTGACTTTACCAGCAATGTGCTGCTCTCATCTGAGTTTTGTGTTACAGGAACAAGCTGTGCGCTAGAACCCAAGAAAAACCCAAGTCACCAAATAAATGGAAAAAGCCTGCGGGCTGTTCCATTTCAACAGTTTCCCCTCCCATCCAAGCTGAAATTAATTTTAGTTGGTGTTGTGTTAAGATCACAAGAGCTACTTCATGCATTAAAAAAGAAAAAAAGAATAGAAAAGAGGGTAAAGAAACTATTTAAAGAGATGCTGGACGAGATCCCGGGGCTGTAAGAAAGACTCGGAGGAGAGAAAATAACTTATATTTTTATGAGTCTGCGAGGACGCAAAGGTTTTTTAGAAAAAGTCACATTCTGGTTAAACAAGAAAGTTAAAAAAAAAAAAAAAAAAGAAAGAAAACAAACTGTTTCAGAGAAAGAGCAGAGGGATAAACAGACATTGTTTCTGCTCCCACTGCTCTGGATTCATGCCTAGGAGCTCCTCTTTTGTCCCAGAGCCAAACCACTCGAGGTGACCCTCATTCATGCAGTTAAAACAGGAGGGCAGCCCAGGAATGTATGAAAACTTAAGTCCTTTGTCAAGTCTGAAAATACCAGATTTAAAATGACCTCTACTGTTCCCCTGGGGTTTGCTCTCATTAGCTGCGGCTGCGGCAGTATGCAGTAAATGTTCGCCCTGGCAGGTGTGAGCCCCGAGCACCAACTGTGTAAAATAAATGTCCACTGTTCTGCATAAAGGAGCACTTTCCGTAATTCAACTATTAAAGCCCAATAATGTACAGAACTTGTCTCCTTTTGCTCTTTAAAGTGGACTTGAGCCTTATCTGGAATGCTGTAAATTTAACTTGCCGCACTGAACTAGTTTTTTTAATCTCAGCGGACTTCCCATGCAGATTGCCAGTGGTATAATTTGTCATTTCTCATTGCCACCAGGGACCAAAAAAATCAAAACAGACTGTTAGGTTTAATTCCACTGAAAGCTCATTGAAGCATTTTTTTTTTTTCATGAGAAAACATCTACGTCTCAGGGGCTAAAATAAGTTTTCTGTTACTTTGAGCAGCTCCACACATTTCTTATGCAAGCTGCCTGCACAAATACTTTAAGTTTGCCGAGGATTATCTCGACAGTGATCGAGCTTCAGATATGGAACCTGAAAAACTGTAGACTGGCTGGACGGACGGATGAAATCTGGAAATAGAAACACTTCTAAACATCTGGAAAAGACTTCAATCAAATTCCACAGTTCCACAGTTTCCATACTAAACAATAAGTAGCCCTTTTGTTGCATTCTCGCCCAAAGCTGTGGTCCGGGTTCGCATCCAGTGAAAAGTCACAGAGATACAAAGAACTTGGCCAGGCGTTTGATCCAGACATGTTGAGACATTGTTTTTTTGGTGTTAAGGAATGCCGACAGCCAGCACACAATAACCTTCTTCTGTTCTCAGCCTTCCCCTCACCTTCCGTTTTTGCACGACTTTTACTCTTTGTTATTGACACGCTTTTGCTTGTTTTAAAAAAACCCATTGCCGTTGCCGCCTGCCTTCTCCTGCTTGTAATGCAGAGGACATGAAAGCGACACTCTCACAACACTGCAATCCAACTATCGCCCTCTGCTTTTACCAGAATAATTGAAATCTGCGTTGAAGCTGCTGCATAAAAAAAAGAAAAGAAAAGGTGAGGCAAAGTGTAATGGAGCATATTTGATGTATCTGCAATACAGTGAGGGCAATGCAGACGGACGCTAAGGAGAATAGAAAAAAAAAACAAAAAACCATACAGTGTCTTCCTGTTACAAATGTTCTAGGACTGACTCAAGGTTCCCTAACAATGTATTTTTATATGTGGAGAGCAGCTTTAGTGAATGCGGAGGAACATCGATAGCAAGAGGAATGAATAAAGGCTGAATCAATAAAACATCTAGTCGACTAAAATTGGAACAAGCGTGCATCTGTCTTGAAAAGAAACACATATCTGCATGATCTGAGGCGGGGAATATTTCACAAGCTGCGGTCCCTTACGTACAGTACATCTGGCGAGTGTCTCATGCTTTTAAGACAAAATGAATTAATCCTAAAACCCCCCTCTCATCTGCTCACTCTGCTGTTGCTCAAAACCTCTGAGTTTTTAAATAGCAAATTATTCTAAATTGCTTCTCAGTTGCCATGGATACCCCCCTCACCACCACCGCCGCCTCCATCCCCACCCTGATGCCAACCCCGTTGTGCAATTACATTAGAGTGCCAAGGCATGGTGAGGTATTAAAAATTCGCAACTGGCAGAAAGGAACAGAGATATTGGAATGTGATGTTTCTGTAACAAGAGATCACGTAGGAAACCGGGAAGATTAAATATGTAGGAGCTTTTAAAAGGCGCTGACCTGTATAATGAAAGAAACAGCATGAAGTGCAAGGCAGCGAGTGGGGAGAGAGAGAGAGAGAAAGGGAGAGCGAGGGGGGAGAGGCACTGAGAAAATGGCACAGCACAGAAGCAAAAGGCAGTCTATTTCAAGGTTATTGATGCCATCTTTTTCATGACCTCATTTTTAATTCAGAGCGCCGGGCCCTGACAGCTAATCTCGGGAAACAGTTTAAATAAATATCATTAAAGCTTCCCCGTAGCTGCAGTAGCAGACCTTGGCTTGGACATTTCTACATTGATTTTTTTCTTCTTCTTCTTTTTTTTCTCCCTCCCTCCTGTGTACTAATGAACGGCACACTGCGACTAAACAACGGCAACTTTGAAAATGACAATTAACTGAGGTTATCTCCTGCTCAATTCCAGCGATGCAACTCAATTTCTACTGGTGATTACTAGCTGCTCCTGGACGGCATAAATATAGTGATTATGCCCTTGGCTCCATCTTTCACAATAACATCTCCTAGGAAACCATTTCATGTGATTTTACCATTAGGGTTGTAAAGGGATAATGTGTGTAATTTTAAATGGGAGCTGAATGCTTGTGGATATTCGCAGTCTTTAACCCAAATAATACCAAGTCAGCCAAGAATATCCACTTAATTGAAGGCAATTACATCCTGAAATATTGTTTCTCTTTCCTCTCCTAGAAGCTAGAGAATTTTATTTCCTGCTCAACCCTGTGCTGAACTGGTCAAAGGTGGTGCTCTAAAGTGGCACTAACAATTCACACTGGCTCATCAGAACATGACATAAACAGCATAAAAACATGGATCCTTGCTGCCATGTGTCAGTGATTTAGGCTGGTGCTGATATCATGGTGTTTGTGTGTGTGTGTGGGGGGGAGTTTCAGAATATCCCTACTATCAGGCAAAGTAAGTAGATAAATGTTTAAATTTGTTCACCTTTAGGTTCTCTATTTAGTTTCTTAAGAAAGTTGTGCAAAGCGTCTGCTTGTGCATGGTAGGTAGGCTTTATAGCAACTTTCGGTTAGCATGATCTTTTGTCCTTACGAGCTAAAGTTAGCATACAATTTGTGGGCTCAGATTCAGTTACTTATTAAGCTGGTTTAATGTGCAGGTCTTTTAGAAGCACTGGCTCAACTAGTAGGCTGACATCAATGTTTTGGTTCATGTTTAGAAGAGCTCAGGAGAGCCTTTTCAGATGAATGCTAATGGCATTTGCTAACAGGTTGTTTTTGAACATTTTGTTTCAAAGTGTCTTAAGAAGAACAAAAAAGAATATTTTCTAAAAATACCATATTGCTGTTTTAATTATTATTATTTTTTTGCCTCTAGGAGCCATAACAACCAATAGATTATACTGTTTGTAACTGTTATTTCCTGTGGATTTGCTAAGTATAAACAGTGTGAATCTGCTGGGTTTTGCTGTAATTTACTCATGCTAATGACACTCATCTGTTCCTTTTATATAAACACAAGTTCGTCATTAAGAGCCCAGCTACCTAATAGTTTCCAAAATAAAGGGAACACTGGAAATGTTTTTGTTTAAATGACTGGAAATGAGAGGACAGTTGACATCAAGCCATTACACAAACAGAGATTTACATCCTTTAAGCCAAACACAAAACACACAAACTCTGAAACTCTCAATTATCATTCAAGCACTCTTTCAAGGAAGAATAACAGAACTACACCCATCACATAATAGTAGTTTTGTGTGTGGGCTTTGCTTTTATGGTTGTTATGGGTGAATCGATCACGTTATTATTGTTTATTTTTTCTTACAGTTTCTTATTATTTGTTTCTCACAGTCTTTAGAGATAGTATCGGTGTTACTGACAAACTTACTCACGGAGAAGCGGTTGTGGAATGAGAGACGTTCTGCTGGGAAATTGTGATTCATGCAACTGGCATCCTGAACACAGTGCACAGCCTGTTCAGCTCAAGTCTTTAACAATACTTCAGATCAAAAGGCTGGGTTTTTGTTGTTGCAAATGTAATCTAATATCTAGTGGTGGGACTCGATTGAAATTTTTAAATCAAGTTCATTGCGGGTCTGTAATAAATTTTTTGGAAGTAAGCAAGAAAAGTTGATGGTCTTGTTTTCTATTTAAAAACCGTTTTTGGTGCTAAATTATGAAATAAATAGACATATGAGCTCAACAAGAAATATTTGACCATTTTTAATCTGTTATTTAGGTCATTTAACTGTCAGATTGGTGCAAAGTGCTGTTCAATACCAATTCAAGTTTTTCAGAAATGCCAGTTGCTGTTTGCAGATGGTCCTTGTGTGTCAGATTTATGGCTGTACCAGAAACATAATCTAAAGGTTCCGGTCTCAGGAATAAAAGAAAAGAAAAAAAACATTCTTTATGCATTAAAATCTTAATTATTCAAAATTAATGTGTTCATAATAGTAGCTATTAAATAAACTGAAACAAGGATGACATTCATTCAGACTGAAGAGTTTCAGTTTCTGTTGCACTCTCTGCATTGCTTTCAGAGTTTTCTTGTACACCTTTTGCATTTGTGTCCACTTTCAGATTCAGCAGTTTTAGTTTTGTTTGCTCCAACTCTATGCGAAATGTTCAGGTCTAAATCACACTTAGAAATCAAAGTATCAATAACTCATGTAGCATGTAGCTTTAACCTTGAATTCATGGCTGTTGTTCACTAAGAACATCTCCCTCTCCACAACAGTTGGTAGATGAGGTATCCTGTGGTCGATACCTTAAAAACTGCTTCACTGGATATGATTCATCATAATAAACATAGACGACACAGATGACGTTCAAATACGAAGACTTCTGGAAGATTTTCAGACATCAATTCAGTATAGCACACACCGGTGGTGTGTGGGTCTGCTTGGGTCCTCCTACCGTGGTCACGGGTTTATAAAAAAAGAGTCGCTCCAGTTTGTGTATTGTAAACTCTTGCTTGTGAATGATATTTCTGTAGCACATTGAATAATGATTAAAGGTGGAAACAAAGACACCTCTGGGGAGCAAACATACTTGAGCGAGCCTCCGAACAGCCTCATTCATCATGCAGAGAGAATGGTCGCGTTTGCTGAGCTAATACATTGAAGCTAATTGCCCCCCGAGCAACCCAAACACTAAGCCTCAGCTAAAACTATTCCCCCGAATGGGAACTTGCTCGGCTTCAGCTGATCTCGCCCGCCCCTCCTTGCTGGTACACCTTCCTCTCTGTGTCAGCCCGATATTCACTGCAGTGCGTGGATATTATAGCTTTGTATTGATTCAGCATTATTTTTCCTCTCAGCTGCTTCACGGTGGCTGGAGAGGGAAAGGCCAGCGCAGCAGCAGTCACACCTCAGCACCTCCCATGTGAATTTGTCCGCCTTTTTTTCTGCATTTCCAACAACTCCTCTTTACATCTCGCAGCCTGATGGGCAAACGCGGCTTTTCCAACCCATGCGCTGGGAGTGATGAATAGACTCTTCGTAAACAGGACGAACCCCGGCTTTTGTCGAAATCTTTTGGACAAAAGAACATTTAGGCTCACATTGCTAAATAAAACATACAGCAACCTAAACAACGTGCAGTGTAGTGCAAATTTCTGAGAAAAGCCACTCCAGCTACTGTTGCCTGAGCTCGCAAAATCGCTTACAGCACGCAATCTTGGCACAATCTGGAACTGCCTCTCGCTCTCACATGGCACTGCTGGCAACTTCACCATGTTACTGACAGGTGTGTGTGTGTATGTGAATAAGTGTGTGTGAGGGCTGGCTGTTCTGGTGCTTGAACCTGCAACAGCGGCATTGATGATGGGGAGAGAGGGATGTCCCGCTCCGCTCCTGGAGCATCCGGTTATCTCTTGCAGTAGAAGATGGTGTTTGGCATTTGTTTAACCTTGGGAAAGTGGCGAAGTTGTGTTGTTAACTTTCTGTGCGTGTGGGCGTGTGCAGCATAATACCCGTGCATCTCCCTCAGGAGCGCATCCATATGCTTACTTTGGTTTGGTAATACCATCTGAGTGATTAAAATGTGGAGGTTCAAAATGCTGCAGTATCTGACTGAATGATTAAACGAATACATTACAGCTCTGTTTTCAGCTCGCAGCTTTTCCGTGCTTGGAGTGCGCGTTTCACTGAAAGCAAAGCTACTGTATGTTTATCCATGTAGGTCACTTAATAATTCAAAACACTGCTGTTATTTAGAGACGCTTAATCCTCTTTGGTCGGCTTGTGGATCAAAATCACACAAAATTACTGCGTATTCTTTTCTATAGGGGAACAAAACGGATCAATTAATTTCAAGACAACAGCTGAATCTCCTCCTCGGTTTAATTATTAGAGCTTCATGAAGAAACACATTCCTTGCTAAATGAATGTAGCTTTCGTCTTTTCAAATTTAGGCACAGCGTAGGGTTAAGTACTTAACCCAAGGTTAATTTTTCTACAAACAACCTGAAGGACAGCCAGTCGACCTCCTGAACCCATAAATAATAACGCATTTAGAACTGCATGCATTATCAGCTCTCTGACACATTTTGAAGCGCTGCTCTTCATGGTTTGGGGCGCATTGACTTCCCGTGAACGAAATCAATAGTTGCCTTGTGGTGTTGAATAAAGCTCTGTGAAATCATCCTGGAAGCAAACTGAAAGAGAGTTCACTACCCTTAAGGAAACGCAAACTGTGCAGTGTGGTCGCGTGTGGCAATAACGGCATCTTGCTTTTCTTTTCAAATTAAGTGGAGAACAGTACATCACACGGGGGTTATTTGTACTTGAGATATGCACGGTGAACAAAATACAGATCGGTTTCAGCTCTTCAGCTTAAAATGTGAAGAGGAATGATTTTTAAGATTGTAAATTTATGGAGCGAGTTTGATCTTTTTGTGTTGCAGGTTTCCAGATGGGTGTGGGATGGGCATAAATGAGTTTTGGCTTCGGGATATTCCTCTGTTGTTGTTTATTTGGTTTAACATAGCAACCCAATTAAATAAAGAAGTGAAATAACATTATACTTTTGTCTGCTGGTGTCTGAGATTACGATGTGGGAAAGCCTTAAAACAAATAATCTTTTACTGCAGTGACTAAATTTCAGTGAAGAACAATCCAAACATTTTCTCAGTTAAAGCGTACAGAAGACTAATCTTTGATTAGTCTTCATTGCACAGTTTCTCTCCAGAGTCCTCACTCCTTCCTTATGTTTTCTTCCCTTCATCTTAACCCATAAGTTTCCAACAGGATCCAGGTCTGAGAACTGAGATGATTCTGGAGAAAGGTTGACTTTGTGTCTGGTGAACCGTCTAAGCCGTACAAATAGACTAAATGTTACAGTTAATTAAATTAAATAGTTTGATAAAGGGTGGAGGCTCACGCCTACCCTGCCGACAAATATTAATCTGCGTGTCTTGTAATATAAACAACATATTCGGATTAGGGTGCTGTCAGAACAAACACAACAATGCAAACAAAATGGTTACTAGTCAGGCATCAGTTCAGATTCTGTCAAATCTTTCCTTCTACACATTGAAAATGTAAATTAGAACGTTGTCCAAGCAAAAGACCCAACTGAGATTCATTCTCAGTGTTGGTTGTATCCACCAAATATTTAAAATATTTCAGAATCCATTAGTGCCATGCAGTCTACCAGAGTGCCAAGAACTTCTGGAATCAGGCCCAAAGCATCACAGATCCCCTACTGTACATAACAGTGGCAATTACAGGGCTTTTTTTTTTTTTCCCTTTCACATATTCATCCAGAAAATGTTTTTTTTTATTATTATTCTGGCATGCTCAAATAACCAGATGATAAGTAGCCTTTAATGGCTGTTATGGAGAGTTCAAGATGCCACTCTTTTCTGCAGTTCTCTAAGGGAGAGCTTTGGAGATATTTTTGCCTCTCTTACCATCCTAATCACTGTGCATGGTGGCAAGATAAATACAGGAACTCATCCAGCCTTGTGACCAGTAGCTAAAAGAAAGAGATGGCCTCTGTTTCGCAATATATCTATACACCAGGGAAAGCGCAGATTACGAATTTAATGTCCCTAAACACAGATTAACAGATAAAAAAAAGTGGCGATTAAATTATTAAAATACTTGAACTGCACTTATTTGAAAGGGGTTGTTTGTATTGTTAGGTGATGATTTTGCAACGACATGTTTACCGGAGGTGCCAACAAGTGTGGAAAGTGTTGTAACTCCACGGCTACCTTTCGTAGTGCCTCCGCGTACACGTGGCGGCGCTTGTGCTGCTGGGGTTTCCGCCCAACTCGTCGTATACGTGCTTCCACTGCCTGCGCACCGTGATCTGGAGGAAGAGACGAGAGGAAGAAAAAACAAAAAGAAAAAGACATCAGCAGGCGAAGAATTTCACAAGTCTTAAACAAAAAATATTTAGGGAAAAAAAACACACAGACACACACAGAAAAAAAAAAAGCATGAATGGTTGACATCATTTCAAGATCTCGGGGAGCTACTGAGCCACATTGTTCCAGTTATTAAATACTCAACACTCACAATAAGCCCAGTTAACAACCTGCTGTCAGTTGTTCTTGCTATAATCCCATATCCCGCAACAGATGGGAATAACGGGCAGACTCCGTCATAAAACAGCAAAACCCAAGCTGCCACTGAGCTAACAAAGCCTCAACATGAAACAAGAAATAATCAGAGGCAGATATGACGGTATTAAAAGGATATGAGCGCAGATTATATGAGCTGTATCCTCTTTAGGGCCTGCTCTGGCTATCTGTTTGGACAGCAGCATACAGCCAACTAATGAAGAAACGAGCGTGAGCAACACATTTGACGAGCGATCATCAAACAGGTCGCACATGAGCAGTGGCTGAACAAACAGCGGGCAACGCTGCCAAGTTAACGGCCTCATTCAACCTTATTTCGGGCCCGCTTGGTTTCTCCCTGCAACACGTGCACACTGGCGAGCTGCGTGAGCGCTTCTCTCCACTTGATCTCCAACGTGGGAAAAAATGAGCGATTTATCCAATTTCCTTCTGCTCGGCGTAGAACAGAGGAACATGTGTTTTCCACACCGAGGGGGTTTTGAAACAACAGCAGTGTTTCGGCTCAAAGTGGCTCTGAGCAATACTTTCTTCTCGGGGAAAAAATAGCAACTGACCTCACTGGGGTGAAAGGAGGGCAGAAAGAGAGAAAGAGAGAGAAAGAGAGAGAGAGAAGTGGAGGAGAAGACAGAGGGAAAGTGGAGGGGGGAGACAGGTAAGGGACGGCGTCAGAGGGAGAGATGTGTCAGAAACAGAACAAAAGAGGGCAAATATCACAGGCAGGGAAACAGAATGAGAGGAGGAAAACTGGGAGGAGAGGGTAATATGTCGCCACATATGTGAATACTTACCAACTCATATCCTCCAAGTTTCTGAGCAGCTTGAAACATGGTCCAAAGGTTGACTGTGGGAGACAGAAGACAAACAAGGCAGTGAGAAACTCTGGGAAAGCTGAAACAAATGACATCATATACAGTCATTACACCAGGGGGAAGGAAACGACTTTTATGATCCCCATAGTCAAGAAAAAAAGCAATAAAAACACAATGTAAAATCACATCATTACAAATTTGAGCCTTTAGTAATTATCAGCAATTATATCCTCGGCCAGGACGTTTCGTTTTTTAACAGAGGGACAGACGGAGATAACAGGTGAACGCAGGCCTGGCCTGGCTGTCAAGACACACAGAGGGTTTAAGCAATTGTGGTTAAGAACTGCTAAAGCTTTCCATCATCTCATTATTGTCATTCAAAGTTCTTTTTAAAAAAGCCAATAAAAAGAGTGACGAAAGTTTTCTGAAAAGCTGGCTAACGAATCTGCATGGAAAACAAAGCTTTGTAATAATTTGTAATAAAAATTCAGATTTTTTATTTATTTTTTTGTCCTAAACTCATGTCAAGTCACAAACGTCCTTAAAGGGCCGGCTGCGGCAGAATGTATTGATGAAACAGTTAAAATGTAAATAAACATGTGTCTTGATGAGTACTTCTTAAAGTTAAATGATATTAAGGAACTTTTGTCAGTAATGGTATTTGGCAGTAAACAGATAAAATCTGCTTTTATTTGATTGATAAAATATTTGATGTTGAAGATTGTAATTTTGTAGCCCTATGGAGTCTAGAGGAGCACATAAAATGTAATGGTGGGCCGGATGTGGTGCAGAAAAAAAGAGCACGGTAATGACAGTGTTATGTGGGAAACACTGCAGTGCATAGCAGCATGCTGAGTAGCCTATATTTTTACAAAATAGCAACGAAAAACAGACATGCAGACTTTTATAACTGAATTTTTCATAACAACTTACTGTACTCAACACCATATATTTAACTTTCTTAATAATGCAACCAAACTAAATAGAACTTTGTCAATTTCAGTGTAGACAGTGACATTTAAAGTGGTGTCTCCGGCATCTATACACTCTGCCATGGTGACGGAGCTAAAAGTGGATGAGGGCAACAAGAACCTTTTGATTTTATTTCCCCCAAACATGCATGAAACCGTTTTGAGAAGCAGAAAGTCTACAGTAATTGTAAGCCAATAAAAGTAGGAGACAGCAGAAAGCAATCAAAAAATCAAACTTCCCTGCTGAGGCTTTGATTGAGCGATAATCCGATAATTGTGGGAGTTCTTTCTTTTAATGTATGGAGTGGGAAAGCACTGTCTGATCACCAGTCTATTGGTTGTTGTGTCAATAAGTTATCTTATTTCTGCAGAAGGAGTATAAATGAACACCACATTTTGGTAAAATAAAGAACATGTCTCATCCTGACAAAGACATTGTTTAACTCTCAGCTGCAGCCTGCAGGTAGGAACGAAAAGCCATTAAAAGCATCAAAGACTTTGCAAAATGCTCAAACGTCTGTTTGAACTAATGCAAATTAATTTGCATCAAATTTTCCCACCAAACAAACCCTGACAAGCCACATTATAAATACATGTCTTGTGTAATATTTCTGCCTAAAAATAGCTCACAGAGAGTCTTCAAATGGCTTTCTCTCCCTCCCTCTCTTTTTAAAGGAAATACTTCCCACGAACAAAGAAGCACAAGTTCATTGAGGGACGTTTTGTGGCAATGACATTTGTATTTGCTTTCTGTAACATCATTGTTTAACATTTTTATATGAAGGCCTATAAATAAGAAAAGGGAGGCTTCGCCCAGGGAAAAATCCATCAAAATTCAATCTGTGCGTACACAAAGCCTTGCATTTGTCAAAATGACATTTTCCTATCTCCGCATTTGACAGCATTGATTTTTTTCTTCTTCTTTTTTTTTTTCTCTTTCCCTCCTCTCTGCGACCGTTGTCAATGCTCGGGTGGAATAACAAAGGGAGCCGGGTGGGTTTTTCTGTTTGAACTGAGCACGCTGGCGCATTGTACTCTCCGACTGTGAAAACAGAAAGATGGTCTATTTAACTCGCTTGTTACGCATCGACTGTAATTACCGCAGCCGCACACAGGACTGGGAGGGGACGGGAACACAAAGGCAATGAGGGAACATGCCTTTTCTTAGATGTCTTGTCATTAGTAATTTCTTTTCTTAATTCCCCTCTGTTTGGCAGGGGCAATTATCACTGAGATAAGGATGACAAAACAGGAACACAATGCAGCCTCGGTGACACACCGATGGCACGGCAATTAGACAACTAGGCTGAAAGAGGGAGACAAATTGGAACTGATGTTCACAATCACATGCTGATGTCCAAGACCAGAAAACACACACACACACACACACACATGCACACACACCCCTACATGTCAGGAGACTCACACAAACACCCACAGTAACTGGTTAATGTCATAAAATAGTTCACAGTGTCTTGTTACCTTTCGCCACTTCATCTGCACACATGTGGCCTTAAGGCAGCAGCTGCTCAGCAAAACACAATGAGTGACGATAACAAAGGCAGAATGACTTAGAAATTGAACTGCAGCCACTGCTGTCACATTTATATCAGGCTGGACTGGGGTTTCGCGGAATCAACAGTTGCTTTGGAAATGAATTTTAAAACAGAAACGGATGGGATTTCCCAGTTAGGCGCTTACTGGTATCAAGGAGCGGCAAGGATTGAGCTTAAATTGTCTATCTTGTGGTTTAAGATCTTGTTGAAGAGATGCCAGAGGAGGTGCTGAAGTGACAGCAGATTTTTCAGTTCGGTGGAGCATCGGGTAATGTTGAGTTCCCCCTTCCCAACCTGTTGCTGCACACCGTCGGCTGCTTCACAGAGTTTTGTCTTTTCTGGAAATATTTCTAACTGCGAACACAGAAAACAGCTGGCAAGCTCCAAACCAGCCATAAACTCCAAACTCCTAACGACAAAGAGCACAACAGCAAATTAGGCACAACACCTTCCATGTGGCCAGGAAAATAATTCAGACTATTTACAAAGTGTGAAGATGGTATGTTTGTCTTGAGTCAATAAAGATTACTTGAACCAATAATTGGCTAAATCATTCAAGCAAAACCCAGAATATAAGTCAGAGATCCCAAAATTATTCACTTCCCTGGCATATTCAGATCTAAATAAATCTGAAGTAATATTTCAAATTTACCAACATGTTTCTTCTGACTTGAAATAAAAATGGATATTTTTGTCCAGCCAGAATCCTGAATTTAATCGGATTGAAAATTAGTATCTTGTGACAAAAGGGGGAAAATAGGAACTTTTTTTAGTGAAAACATGCAAAAGGTTGGTCAGCAATTATAAGGTGGCTGCTGTTTATGTCAATAAAAATGTTTATAGAATATTGAGAAGGTTATAAATAAATAGAAAATGCAATATGACGCAATTTATAACCATTAAGCTGTTGTTACTAAAGAGAGTCAGAGCATAAAGGCATAATGTTCTGTCCAATAAGTCAATGTCCTTTCTACATCTATCCAACTTGTTTTATTACCAACATAACAATAAATAAATGTGGGCGATAAAATCAAATCTGCAGTAATCAGTTTGTTGTAATATTTTAGCTGCAGCGGGAATAATTGTTGCTTTCTCACTTTTGTTTGAAGTTATTTTAGCAATGCCATGATGTTGTGAAGCTGTAGTAATTTTTATTCAAGGTTACATTGTGAAGCCGTGGCTATCGTGGTTTCATCATGGAGCTTTCCTGTTCAGCACTCGCATCTCGGAATCTAAAAAGCTGCAGTGGAAACATTTTTACTTTCTCTTTTTTTTTTTTTTCCTGCCAACTGGCAAGAAAACAGCATTTTAATCTCCAGGAGACAGAAATAATTAGCTGCAGCTGAAAGAGCTGATAATAGAGCTGTTGTTTACTGCCACTTTCAAGAGAAAAATATAAATGAAAAAACAAACTCTACCCTGTGTCCTCTTCTCTTTTTTTCCCCCCTTCTTCATTTCAGCTTCTAATACTTTAATTTCGTTTTATTTTCCAGGCCAACCGGTCACACATAAGCAACTCTACTCCAGGATGTTTAATGCATACAAACCCAGAAGTGAAGTATAAATTTAGTATGAGAGCGAGGCGAGGGAAAACAGGCAGGCGTAGTGTCGAGCCAGCAGTATTCGTATTACAAGGTTTTACAATAAGTTACAAGCCATTTGTGGTGAAAGTAGATTGAAGTGAATTATGCTGGGAACTGCAGGAATAAGACTGTCGCTTTTACTCCGGCTTCAGACTCAGATTTAAATGGATACAAGAGTAACTCTGGTAGAATCATTTAACCATCTGTTGCTTTGTTAAACTCCAAGAAAACTTCATAAAAAAAAAAATATTATTGCTCCAAAGCGACTAAAATAGGAGAATTTCAGCTTCCATTACATCAAAGAGACCCCTTTGATCCTTTACTGCATTTGTTGAAAGAGAAAAAAAATATAAAACTGGCAACTGATTATATCTGAGAGTTTGCATTAATTGTGATGTGCCCCCCTCCCCCGACCCCTTACATGTGCTGATGTGTGCTCGCTGCCAAGGACGAAGTTTAAACAGCATGATTTTACCATTTAATGAGGGCTCTTGCTTATGATGTGTCTACTTTTGAGATTCAAAGCATGTGCTGTATGTAAAGCAGTTGGCGAGCGGCCCTCGACTTTATTCCGAGCTCAAACAGAGAAATGCCGGTTAAAAGTAAAGAGTGTGTAATTCTCCGACGTCTCCATCTCTCCATCTCCTCTGAAACCGCCACGACCTATTTAAGCTACAACATGTTGGCAGCTACAATGACAGGACTGTCAAAATACTGTGGTGGTGTTAGCTAAGACCAACACGTAATAGTTTAGAGTAGCGAGTGATGCAACGCTGCAGCGATGAAACAATTTGATATAGAATTGAATCTATAACAATTTGCATGTAATTTAATATATATGTCTGAGAAAACATTAAGTCAACATTCAAAAGCAGTAATTGACATTTAAAAATATATTCAAACAAGATGGCATGTAAACTGTTGCCATAACAACCACTCCTACGCTCCTCTTGTTATTGACAACTCCCTCAGAGTCAGAAAGATCCAGGAAAGCTTGGGTTCAACATGTTGGACTTTAGCAACAGCGGTGTTGCTAAGCTAGTTGTTAATTTATAAAATGTGAGTAAACCCACAAGTGGACACCAAAAACTTAGCTAAGATGTATTAACATCTTAATTTAATTTAAGATGTATTAACATCTTAGCTAAGTTTATACAGTAGTTGACATTATTGCTGACGCTAACTTAGTGAAGGCATAAAATGTTACTAAGTAAAGGATTTTTAAAATCTAATCTAAACACAGCAGTGTGCATCCCCTCCCCAACAACCACAGCTAACATTTTCCATTTATTGTAAACAAATACTTCACGGCTAAACCTCAGCTTGTTAGCAAGTTTAACTTTAGCATTAGCATTGCTGGCAATAAATTTAGACACAAAATGTTACTAAAAGAGCAATTTAAAAACTTTTAATATCTATTCTAACATGGTTTCTTGAAAGGCCTACATGACAGCCACAGACAGGATGTGCTATTATTCATTGGCAGCAAAAACCTCAAAGTTAACGAGATGAGCTTGCTAGCAAGTTTGACGTTAGCATCAGCACTGACACTGAGCTAAATAAAAATTTGAATCTTTCTCCAACACAGAAATGTCCTCAACTGCAAGTTTAATAACAGTTTTACAGCTTTTAGTAAGATGATTCATTCAATCATATAAGAAGCCATGTAGAAGCCTAAATTCAGTTTTGTTCATTCAGACTTTTAGGACAAATTATGTTTACTAGTTAAATCTCCAATGCGTACAAATTTGTTATATTGGACTATACTAAAGCCTTCTTTTAATTTGCATATCTAATTGCAGTTAAGGACAGCGGGGTGTGGTAGGGAGAGTTAGTTGGGCAGTAGGAGTGGAGCCACACAGTTTTTTGACCTCTCTCTCTTTAGACTCTCTTGTTTACTCTTTATTATTTTGTGGAAAAGTCACATTTGTACCGTTTTTATTTCTGAAGTGAACCGTTTAACTTTATCAAGAGGATCCAGTCTGGGTTTTTTTTGTGGGTTTTTTTGTCGTTTCATCATCAAGTGGACCGAATGGGAAAGACGGAGAGAATCAAGCTTACGGCTTCATTATTTACAAACCATATAAGCGTAAAGACTTAATTACACAGATGAATGAGAACAGCAGTGTACTGAACCAATGGCTTCTAACCAAAATGTCAAATCTGTAATCAAAATAAATCCGTAAATGTTAGCATTTAGTCATTATTAAGCTTTCAAACGAATATGTTCTACTGAAATTGAAAACATTTTTATGACTAAAATTTAACCCATTTAGCAATGCAATAAACACCTACTAAATGTATTTGTAGTTCTCAAGTGATTATTGCTTGGTGTTCTGGTCTCTCTAGAGTAACCCACTTTTCCTATAACAGGCTGATATGAGTTGAGTAACTAGTCAGAAGTAGACAGCATTACATTAATGATAAAAGAATATTTCACGAGGTGAATATTTACAAATAGCCAAACTTGTCTTTCTAACAAGTACAGTAAAGGTTTTGCCGTTTTCTGGCAGCCAGAAAAAACTCTAGACAATCTGTGTCTTTTTTTTATTTTTATAACTTTTCAGAGAAAGTAATAGACTGTAGAACTAGTACGATAGAAAATTTGATGAGTTTTGATGCTACTTTTAAAAACCTTGCTTACGTTGCTTACCGGTAAATTATTCCCGCCTAGTCAATATACATCACTCTCCCTTTTCCGTCTGTCATTAATTTACAGGAGCCGTTCCGTCTTGAATAGTTAAATCCTGCGCCATTCCCTTAGCATCACTGCTAATGTGCATTCCTTCCTTGAATAAAAGACTTAGAAAAAATAAAAACAATCTGGGATGAGAGCTGGCATTCTCAAGTGCCTTTCCTCAAGATCAAACACCTTAAACAAACACGCTTTTTTCTTTCCTGCAGTTTCAAGAGACCAGAAAGAGCACGCTCTTTATGATGTTTACGTGCAGGTTTCCTCCTCTCTGCCCCTCTGCACTTCAAGTGCAAGCTAAGCATCCGACCTATATTAGAGATCTTTCATCTCGGCCAGACGTGTTTCCCATACATGTGATGTTCTTCTACCGCCGCTTTAAGGGCGTTCTTGGTCTTCACAGGAAAACCTTTTGACAAGAGTGAGGAGATGTTCTGTCTTACATGAAAGCTGGGTAAAATGTGTCCTGACAGAAAGCCTCCTGAGTTTGTTTTTTTTTCCTCTTCTTTACAAGTTGTTGTATGCACTGTTTCTCCTCTAAGACTTTTATTCCCTCAGTTTATAATAGAGACAGAGGGATTATTTTCTTTATCCCCAACAGTCATGGATTCTTCTTACTTTTGCCATAATGTCTGCAGTCACTGGATTCTTCTTTATTTACTCTCCTAAAGCTCTAAACCTCTGTGTAGGATAAAAACTAAATGATGATTTATGTGTCTGTGTTGAGGGAAGTTTAAGAAATATTTGGTTGGAGAAGTTGAATAAAATCCACACAGGGTTTACGCCGGCCATGTTTCCCTCTCATACTCAAACTGGAATGAAAAACAAATGATTTGATATTCTTACTTTAAATTGTGAGATATCTTCTAACTCCTTAAGGTGTTTTCTGCTACTTTTGCTCTCGTGTCTGACGTACAGTTGTTTTTCTGACTGTTTCTAACCCCCCCTCAGCTCGCTAACCTTCCCCACCGGCAATGTTACGACCTAAATTTTCAAAATACCCTGTAAAAACCTACCCACACATTACTTTACCTCTTCTTCTACAGTAAAGAGCGCTCCTTTGTTTAAACGCTGCCAGAGAGGGAATAAGAGAGCAAGTCGCGCTACTCACTCTGTTTGAAGCCGAGGAAGGGGATCCTCTCTATGGGCGTGTCTCGTTCTTTCATGTACTTGTAGAGCTCTACCAAGAAAGACTGCTCCTCCGCGCGGCTCTCCTCTGAAGTCTCCTCATCTTTCCTCTCGTCCTTTTTCTCACTCCTCTCCTCCTTGTCCTTCTCCTTTCCTCTCTCCTTCTCCTCAGGTGAGGACTTCTTACTGAGCCCGGCGGGCCTTTGTTTGCCCGGCGTGGTTAGTTTTCCGTTGGGTACCGTTTTACAGCCGGGCTTGACCTGCACGGACAGAGCACAAGGAGTGCGCGGATGCGATTAGAGGGAATCTGAAACCACAATGAGAGGGTTATTTAAACGAGGCCAGACAGCTGTGTGTGAGATGTGTTGGGATCAAAGCATAAACAAATATTCTTTGTGGCCACGCAGCTCATGAGCCAACGATGAGTTTAACTGATGCCGATTTTTAACTCTGAAAGGTTGCAGGGACACACAGACGAATCGGCTGGGGTTGAGTTTTAGCTTGGCTAGATTCAAACTTCCAAACTTTTTTCAGAGCAGTGAATGCACCATACGCGCCTCCAGACACTGGATCTCCAAGGACATGTGGCTTTTTGAAGTTATCCAGTCATTGTCATTTTGTAACCTATGAAAATACTGCCTGGTCTTTTAAGTCGCCACGCAGTATTCAAACTCAGTCTAAACACTGAGAGCTGCCCTTCACCCAGATTTAGATATCATATTTTATGTTTACATTTTTGCACCTTTCACTTTTTAAATTCAATTTCTCTTTGATTACACAACTTTCTGAGTTTTGTTTATCATAAATTTTCTTGGGATGATCAGGTCACCCGTAGACCTGTACATATTAAGATCAAATAGGAAAAAAAAAAAATTACACGGATAAAGTCATAACATCAAGAATAATAAAGTCGTAATTTTACAAGAATAAAATCATTTGAGAATAAAGGTAAAATAATACGATAATAAAATCATAGCATTACGAGTATAGTTGTAATATTAATATTAGAAAATTAGTTGTAATAGTTTGACTTTATTCTCATAATATTATAACTTTACTCCAACAATTTTATGACTTTATTCTAGAAATTACCTTTTTTTACTTCCTCATTGTGTCTCTAATATACAATACATACTTCATAAAACATCGGAATTGGCAAAAATTATTATTTACCGGTCAGAGCTTTAATAAAATCATAAACTGACCACAAAACTCTGATCGGTGCACCTCTTCCAGCAAGTCTGGAAGACTAAGATGTTCAGCTGAAACTCAAAAACATATAAATATCTCTCTTTTTTCCCATTATACTTGTGCAATGATCTCACTTGTTTTAAACAATTGTTGCTGTATTTACAATTCTGCTTCCTTCTAATGGAAACTCATAAAATAAGATACACATCTTGTTCCTCTGCAGGATCATGTTGTGCTTGTTTTAAAGACTATTATGTGTTTCAGGGAAGGAGAAAGGACAGGAGAGAAAGGAGAGCTGTTCTGTAACAGATGCTATCAAATCTAATAAAACAATGAAAAAAAAAAATATGTTGTTCTAAAGGCTGTTTTGCAGAGGAGATAACAAACAAAACAAAAACAAAATCAGCAATCTATCTTTTTAAACATGAAAATACTAAACATTCCCAGGCAACAAATCATCACTTGCACTCCTCATAAAGAGAGATTATGTCATTCCTTTTGTGCAACAAGTGGCCTTCGGAGTCACATGTTTCCCTGCGTGCGCTGGTGGTTGTTGCAGTGCACTGCACCGCTGCTGCGTGGGTCACAGCGGGTTGTTTGGGGAAACTGAAACGCGGTGGCCTCGTTCTGCAGCCCGAGATAAAAAATAAAAATAAAAAAAATCCACAAAAAAAAACGACCACCTGGAAAACAGCACGCTGGCAACGATGAGGTAAAGCCTTTAAGCCAGAGCCAGAGGACAAACATTACTGCATAATACTACTAATAATAATAGCCATAATGGTGTGCGTAATCATGTTGATAAACATTTATGAGTTCTTCCCATCTAGGGCAAATATATGCACAATGAACCTTTATATAATCCCTTGCAAATGCGATGAGTCATTCCTCGCTTTATTATATTTTGCTTCCAAGAATCCAGACTTTGTGTAATATTAATTCTTAAGGACAAAAGATGTTGTTGGGTTTTTTCAATTGCAATTGCACTGTTGCTAATTTTCGGTCCGGTGTATGACCAATGTGACGGAGGCATGTCAGCCATTCAGGTATAAAATTAGTGTTGACAAGAAATGTAAGTTTATTACACTGGGTTACAAAGAATACTTTTTTGGAAGTTGTCAATGTTTTTTCGACTGAATTAAGACTACTGAACCAAAAAGTTGCGTCTATTTTTCTCAATCAGGTCAGGTTTTTACTCTAATTTGGTTTAGAGAAATCCGATCCTCTGACTAAACCTATGACATTTTTGTCACATTATCAATTCATTTCCGTTAATATTTCCTCATCCAAAAAAAAGTTTTAGGAGAAGAAAAATGTTTTCCACCGGAGTGTATTAATTAAATGTTACAAAGTTTCTGTAAATTGACTAAGAAACACTGATAAGGGTAAGTACATGTAATTTGAACATTACGCCTTCGTCGTGCAAAATTCTCCGTCTCTTTTCTGTCCTGATGGAATCTCCTTTCCTGATCATTGCTCATTGATCCCGGATTATCAGAAAACTGATCCAGATGTGAGAGCATTTTGATGCTCATGTTGCATTCGTAGCTCCGAAAGTCGACCTGAGGGAGCAAAACCATTGTGATTTTAAGAGCTGAAAAACCCCAGACAGTTTTTTGACCAGCGTTCTCAGTAATATTTTATTGTTAGCAGTCCAACACAAAGAGAAGTGGATCACAGTTTGAGCAGACTAATGCATCTCTCAGGTCTTGTGTCAAAACTTTAATTAATTTTATGCTTAATTAAATAATATCTTACGCTATATATCTATATACTCTTATAGAAGAACTTTAAAGCTCTCTGTGCTGCATTGATGTAACCAAGAGAGAAATGAACGGTCATTTAAAATCCCATCACACATCTTCCTTTTGTTCGGTTTTTGTCTGCCACCCTGCATCTAATAACACGTCAGTCCGTTTGGCAATCAGTGAGGTTATATCATAGGTTTCTCAATGCACAGCTTATCTTATCTCACCTTGGTTGTAGGTTTGCTCTCTGGGCTCGAGGGGTCCGGAGCTGCCACAGCTGCTGAACCCTGGGTCGACCCCGACGAGCCCTGACCTGGAGCTTGACCCTGGGTGTCCCTCCTCTGAGAGATGGAAAGCTTCTTCTTTCGAGGTCGCCCCTTCAGGTTCGGAGCTGAGGGAGAACAGAAAGACAAGATGAGATTTATCTATTTAGGCTGGAAATAAATCACACCACCTAGTGTGATATATATATATATATATATATATATGTATATTTTTTTTTTTTTTACCGTGGTGTAGCAACACCCCTGAAAGCTGCTGTAAAAAAAAATAGCTATTGAGTTTTTTATTTGTCAGAGTTAAAATGTTTAAGATCATCAAAAACTGTTAATATGAGAAGGAGATAACTCGAGGAAACACAAAAGGCTGTTTGCAATAAACCTCATAAAAACGTATTTCACTCTCAAGCGCAGCAGCAATGAGTCTTTCACATCATGTTTTTAGGAAGTTTGGCTGGGTGTCTTATCTGCACAAAATGCTTCAATTCAGCCAAATAGAGCCTCTTGAGGCCACAACACCACCTCTCAATCAGATTTAAGTCTGAACTTTGACTAGGCCATTCTAAATCACTTTTCAGAGCCATTCAAATGTGCAACTGCTAGTGCACTTGAAATGTAGGTCATGAACTAATGAACTTGGGGAACTCGTGGTTCCATCAATTATGGCATGCTGACCAAGTCCTGAAGCAGCGAAACAGCCCCAAAAACCAAACATTACCACCCTTTTGTACGATGCTCCGTTTCTTTAATGTTTTCTTAGTTTTTACAGGCAGATGTAACAGGACAGAAACCTCCCAGAAAGTCCCACTTTTGTCTTGTCAGAACGCAGAACATTTCCTCCCAAATGTCTGAATGTTGTTTTGCAAATGTGAGATGAGACTTTATGTCGTTCTGGGTCAGCAGTGGCTTTTAGCGCCGGTTCTTTCCTATATATAGAAGCCATCTTTCTTTTTGTGGAATCACAGTGAGAGTCCCTCACTGCAAAACCCCCAAATATTACCAAGTATTTTTGGTCTAATTTCTACTGCAAATATCTTACTAAACTTGAAATAAGACCAAAACTAACTTTTAGGTGGGATATAGAAGCTTGTTTTAAGTAAATAACTCCTTAGTATTGATGAAAAGGTTCTTGTTCCATTATTATTTAACTTACAGCAAGACATTTTTTCCATGTTAGAAGTGAATTTATCTGCCATTGAAGCTAGTACTTTTTCATCAAAATAAAGGAATTATTTACTTAAAACAAGCTTCTATATCTTACTAAAAAGTTACTTTTAAGTTAGTTTGTCTTATTTCAAGTTTACTAAGATATTTCCACTAGAAACTAAACAAAAGATACTTGGTAAGATTGTGTGTTTTTGCAGTGCTGAGTTCAAAATCCTTAGAATTGACTTCATAACCATTTTGACGCAGCAAAATGTTGCCTTTGAATGTCTTTGTTTTTTTCTGAATTTCTTTAGATTGGGACATGATTTGTTGAGATTTATTAGCCTATTTCATTTCGTCATACAAGTTCTAAGCTAAGTTCGGTGCGGATCTAAAGGTCTGGCGGGGCTTGTGAAATTGACCTAAAAAATTTGGATTAATTACATTTAATAAATAATTTAATCAAGAGGAAAGTTTGCTTTTAGGACAGTTGAAGGATGGTTTCATGAGCACTTTTTCTCTTAAAAATAAAAACTATTTTTTTTGGCAAGAAAAAAAGGTACCAGATGATCTGAAACAATTAAGTGTGACCAAAACACAAGCACAAACTAAAGCTCAACACGCTTTTTGCAGCACTGTTTCACAGAAACAATAAAACAAACAGAACGTTTGTCACTAAAAGCAAAAGTTAACTTTAAGCTGAAGAAAAAAAACCACAAGGCAATGACAGAAACATTTACAACCAGGAAAAGGAATTTCACAAACCTGCTAGCCTGCAGCTAATTATTTCCAAACTGGATTAGTGCTGAAAGGGGTAACGGGCTGCCAGATCGCTCCAATGTGCTTGTAAACGTGACCCTCAAGTTTAATTTGAATCAAGGAGGGAAAATGTACTCTTGCTGAAAGTTTAAAAGCATATATATCGAACAAGGGCGTGAAAACAGCGAGGCAGAATAACGCAAATGACAGCCGCTGGTTAACCAACAACAACCCACAAACAAGAAGAAGCATCCAGCAGTTACTATAAACAGGACTATGTCACGAAGAAGCCAAACTCCTACCACAACGTACATAACACGACAAACAGTCTGCTTTGTTTCTTTCTTATCATCGCATCATAAAACATCAGCCTGAACTGCAGCACTTTGGAAGCTCTGATGATTGCGGCTCTATGTTTGGTTTTCTCTGATTAGTCTCCCCAACACAGTTAATTAAAAACACATGAACCTGCCTGATAGGAGCTCTTTGTTTGAAAAGCTGGCAGACATAATTGCTCAGTTCACATTACACACACAATAAAGTATTTAAACCCTCCAAGTCCTTTGAACACCCACGTTTATGTCAACCAGCAATTGTAATGTAACTTCTTGGCAGAGCGAGTCGCTCGGATGCAACAGCGCCAGCGGAGATAACCTCCGAGGAGAGAAACAGAAAGAAAAAGAGGCAAACTTCAAATGATCTAAGTTCAGTCACGTATTTCTCTGTGTCAACATTACCCACCTCCCTCCTTTGCCCTTTTTTTTTTTTTTTTTTTTTTGTGCATGCTCAATGACAGCTTTACCCCGTCCAAGGTTGTTCTCTGCCAAAACGGCTCTGATTTATTTTAGTCGGAGCGAATTCTCTTCAAGAAAAAAACAAAAACAAAAACAAAACAAAAACGCTTCAAATAGCAGCAGAGCCAAATAAAATGTTAGAGTCATTAAAAGGCTGAAAGGGTCTGGACTCGGCAGCCCGACGTGTTGTTATTATCACGACCGCTAAGGCTGTGGAAAAACAGCAAAACAGGGAAAATTCCAAGGACATTTGTTGTGCTTGTCATCTCTGGCACTGTAAAAACAAGTTTTCAGCACTGTAATCTTCACTTAGAAAGCACTGGGCGTGTTCCTCACTCTGCTGTTTTCTCCGCTCGCTGCCACCTTTTTTTTCGGTCAATTATTCGTTAAGGCTCACAAGTCGCATGAATCAGACGGGTTAATCATTTACTAAGATTTGCTTTGAAGAGACACAACATGTTGTAGCCCAATTATCCAGCAAATCTCTGCCTCTAACGCAGACAAGAGATGAAGTCCTAAAAGATCAGATAGCTGAAGCACAGCTCTATAAACGGAAAACACATGCAGTCCTCGCAAAAACAAACATTACATGGTCGAATTCGCTGGCAGGTTTTGAATAGAGATGTTCATCCGAGTGAGGTCATAGTCTAAGTGCGGGTCTGTTTTTAGTCCAATGACGGCCCTGCGACACCCTACACTCGCTTGCGTAACCTGTCTGTTTACATTTTTCATCAGGTCAAACACTGCTGCGCAAGAAAATGCCGCAATTACAGCAAATAAGAAAAAAACTAAATCTGCTGCATAACATATAAAAAGCATGAAGAGTGCAGAGGAAACAGATGAGCTGAACGTCGTCGACGTGGCAACATTCACACAAAGCGGGTCGATTATTAGAGTAAACTGGGGTCAAACAGGTGTGTTCATGTTGGGTTTTATTTTGTAAGAGGTCAAGGGGAGTCAGACTGATTGAGCTTCGGAAAACACGCTGATGTGATGGCAGAGTTGCATAAGGCCATCATCAACTGTACATTGATTTTCTTAAATGGAAGCACAGACTTTCGTAGTCTGTAGGAGAACAATACTAACGTCACAATGACTTTACAGCATCCAGGGAGATGTGGGATTTTTACTACTCTGTGGGCATTAAGTGTTTTTTTATTATTACTTTATTTTCTCGGTGTACTAGAAAAGAAAGGGAAAAAAAGTCAGTTTAGTGCTGCATGATACTTTCCTCGTAGAGCTAAAAATGTTCCCCTGCAGCGACTTACCAAAAATGGATGCTGACCAAACTTCCACATTCTTTATTTATTTATTTATTTTTTATTTTGCTTCTCACTGAGCTGCTTATTGCTCAGTCTGTGGCTTTCTGCTCATCTGGGACACTAGCATGGCTTCACGCCTTGAAGTGGCCAGAGGGCATCACAAAGCCCCAAAGGCTCGCCACTCACACACAGAAACATGCACAAATACAAATAAAAATTACCCATGTACCGACTGGTGTTGCAGCGTCTTGCGAAGGTTTTTCATACCGCTTGGAACATTTTGTCACGACACAACCACCAAGTTTTGTTGTACTTTATTAGGATTTTGTCACCACCACAATAAAATCCGGTGAAAACAACGGGGTACTAAACTGTGTAATACAACCTCTTGGAGAACATTAGTGGACACACAGCATCATGAAGACCAAAAAACAAAGCATGAGTCATGGAGAACATAGTGGGGAAGTTTAAAGAAGAATAGGAACATAAGCTTTGAGCATCTCATGGAGCAAAGCTCATAACACATGAGCATCCACCTAAACTGTAAGGCTGGGTGAGGAGAGCGTTGATCAGAGAAGCAGCCCAAAGACCCACGGTGGAAGAATCGGTCAACAGGACGAATATTGGTCACACAATTGCGGCGATAAGACACAGTGGAGTTGATGAGAAGATGTATGGACGATCTGGGAATAAATCCTATTGAACACAAATAAAATAATGTGGTCACACTTAATTTGAAGGGGTGTGCATAACATTGACATAACGTCTGTTATGAACATGAAGGAGTCTTTTAGAGCAAGTGTTACCAATCATTTAGATCGGACCTCATTCATGTGTTTGAACGGTTTCGGTCAGAGTCCAGACTTTGCTAGGATCCGTAGCAAAGTCCAAACCGACCAAAGCTTTAGGCATGTTGAAAAGATAATGATCAACCGGGAAAGCCTCACAACACCTGCAGCTCTGCTTGTAAGTGAAAGAGGTGGTTGAATCCGTTTCCATCCATCTTAATTATTCACTAATTCTGGCCTAGTACAGTAAATCCCAATGAAACACACAAAAGTTTGTGGTTATAGTTTGATGGAATAAAAGAAAGAAGTTTAAGCAGTAGGAGTAGCCTAGCAAGGCGTTGTTTATTGATGAAAAGTGAGCGAGATTAAACATTGCCAACAGGGAAGATGTGCAGAACGACGACTCGGTGACGTCAAACACCCTCGGCTCCTAGTGGCTTTGAAACAAGCCTCTGTTCTAATAATTTCTCCCCCCCTAGAATCAATTAAATACAGACGTAGTGCCATTCCGATGATGTCAGTGATAATGGGAAAAACTCATTAGAGACAGCTCAGGGACGGTTCTGATCGCTGTCTGCTACAACAGAGTAGAGCCACAGGGAAACAACAAAATGGTCCTGACTGGGACGCAGCTGGGAATACAGTATCGCATAAGAGGATCCCACTGATGGATGTCTGAGACGATAAAGCTCAATATCTCTGTACATGTTTAACTTAATGAAAAGTAAAATCGGCTTCAGAAATCCCCCACTTCAAGTGAGCACATGATCGTGCTGATAGCGGGCATGTGTTTGCATTTGCCTGGGAAACTGAAATAATATCTAAAAAAAAGAAGAAAAAAAAGGAAAAACCTCAGGGATCAGAAATACTTTGATGTACTTAAGCAGATTAGCACTCGGCTCATCTCTTCATTTTGGCACTTTTGGCATAATAACACTCATGACTAAAATAATAAGTTGTGGCGAAGAATGTCTCTGCTGCAGGTTCCTGATTTCTCAGCAACACGGATCAAAGGGAAACTGAACCGGTCAGACGACAGCGTCACTGTTTTGGAACAGAAGAAGAAGAAAACAATAACAGCCACAAGAGAAACGGATAGGAATTTCAGTAATGGCGTCATGTTAAACATGTTACCAAAAGTAATTTCATCTCTACAAGTATAATAAAGGCATTATTGAACAGTTTCATCTTTTTTGTCGGGTCACGATCGTTACCCAACAATTTGACCCATGACCCAAAAAATAATAAACGATAATAATAGAATATTAATATTGTTATTAACATTTGTTCTCTGATTTTTTTCTAGTAAGTAAGTTTGACATCAACCTTGGGGCGCAGTTGGAAGCCAGTTTATAGATTTCACCTTTGACCGATTTTAAAGCTTAAAACTAAGTTACTGTTGGAAGGCTTCCCGTCTTTGCCCCAATGAATGATTCATCACACGCAGCACGATCCAGAGTTTTAAGCACTGGGTAAATATCTGTCCATTGGCTTTGGAGCAAATTCATGTTTTCAATCTGGCAAAGCTGACAGATTTCTAAAATAAAGCTAACAAATAAACTACAGCAAGGTCTCCGGGTCGTGTGAAAGAGAATGATGCAGGTCTCTCGTGTAAATGATATCACGAGTCTCAAGAGGTTTTCCTACATAAGTGAAGGATTAATTAAGAAATATATATATATATAGATATCACTATATCTATATATATATATATATATATATATATATATATATATATATATATATATATATATATATATATATATATATATATATATATATATAAGCCCCTGAGACAGTCCAACACATAACAGCAGGGTGCAAGATACTGGCAGGGAAAGAATACATGGAACGACACAACCAAGTGGCAGGCATAGTGTACAGAAACATCTGTGCAGAATATGGACTGGAACCCCCAAGATCAAAGTGGGAAACACCCCCGAAGGTAGTGGAGAATGACCGAGCTAAGATCCTGTGGGACTTCCAGATCCAGACAGACAAAATGGTGAGGGCGAACCAACCAGACATAGTCGTGGTGGATAAACAACAGAGGAAAGCCGTTGTGGTGGATGTGGCAATACCAAGTGACTGCAACATCAGGAAAAAGGAGCATGAAAAACTAGAGAAATACCAGGGCCTAAGGGAGGAACTGGAGAGGGCCTGGAAGGTGAAGACCACAGTGGTGCCTGTGGTCATCGGGACCCTCGGGGCAGTCACCCCCAAACTGGAACAGTGGCTACAACAGATCCCAGGAACAACTTCAGACATCTCAGTCCAGAAATGTGCAGTCCTAGGCACAGCCAAGATACTGCGCAGAACCCTCAAGCTCCCAGGCCTCTGGTAGAGGACCCGAGCTAAGAGGAAGAAGAATCACCACCCGCGGTGGGTGAGAAGGGAATTTTTTATAAAAGGTGTTTTTTACTACTTTTTTTTCATTCATCTTTTCTTGCCAACTACATCTGGAGAATTTTTTGCTTCTTGTTAGTCTCATCTGACAAAAACAAAGATTTGCCAACTGGATTTAGAAAATTTAAAACCTTTCCATTTATTTATTTTTTTTAAAGTCTTGAGTCCTGATGTAATACCCAGACAACTGATTGGGATGTAGATAACATTAACACATATTTGACTTCACTCACTGGAATGTTCTGCTTTCTTACCTATTTTGAAGAGTGGCAAGAGAAACATACTCTGTAACTCACTTAGTTCTGTAAGTAAGTCACTTTACTAAAGAAAAAAGTGTGAATATAAAAGATCTAGTCCAGTTAAGTTAATTTAGTTAGAATCGTCTGAGGTGCTGTAAAAGTGCAGCACCAGTTATCTCATAAGAAATATGAAGAATAATGTGTTCACCAAACCTGTAACACAAAACATAACCCAAAAAAAACAGCAAGCGAGGCGAGACAACACAAAAGAAGGTCAAAACTCTGAAAAATGTTCATCGTTAGCAACTAACTTTGTATGTTTTGCACATTCAGAGATTTTATCGTTTCTTTTTGTTGTTCCAAACAAATCTCTGTGATCTAAAAATGATCGATTCAAGATCTGAAGGAAGTAAACATTAAAGCACTTACTCCAATAATCAACTACTGCACAGAATATCTACATACTTTAGCTTCTTCATTCTTATATTTGACCCATAATCCAGAAAATTGTTTTGATAGAAATATTTTAACAAACCAATCCCATATCCATATTCATGTTTTCATTTTCATCTAATGTGAATAAAAAAAAAAAAAAAGGTGAATGTTGCTTTAAATTGCGCAGCTGCAAGTTATTATTGGAATGTAGCATATTTTTTGCATTTATAAAAAATAACCAGCTCTTGTCATCACTTCTTCTTTTACACCTTCAGGTCGTTGAACCCAGTCGGCATCTTTTCTTCATATGAGAAAAACAAGTTTTGTTTAATTTTACTATTAGTATCCACAAACTAAAGACCTTGCTTCTTCTTCTTTTTTTCTTTCTTTTTTTTTTTTTTTTTTACTAAATTTCTGATGTATTTAGCAAGAAAATGAAAACATGCAGCTTTCAGGCTCAGGGGATTTTCTTAAAGCTTGAAGAGAAATTTGCACCCACCCAAACAGGAAGTGAGATGGCATCTCTGCACCTGTCTTATGTGTTGACACTGAACTTTTGATGATAAAACACAGGAGAGCGCTGCACTATCAGTGCATCAGTGTTTAAAGCCACAAAAATGAAATTGTCATGGTGACGGTGCCCTGCTGAACTGCTTAGCCCACTACGTTTCCATTTTGAGCTTCTTTTTTTTTTTATTTTTTGTTATTTTGCAAAAACAATAAAAGATTAGTAAATATTCATAAGACTGAAAATAGACTTCAAGTCTCGTAAAATGCGCAGAAATACGATGATGACGTGAATGTTTATGTAACATGGTACGGGGGGCATTGGAGGTGAAGCAAATCATGCGTTCAGAAATACTGACAGAAACCGATCAGCCCCGAAGTCCCAAAAGTGCTGAGCTCAATAAATGTCACACTTCTGCAGCTCGGTTGTTTTAAATAATGAAACAACAGATCTGACTTGTCAGATGTGAAGCAACATCCAGCCAAAGTGTGACTGCCTGACGGACTGATTGACTGAAAGCCCCGGGAGCGACTGTCACATCTCTGATTTCATTAGGCAAAATTCCCACCCGAGCTTTTAATCCTGCATCTCCAACGTCAGCTTTCCCTCCGCGTAACGAGGTCCAAGTTCAGACATGAAGGTGAAAGAGGAATGAGCGAGGCATGACTCTAGAAAAGCAGCGGTTCGTGAAAAACATGTTTTGACATATTTTGTTGTCTCACTTGGCTGCAAATCCACCAAAGGCCTCACTCCTACTCAGCAATTAGGAGCGACGCTCACAGCCAAAGGTTTTAGTCGTGTTGCAACACTTAGCCTTGTTTGAACGGCACACTGTGTCCCACAGGAGGGGAGACAATAATCTCAAATATGTAGCAGTTTGGAAGTTAACGTCATGCCCTGTGTGTAAATAAAATAACATTGGATTATAAGTATTTTATGTGAAATGCGAGCAGGCAAGGTCAGCAGAGTTAAAACCAAAAACAGGGCGACACAGAGCGCTAACTACTATTAGCGACAACGGCTAACGGCAATATATTTCAATGCTAGAGGCCTCTTTAGTGTTTTAGTAATGCTAGTTGTGCTAATGTATTTTGTAATCTACAATAACTCTTTATTTAAATGACTTACTGCAGAATTTAATTTCCCTTTGGAATCAATAAAGTCTTTTGAATTTGGCTTTAATTGAATTTGAATCACTGACGCAAGATGCTCAAGCCAACAGACTCACATACAACCAGTTATAATACCAAATACTGTGTTGAAATTTAAAATATGATAAAGCCTGCTCAAATTTCAAACATGTAATCCGTTTGTCTTAAAAGCCAGTTTTACAGCCGCCCATATCTCCTCCATTTAGTTTCCAAAGGGAAATGAGTATTGGGTCAAAGTGGCTAAATGATCATAAATGGGCCATAAAGCTGACAGGTGCATTTCTGCTGATTACACAAATACGACCACTGAAACCACCGTCGCGTCACCCTGCGAGTGAGTCAAACAGGACAGGGATATTAAAAACGGACATTCTGCTTTAATTAAAGCGAATTCTGCCAACAGGAAACTCCCTAATGAATCAGAAGGGGAAGAACGGCGAGAACATAAAGGATGTTTAAGTAAAGTCGTCTGTACAACATCCTGCAGCCACCGTCCCCTCAGGAGAAATGCGTCAGCGTGCGCATCTGTGCAAGCGAGCAGGAATCCTAGCCCGAGTCGCCTCGCCCCTACCTGGAGGAAACATTCGTAAATGAAACTGTATCTGTGAATACGGCGACTGCAACACGAGGAAAAGTCGTTCAGGCTCTCACAGGCGGTACAAGGTTACAACTCTGGAAATTTACAGCGGGTCATAAAACGTAAAGCACGTCTGCAGACAATGCCTGACCCCGTCACGCTGGGATCACGATGAAATAATACTCAAAATGATAAACTAAACGTGATTGCGTAAAATAGCCGCACCTGCCAGGCGCAAACAAAAGAACTGATAAATAATAAATAATACGTCACCAATTGAGATACCAAACACCGCATAAAGCAGCTCCTGAGGCACAGGCTTTAATCTGCAGAGCAGCAGAGCATTAAATGTGTGATCAGTGGAGTGATATTACACTTTGGTGGAACATTTTAACTCAACTGGAGGCACAATGAAGTGAGAAGAAGAGCTTCACAGTGGAAAGGCAACAAAACCAGAGAGAAAATATTAAAGAATAAAAAATATATATGAGAGAAAGCAATGACTTATTTCTCAGCCACCCATGACAGGCAGCAGTGTGTGTTCACTTCACATTAAAAATAAAAAAAAGCCAAGAGGTTGAAGGGACTTCAAGTGTTTCAGCTAGGGGATTGCACGGATCTGGCCGCAGTTTCAGCACACCATTCTTTTGAGAACAAACACACGATGCTCTCCGTTCAGTTCAGAAGATGTTATATATTTTTTATTTTCTGATCTTAAACACTTTCACATCAAATGAGAATCAAACGTGGAAATCATTTCGTTAACCCTGGTAATGGATCGGGACACATCAGAGATGATTTTACACAAAGAATAAGATTCCACTTAGTATTCAAATCTGCGGCGCTTCAGCCTCTTTCAAATGTGTCCTTCAACGCTCCATCTTTTCAAAAATTAGATGAAAGTCAGGAGATAACACAAAAATGTTCATTCATCAGTCAATCATAGCTATCTTTAATTATTAACACACAATCTAAGCAACATTAAAAGGGAGATTTGATTCATTTTTATTGATTTTGCAGCCAAGATAAGAGTCGGGCCAAATTCTAAGTAATAATGATGTTTATTTATCTGTTTGCAAGACTGAGAACTTTAAATTCATGAAACACAGTGAGGGCAAATGAAAAAAGCTGGGGGGTTTTCTACACGCATCTGCAAAACATAACAAAATTAAGGCAATGGCCTCACATGTTAACAATCCAGGTTTAAAACATTTCCTTCATCCTCCTGCTGCACTTGTGAGGCAGAATTATTTAAAAACTATAATCGCTAAGCTACAAACTTTTAAGCAGACGACTGCAGGCTAGCTACCAGAGCAGATAGCCTGACTAATTGACTAGCTAACATAAAGTTGCTGTTACTCTGTAAAGAGTAGAACCAAAAAAAAAAAAAAAGATATCTTGTGCAATAAAGTGTTGCTAAATTCACCTGGTATTCATTCTGGTTTTCTATGCTAATGTTTAAAAATCTGAATAACAACAAGCTAATGTTACGGTAACAATATTATAACAGTTACAACAATATATGGCTGTAGCAGCAGTGAGGACAATCCCTGAATGATTGCATTCGCTTCGTTTACAGAGCAGCGACTCAAAACAGCACCAGGTCAATTCTTTAATTTGTAAACCTTTCTTTATGATTTAAGGCAAAATATTTACTGCCATTAATGCATCCAAACCCTTTTTGGAATTTGTGATGAACCTTTTGCATGTTTCCTTGCCATCACCCTAATCTCTAGCTCCCTAAACAGATTCTCCACCAGAATCACTACATAATAGTAATTTTACTTGTTGGTCTGATTAAATAATTTCTTTAAACTTACACGTGCCAGAGGTGTAAATAATTCGGGGCTCAACTGCACAAATTTCAGTTCCACCCATTTAAATACCATTCCGACTCCAGTGTGCTAAAACCATGAAAATAGGTTAAATGTTCATTGTTGTTGGGTATTTTCAGGAGGAATAGAGATCAATGTTCATTAAAAAGGTGGAATTTCATGCATACATTTAACTTATAGTATTGTCTGAAAACTTTATATGTTTCCATTAGTTTTAGTCAAATGAAACGTTTGTTCCCCTCATCAAAACCTGATGAATCTTGACGATATTATTACTGGAGTCATGTGGCCACATTTCATCGCTGTAAAATTGAGAGAAAATAGAGAGAATTACTTTACATCACCAGCTGTCAAAACGAGAATGAAACATTATTCTGACGGGTATCAAGCAGACTGAGCTGCGAAATGTCCAAAACTGCAAAAGCACAAAAGGGTGAAACAACCAACGCCATTTAAAACAAGTTTATTTTATATAACTTGTTGTATATGATAAACACCACAAGTCAAACGGACCAGATTCTTAGACAGGATGAATATTACTAAGCCAATCCAATTATATTCATGGCTTCTAATTTAATTACATAAACCCCAAATTTGTCCATGTTCTTGTAAAATGCCTTCAAATTCAATTTATAATCCCGAACTGGTAAAAAGCTACGGAGCCCAGTTAAGTGCTTTGAGTCATAAACTTTAAAGGAACCCTTCATCCTGAGCGATAACACTATTTCATGGTACGAAACATTTAAATACCATTAGTCAAGTTTTGCTTCATGACGTATGAATCTATTTTGTTTTCAATGCCAGAAGTGATTTCTATGTAGGCAAAACAATTTCAACAGAGCAGATACTGTAAGTCACCCCAATGGCTAAGCAACACCTACACTATACATTTCACTTTCTTTTGGGTCAAAAATGAGTCAGTTCCTTAATCTTTTTTGTTCATAAAGATGGCCATTGTCACTTCTCACACGTTACAACAAGTCAATGTGGGCGTGCATACTGTTTCTTTGTCCCTGCATGGGACGCAAATTCCAGCAAATAGTAATTTAAGACACGCTGACAGCAGAAAACACAACAATACAGTCATGCTTCAAGCTGCTCTATCCGCGCAATCAAACAAAAATTACACAATGTGCCCACAGAGAGCGTGGGCGGACAGAGTACACTGTTTTTTTCCTCTTTCATTATTAATCATCAAATCCTTCGTAGCTTGATAGATGATACAAGTGTTAATTAATTTCACATAAACACGCAGACCAAGATTACCACTGATTAAATTGGAAAACAATTCGCAGCAAGGACCGAGTCACAACCCCAGATGAGATTTCACATCAATGGTACTGACATATTTATTTTCGCCCGATTGCAACACAGGAACATATTTTTATGCAGCAGTGCCTTAGAGCTACTCTCAATCTAACGACGGCAAATATATCCAACTGCTCCCTCTGGCTAATAATTGATACGCACTGTTATTAACCAATAGCAGGCAGTTAAGCAACCTCAACATGACTTAGAATTTTAAAGATTGTCTCTAAAATAGAGTTTGATTATTAAAAAAAACAAAAAAACAACCTTCCCAATGAGCCCCCTCATTCTGATCACAGGTGAAGAAAATTTGCTATAATAGAAGCCTGTTCGAACACGTGCCTGAGTGAAAAGGCAGGGATTAGTGGGGCTTGTTGCTAAAAGAGGTCTAACAACAATCCCCTGAGGTGCAGCCAACTCATCCACAGGTCCTCAATAGCTTCTTGCAAACAGGCCTTTCTTTTTATCTGCACAGCTCCCCAACTGACTCATCTTCTGCCTTTAGAAAGAGCAACTTCACCCACCCCCCACCCCCCAAAAAAAACAAAAAACGATAAACCAATTATTAGTCATTTTTGTACATAACTCATTTTTTTGTATTTCTGTAAGCCACTGCAGCTGTGCTGCTGAATTGAAGTTTTCCTTCTTGATGTGCAAATAGCAAAATTACACGGTGAAAATACGGTACCTGTTTTTAGAGAGGCAGCAGAAAGAGCCTGAACGTGCCACATGTTGTGGAAGGATAAAAACAGCTTCCTGTGTTCGCACAGATGAGGCTATATCAGCATTCAATCTGGGTCACACTTATTGTAGACCAAGTCCAATATTGATTCTTCCAGGAAAATGTCGGATGCATTAAATGCTGGAAGTTGTTTTGTCTGTCTAGTGCTCAAATAGAATAGGAAAGCGACTTTCAGAGTTTTGCAACCCAGAATAGATAGATAGACAGACAGACAGACAGACAGACAGACAGACAGACAGACAGACAGACAGACAGACAGACAGACAGACAGACAGACAGACAGACAGACAGACAGACAGACAGACAGACAGACAGACAGACAGACAGACAGACAGACAGACAGACAGACAGACAGACAGACAGACAGACAGATAGATAGATAGATAGATTTTCTGTTTTCTACAGGAACAAGTAAGCATACTCCATTCAATGTCCTCTCTCTAAGCTGTGCCAGCGTGTTCACTGTATGAAATATACATACCCTGACTCTGCAAAAATGATAATGCATGAGATTTGTGTGGGTTCTTTTAGACTCTCACCAGTTCCCCGTCTCCTCATTTGCAACAACTATGACATCCTGTTCCACTGTATTTCCCAAACCCATCATTTCCTGTACAAATGCTCGCATTGTATCGGCTCCGGTCTGTTTTTATTCCTCCCTCAAAGACGATTCCCTTCAGCCCGGCTGACTGACAGCGGAGTGTGTGTGCATCATTATCTCTTTCACAGGGTCTGTCTGTCGCCGTATAGCCTGTGGCAGGCCTCCATCGCTCGTCATTAGAAGTGACTTCGGCTTCCGGCTGCATGCAGGTGAACGGCGCGAACTACAGACGTGGAAAGTTAAGACGCTCTTATGAATTCGTTTGATTAGCTCGCAGATGCCGAGGCATACAACAAGTGGGAGGATATTCTCCTACCTGAAAGCAGAGGTCAGGCAGGCTAAAAAAGCACTTGGACAGATAAAGAGAAAAATAAGTAAATAAAAAAAATGGCAGCAACTCTCATGGCTTCCCACACAAAACACCACCAGCCTTTAGAAGTTTTAGAATCGGATCTTTTTTTCTTTCACTTTCGGCGTCTTATTTATGTCCTATATGCAGATCTAACTTCAGTGTGTAGCAAACAGGAATATTGATTCGCTGGAGTTAATCTGAGCTTTAAAATGCTGATCAGGTCTACTGCTTTAGTCTGAGGTTGCAGTGTGCACGTAATGGGATCCACCACCGAGGGTCTGTATGATAATAATGCCTCGCCTGATGGTGCACAGTAGATAAATCATACTTATGGATTGATGTCTTCCTTTATGGCCCCTGTGAATATAGCAAGAATGCCTTCAAGAGCAGCTAAATATAAGCTTTTATGCACGCAAAATGGCTGCGTGGACAGAAGCCTGCATGGATTTGGGATGTATTGCTGTAGTTGGCGCTTTATGACCTAGCCCACCAATCTCACTATTATCAGATGATCATGGAGTGAATTATACGGCGGATGTAGCTTTGAACCTTTTGTAAAAGAGGAACAAGAAACACCAGCCACTGATGTGAAATATTTAAATATTATTCATACTCAGACAACTATTTAAAGTGTAAATATTGCGGCGCATTGTGTAGTTCTGATCTTTGTCAGCTTGTTTGTTTGTCATGCCTGACGGCGTATTACGTAACACGCAGTCTATGAAGCGATGTGCCTGATGTGAGTCGCTGTTGTCAAAAATCACAGGCTATTTATTAGGTACATCCGTAGAGTTGGTTGTTAACGGAAACAGCGAATCAGCCAATTACACGGCAGAGACAGAATGCATCTATGTGCGGAGAAAAAAAGCCCACCATCAAAATGGGAAAGAAAGGAGATAAAAGAGACTTTGAATGTGACATAATAACTCTTGATTTCAGAATTTGGTTGGGTCAGAATTTAAAAGCATTGCTTCGCCTCGACTCACGTGAACAGGTGATGGTGCAAGGGATCTGTTCTTAGCACATTTTGGACCACAGAGTATTGCATTAACAAAAACACAACCTATCTGTGTGTTACTGCTGACCAACGGCCACAGTGCAACCATCCTATGACGGCTTCTTCCAGCATGATATGAAGAAGCCATCTGCCAAAAAGCTCATCTTATCTCAAACTAGTTTCTTGAACATGAGAATGAGTTCACCCACGGAGCACATTTGGGATTGAAAGAGTCCCAGCGTTGACATACACCTGACGGGTCTGCAGCCACGTGTGACACTGTCACAGAAACACTGACCAAAACCTCAGGAACGTCTTTGACACCTTGCTGAACCTTTGCTGTGATGATTTCAGGCACTTCTGACGGCAGAAAGGTGGAGGTGAACCTAACGAAGTGGCTGGTGTGTACACACTGATGGAAAGTTATATTAGCTATAGGATCATAAAACCCTTTTATGCAGGCCTGCTTTGAGATTCGGAAAAATATACTTGCTTTGAGTTAATCACGATAATTTGGCAAATTTAAACCCAGCAGCACTAAATCTACTCACCTCAATTCAAAGAGAAATCAATTCTCTCTCCCTGCTCTCCCTCCCTCCCTCGGCATGTTTTTTGGCTCTCTCCTGTTTCTCTTTCCTTTCCGTAATAACTATGTGAGCGGCGGCAAATGTAATTACAAAGGGGTGGGGTTTAGCGTGTTGTGTGTGTGTGTGTGTGAGTGCGTGCGCAACTGGAGTTCATGCACAACAAAACGCAATATTAAAAAGCTATTATCAGAAAAGGGAGCATTTTGGCAGATATATGACTGAGGGCAGCTCCCGCCATATGTTTGCAGAGACGGGGACAACAAGTCAGGTAGTAATTATCAATCATCATCAGGAGAAACTGTCAGCGAAGGCGCTCGGCCTGGCACGCTCCGGCTGCCGCTGCCATGGAGACAACCGCCACATGGCAGCAAATGTGTGTGTTTACCAGGACGTTAAAATACTCATATTTTTATTTAGCGCCTGACAAAATAAGCTGCTCCTATGTGTTAGGTGTCTCTTGCCAACAACAAAAAAAAGAAGAACGGAGGATAATAATTAGCAGGCGGATATGTATGATGGAATAAAGTAATATAAAAAGATAAATGTGTCTGTGTGTGCACATACATAATGCATTCGCCAGTAATGAGCTCATTTCTGTGGCCTTACGTACACAGACCCTCCATTCAGCCTGTCGCCGTTAATATTCCTCAGCCGAGTAAAGAGGACGTTCTCCCCAGCCGTCATGACTTTGTCAGGTCCAGCTTTACATATTTCTTTCTCCTTTTTTTTTTCCACAGTTTTTTATTTTTGCATAACCTGCCCTGTTCCTTTACTTTTGCATGTATTTAAATCAATGCCCTTAAAGCCCATTCGCAGCAGCGGTTCTTTTCACAGAATCGGACACTAGGAATGTTTCTGGAACGCTTCCAGAGATTTTTCCGCTGACAACGGCGCTTTGAGATAACAATCAATTTCCATGTGACCTTAATCCATTACCCTTCCCAGAATTATTTTCACTTAAAAACAATTCGCTGAAAAAAAAATAAATAAAAATTGGACGCATACAGCCGGCTTTTAAACACGAAAACGCTTTGTGGAAAGTGGGATGATGCATATGTGCAATATGAATTTTCCTGCCTTATTAAGGCAACCATCTGGAAACAAAAGAGGGGGAAAAAAGACCAGTGTTCTTCATTTGTTATTTGTGCGCCGTTGTGCACACGCCCCCCCCCCCCCCGGGGGAGCAGCAGCATTACTCTTTCATCAGATCAAATGAAGCGGAGCCGTGTCGTTCCAGGAAGAGCCAATTAAACAGTTCAAAGAAGTTTATTATTGCGATGGATTGTGAAATCATTCTCATCGGATTCACCCGGAGTGCGCGTTTCTTCAGGAGGAGGGGCCAAAGTGTGTACTTTTAGCACATGGCGCAAACTCTCGAAGGCCGTCTGAGTTTGCAGAGTAAATAGGAAATTACGTCGCTCGCATTATGAGTTTAATTTACAGCCGAAATTAGGCAAAAATCGCTCCTTCAGATGTCTGATTTCTTTCTAAAAACCTCTCTCTCCTCTTTGTTCTGCCCACCTCATGTGATCGCCTCATGATGGTAGCGCCGCCGCCTGTTAAGCACTTATTAACACGCATCACATTTGAGACATGTTTAATCTTAACCCAGTTTCGCTGAGGAATGCAATCACCTCTGACCCTGACAAACTGAATAATATCACCCGGCATTTATCTCTCTCGCAGAGTGGATAATTCCTCGTAATTATACGAGGAATGGAAGAAAAAAAAAAAAACAACACTTTAGAGCTGGCAGCAGTCCAGAAAGGCTCCATGTTTCTGTTTTTAAACCGTAATAATTTACAATGCTATTTAACAGCTGGGATAAAAATAAAGCAGCCACACAATGAGGTGAAAACGCTGGCGAGGAGCTTTTAACGGCCTTTGTTCCAGGAGAGGGAAATTAAAAAACAAATCCTGTTTTGCAAAGAAATGCTAAGAGCACACACACACACTTACACACTCGCTATGTGGGACTGTCCCACATACACAAACACACGCATATGCCTCATGTAAAACAGAGTCACAGTTACATAATGTGGAGGATTTGCTAAAAATGGGATAACCTTCAAACGCTTCCACATCATTTGTACTGACAGACTGCTGCAACAACTCTGTGGGACTGTAGCGCTAAAAAAAATAAAAAATACAGTATTTCAATTTGGCTTTTTGGTGGAAGAGAGAGAGAGAGAGAAGGAGGGAGATGGAGGGAGGGAGTAGGGGAGGAAAAAGGGAGGGTGAGATGAAAGAGAGCAGTGGATAAGCTTCAAGGCTTAGCCTATTCATTACTGGAGGGGGAGAAAAAAAATCACAGCATCGACCTATAAATAAATGAATGCCAGGATAAACACGGAGCCCATACATCAATAAAACATATGTATTCTAATAGATCACGCTCTAGTTACACTTGATGGGATTGAGTCAGCCAATGAGCCCAATCATAGAGACTTTATCATTTTGAAAAGGTACACAGCACTAAGCCATGGTGATTATAAACGATCGCTTTTCTCCTCATAAAATAGGCCAGTGGTTACTTTTATCTTTCTATTCAGTGTTTTCATGTTTGCAACCCAATTTGGAGAATTTAAGAAGTTCATTTCCATTTCCACAAATAAAAGCTGCTTTCTTTTTTTATTTTTTTTTTGCCACCACACAAAGAAATAGCCAAAATATTTAAAGACAAAACTAAGCAGATCTGTAAGCCGACGCAGCTCGCCAACGCTGTCACAACATTCTTTTGGAAAGAAACAATAGGAAACTGGGAGCATCAATCACAGCTTGTACACACGGCATAATTCTCCCAGCGCTACTTCCATTGTGCACAACAAGGACTTTTGACATCACGTAAAGTTACACAAGCTCTTTTCAGGAACGACATGCAGCAGGCCCCTACCTGCAGAAAGGCTGAGCTGCATTCATGAGGTGTCTCTACGCCGGTCTGACTGCCAGAGGCGCACTTTGTAAACAGCGTTTACTGTTACACAGATGACTCAGACCGGCTCGCTCCAGGTTGCAACACGCCGTTCTGTAAAGTTTATTATGGACGTTCCAGGACTTGGATTACAATTCACATCAGAAAAAACTTTTTTATTATTTGACATGTAAGGCTTGATTGATTTTTTTTTTTTTTTTTTTAAACCCTAGTGAACATTTGTTCTTGAATGTTTGACAGGTTTATTAATGAAATCACCTTTGAAGCTTTATGTATGAGGTCAAGCTGGCCTTTTGAGAACAAAGTCTGTAGTAACATCTGCAGCGGACAGTTTATACTTTTTATTTTTTTCAGATTTGATAAAGGTGCAACTTTCCCATGCTGGTTTATGCATTTACCTTTAAGTCTAATAATAAACTTGAAAAACGGGTCAAAATAGCTCATGTGACGTATCGTAATGTTTGTCGTCTCCTGGCAATGAAGTGGCACGCAGGAGCCAGTTTGACATCATTCTTCAGTGATGCATTTAAAAACACTCAAACCGTCTTTGTATGAATATCACAAACTACCGCAAACTACTCTGAGAAAAAAAAAAAGCAACAAAAAAACAATAAAATACTGGAAATGATTTAAAGCACTTCCTGTTTGGCAGGCGACTCTGAACTCTTTGAATGTTGGCGTTTCAATAAAAGCAGCCACAGGGAGAAGCCGTCACTACTCACAGCTGCAATAACATGTGATGACAGCGTGACAATAAAATGGTGACTGAACGTTTCACTGTGTTGGATCACCTGCATGTAGTTGGTTTTTACGCTGGTGAAAAGTGATTTATACACTCGAGTGAGACGACAAAGAGTGAATGAAGGATTAGAGCATGTTAACAGTTTTATGGTACTGTTGATATTTAACCCCTCAGAAAATAAAGACAGATCTACTGAACGTTTTTATTTTTTTTTGTTTTACCTCTTCCATATCACTGCTTTTAGACATTGGCTGTTAATAAAATAATAATCTAGTTATTTTAAATTATCACTGCTGCAAAAATTATGTCATATGGCTATGATAATGTTATCAGTGCTACATGGAAGTTGATGTTTTGATTTAGGCCCCTGCTATCTTTGGCCAAAGCACTAAAGTAAACCAAATAAAATGAACTATAGTCATTGTAATAGGAAACGCAGTAACACTAGAATAAAAAGCTGGTTAATTAGTCAGGCTATCTGCTCTGGCAGGCAAGCTTAGTGGCATTGCACAGCAACATGCGACAATTCGTATGGATGACAATCAAATAAACATTTATTTTTAAGCTGGATTTTTGCTTTTGTTCTAACGTGCCGGGATTTTTGCAACATCTTGTTATAGGTGACGAAAAAGCCAAACAAACTGTGGATTTGAAACCAAAGCAACAACATAACTTATGAAATATCTCTTCTAAAATTATCCTCCGTTTTAAATTATTGGCATAATTTGATCCCAGTAATCTAGCCTGTCTCAAACATTCAATTTCCATCTAAGATTATATTTATATCATGTTGACAGGCAATTTTAGAGTGGAGCAACTGAAACTTAGTATTGGCATGCAAGTAGCAACTTAATCCGATACATTATCTTGACTAAATCTATACATATTTTCATTGTCTTTTGGTCGACTACCACTGATGAGCATGAAAAAAGGTTTCAGGTCTCTGAAATGCTGTCTGGCTATAATGAGAGGCTTAGTTTATCTATCAGAGCTGTTCAGTAAAAATAGATAAAGGAACCATCATAAAGCAATAGATTCAGAGCTGTGGAGTTGGTGATGATGTAATGGGAGGATAAGCGGAAGGATTGTGCTTTTTTTCAACCCAGCAGCCTTATAATGTTCCTGAAGCCAAGTGCCTTTGGTTAAAACAGCACTGTGCCATCGATTCTGCCTCCACACACATCAGGGCAATGACAGAGAGAAAGTGAACAGCGCCAGGTTTGTCCGTTTTTTTTTTTTAAGTTTTTTTTTTGTGTGTGTGTGTGTGTGCAGGAACTGAAAGTGCAGCACATTAAAAGTTATTTTAAAGGCACCGCGTTGCTGTGTGTGCATGAAATGATCCTACAGCAGATGATCGGCTTGTATTTGTGTCCTGATTACAAAATGAAACAGCGTGTGCTCTTTTCTCCTCTAAAATCCTCCCTCCGTAGCCTCTGCACTGCACAGCATATGGACAATGAAATATTCATGGGCTGTTGGTTAACACAAATCTGCACAGGAGATGAGAAAACATGAGCTTAGCAAGCAATTTGCCTATTGCATTAACAGACGGGCCTGTCACGAGACGACACCGGCATATGCATATTTTCTCTAATCATATTTCTTGTTTAAAGAGCACTGGGGAAGAGTGCTTCAAGTTGTGGAAACAATGACCTCATGCTGTATGATCATCCGGTGACCCAATACAATCAAGCTGGCGAGATGTTATCTCCACCAACACAGGCTTGAGATTTTAACACATCTGCTGCTTCTACGTGTTTCTTTTCCTCATTTCTCCTCTTCTGCATCACATCTCGGTATCAGTTTCAGTCAGATGACATACAAGAGGCCTTTATCTATTTTTTTTTTTTAACACTCTCACAAATACACATTCAGCCAGTCTAAATTAAGCCACAGATGTGCACAAGAATACATGTAAACACAGCGGCATTAAACTGGACTGTGAATTTCTGTTTGCATCTGGAGCGCGCTCCTGTAATGGAGCAATTAACTCCTTTTTATTTCTCATTGCTCTAGAGAGGATTAGCAGGTATGACTGCGCAATACATTTCTATATGTTTCAAAGCAAAGCATACTACGTAAAGCGTAATATATAAAGAAATGACACCTTCTGGGAAACGTTCAGGGTTCTGTTTAGGTTTCGATATTTCCCTTGCAGTATAACTCTCATTGTGTCTTCATTTAGCACAAACAGAGATCAGTTGGCTGTGGAGCCTGAAGCTAATAACTTGTCCCATAGGTGCACAGACCAAAGCAGACTTCTTTCAACCTAAACAACTCCAATCTTTATAAATGCCTTTAAACAACCGTTGCATTTTCACAGGGGGTTAAACAGAGGTTGAGAATTATTTACTCTGGAAATGGAGGCAGGAGTGTTATACATCTTCTTGCCTAGCACACATACTCAGAACTGAACATGTTGAGCGTTTCTTGTTAGATTAATGTCAGGGAGTCAAGGTGTCTCTGGGCTGCCAGCTGAGTCATTCACAGCGCCCATGGTGGCCAACGGATGAAAGGTAATTTTGCAGTTTTAGTGAGGACGTAGCGGCTGCAGGCTACCTGTGTTGCCAGTGAGCTGGAGGATTTAAGACTAAAACACACTGGGATTGCGGTGGAGCTATATTTCATGCACATTATTAGTCGCCATTAACACACATTAGACAGGTTGTGCTTGCGTGCATTGAGCCAGGCTTCAGCCAATGGGTTACTTCTATCAGGGGTAGTGGGGTTAATACTTAAACATTTCTGGATATCAGTGGCATGTGATGACATGTAGAAAGCAACTTTCCCTAAAAGGGAATAAAAAGTATCTTTGATGTTATTTCTAGAACACAACTAATGTATTAATCCTCTAGAGAAGGTAAAATAACACACTCTTTATGAACAGCACTGTATGCAGTCATGTGAGGAGTGACGCTCTGCTCGCCCGTGTTTTCCACGATGGCGACTTGGGTTTACATGTGGGTTTAAATACCGACAGCTTGACTGTTGTTCATGAATGACCAGAAGCAGCTCAGAGAAGGACTATTCTTTGTGGGTTTGTGATGGAACTGGGTTTTTTTGTTGTTGTTGTTTTTTTCTTAAAGAGGCTATTGACTGCTTAACAGAAAAGTGAGAAATTATTTTAAAAAAACAAAAAAACAGTGAACCTTTAAAATAGCATAATGCACTTTTAAGCCACTTTCCTTTTATTTTAGACTTGTTTGTCCCTGCTCAACTACTCCACGTCTGCCTTTTACTTCAATTGTGCAGAAAAATACAAAATCAAAAAAATATTTGCTAAGCGTTTGACACTAGCTTACACAAGTTGAACACCACTTCATCCAAGCTGCTAGAGTTTTTAAACACAATGATAGTTTCAGCATAATCCACACTGCAGCTCTAAATGTCATGCATTCTGCACCAATGCTCCACTGTTACATAATCAACACAAGTGGAACTGACACACTGCAGTAAAAGCTAAAAAATTAAATTATTATGTTTTTCTCCCAAGAGTTTTTGCAGCACTAGAGGCCCGTATTTTTTGCGACAGTAGGCAGACAGGAAAGACGGCGAGGAGAGGGGGGAAGATATGCAGCAAGGGTCGCCGGGACCGGGAGTCGAACCAGCGACATCCGCGTCGAGGACTAAGGCCTCCAAACATGGGGCGCGCTAACCCCCTGCGCCACCACAGCACGCCCCAAACATGAAATTATTTTTGCTGGGGTGACCCGTCCCTCACATCAGCATGCTGGAAGCTTGAAGCTAAAAGTGGAGCTGTAATACCTACTGTACTTTCAGATTTATCTGGCTTATTAATAACTTATACATATTTGTGAAATATCATCAATCAATCAATCAATCAAACTTTATTTGTATAGCACATTTCAGCAGCAAGGCATTTCAAAGTGCTTTACATCAAATCAAACACAAAAATACAATGCAACATAGAATCAACAATAAAAACACAACATAGTCAGATTCCGTCAATAAATTTGCAATTGATTACGTTTAAAATACAACTCTAAACAAGTGGGTTTTTAGTTGAGATTTAAAGCAAGTCAGTGTTTCAGCTATTTTACAGTTTTCTGGAAGTTTGTTCCAGATTTTTGGTGCATAGATGCTAAATGCCGCTTCCCCTCGTTTGGTTCTGGTTCTGGGGATGCAGAGCAGACCAGAACCAGAAGACCTGAGAGGTCTGGAAGGTTGATACAACAGCAGCAAATCTTTAATGTATTGTGGTGCTAAACCATTCAGTGATTTATAAACTAACAACAGTATTTTAAAGTCTATTCTTTGAGCTACAGGGAGCCGGTGGAGGGACTTTAAAACTGGTGTTATGTGATCTATCTTCCTGGTTTTAGTGAGAACGCGAGCAGCAGCATTCTGGATCAGCTGTAGCTGTTTGATTGATTTGTTGGACAGACCTGTGAAGACGCCGTTACAATAATCAATACGACTGAAGATAAACGCATGGATGAGTTTCTCTAGATCTGCCTGAGACATTAGTCCTTTAATCCTGGAAATGTTCTTCAGGTGATAGAAGGCCGTCTTTGTGACTGTCTTTACGTGGCTCTGAATGTCCAGGTCAGAGTCCATTACTACTCCCAGGTTTCTGGCCTGATCGCTGATTTTTAGTTGTAATAACTGAAGCTGTGCACTGACTCTAGATCGTTCCTCTTTAGGTCCAAAAATAATAACTTCAGTTTTGTTTTTGTTCAGCTGGAGGAAGTTTTGGCACATCCACACATTTATCTGTTCTAAGCATCTGTTCAGTGATTGGATGGGTTCTGAGTCTCCTGGTGACATCGTGATGTAGAGCTGTGTGTTATCTGCATAGTTATGGTAGCTAATATTATTTCCTGTTATAACCTGAGCTAGTGGGAGCATATAGATATTGAATAAGAGGGGTCCTAGGATTGAACCTTGGGGTACCCCACATGTGACCTTTGACCTCTTTGATGAGAAGTTTCCAATTGAAACAAAGAAATCCCTGTTCTTTATGTACGATTCAAACCAGTTAAGCACTGGACCGGAGAGTCCGACCCAACTCTCCAGTCGATTCAGTAATATGTCATGGTCAACAGTGTCAAAAGCTGCACTGAGGTCCAACAGAACCAGCACTGTGGTTCTCCCACAGTCCGTATTTATATGGATGTCATTGAACACTTTTACGAGGGCAGTTTCTGTGCTGTGGTGAGACCGGAAACCAGATTGGAAGGAGTCAAAGCGGTTGGTTATCGTTAGGAAGCTATTTAACTGTTTACACACAACTTTTTCAATAACTTTGCTGATGAATGGGAGGTTGGAGATCGGCCTGTAATTCTGCAGTAGTGATTTGTCTAGATTGTTCTTTTTTATCAGTGGTTTGATTACTGCCGTTTTCAAAGCCTGGGGGAAAACGCCTGATGAGAGCGATGAGTTTACTATTTGGATCAGATCAATAGCAAGAACAGGCAGGACTTTCTTAAAGAAATGTGTGGGTAGGACATCCAGACAGCAGGAACTGAAGCTTAATTGACTTATATTTTCCTCTAGGGTTTTATAATTAAGTAGTTGAAATTGGGTCATTTTTCCTGTATTGTTTTGTTTGGGTTCAGTGTTGGTACTGACTTTATAGTGGATGTGCTGATTAATCTTCTGATTTTTTGAATTTTCTCTGAAAAGAAACTGGAAAACTGGTTACAGGCAGCAATAGACTGAAATTCAGGTGGTAACGTGATAGGAGGGTTTGTGAGCCTGTCAACTGTTGCAAATAAAGCTCGAGCATTGTTAATGTTTTTGTTTATGACATCTGCAAAGAAGGCCTGTCTTGCATGTTTGAGTGTTAAATGATAGTAACGTAGTTTTTCTTTATAGATGTCATAATGAATGTGAAGTTGAGTTTTGCGCCATTTTCATTCTGCCCTACGGCAGAGTTCTCTTGCAGATCTAACTATTTGTGCATTTCTCCATGGAGATTTCTTCTTACCAGACACAACCTTCATTTTAATTGGGGCAATGGAATCAATGATATCTGAAACTTTAGACTGAAAATCATTTACCAACTTATCTATGTCATTACAGCTTAAGAGTGAGGAAGAAGAGTAGAAATGTGAAATGTTTCTGCTGTGCTTTCAGTGAGAGAACATTTTGTGATGGTTGCTGTTTGTCCAAGTGGATTAAAGGATAAAGAACTTTCAAAGATAACAGCGAAGTGATCCGACAGGGCGACATCAGTTACAGAGACATTGGAAATATTCACACCCTTACTGATAACCAGGTCCAGTGTGTGTCCTTGAGTGTGTGTTGCTTGTTTGACATGTTGTGTTAGACAAATACAGTTCATTGACAAATACAGTTCATCCTTAAAAGTGAAAAAAAAAAATGTAATAAAGTGAAATAAAGTGAGACTGTTAATGTCAATCCAGAAATTGAATACTCTGTCCTGATGCAGCAGAACACTGTGAAGTCTCAACTGTCCTTAGCAGTATACACACACACGCACACACACACACACACAGTCCAGAATGAAACTTCATCCAGGGTGACTTTCTTTAAAGATGCCACAAGACTTTATGTTCTAGGAAATATAATTAAATTCTTCATGCTTCCAAAAAGGAAAGCTTCTGCAGCACACTTCCTCCTGCCTCCATATCCAAATCCTATATGGAACATCAATGAACGAGTTCTAAAAATAGTATTATTTTTTGTTGTGACAAAGTTTTAAAAGTGCACTTTTGGTCTCAGCCCTGCTCTAACAAGCTGTTAGCTTCAGTCACCAGGACCAACTAGTCATTGTTTATGCCAAGTGAAGACGTCAGTGCAGTTTATACGGCAGGTAAAGCTTATAAATCTTTCAAAATAACCTTACAGTCTTGAACTGACCCTTTAAGAACACAGGAGAGCGTGAGAGCGAAGGTGGAGGGGTAACTTTTGCTCCAACATGATTATCTCAGTAACTTTGAAAACACTGTTATTTTAAACTGTATGAACAAGCGGTATTAGCTTTCTGACAGCGTGGAGGTGAGTGGAGGAAATCAGAAAAAAAAAGAAAGAAAATAATATCCCCCCCTTAACAGCTTGTCTAAATATAAGGTCATCGGCTTTATGTTTAAAAGTGCCGGGCTGCGTTTACATATGTTTCAGGCATATTTGCAGCACCGACTCCCTGCCGAATTAATGTGAGTAATACTCAACGCGCAGCTTTCAACAAAAAAATGAATGTTGTGATCATTCAGTCATTCAGCACCGCAAGGCTCTGGCCCACTCAAAAACTATTTCTGGCTTTTATCACTGCAGAGAGCCTCAGCAACATCAATATTATTACAGTGTAGTATGTCACAACTTTGTTATTCTTAGGTTTATATAAGAGATTGATTTTCATTCATCGTGTCAGCGAGAATGCAATAAGTGAAAAAAATATTTGTAACCGTGCTGTTGTAAAAACACAATTTATATATCTCTCGTTAGACGTTTAGCACCGCCGTAATATTACATTCCTGCTGGCAAAGAAAGGAAATTGAGGACACAAAGTAGCAAGGGCATAATCAATCCACGTTTGGCAGAGAATGTGTGATAATTATAAACAAAAACTGTGTCATTCCCCGCGAGGAAAGCAACTGCTTGCGGGTTGACAGGCGATGCTGTACATGAATATGGATCACAGGACTTGATGCAAAAGCAGTTTTGCTCAAAGTTGGTCTGAGGGAAAGGACGCCGGTGACACCAGAGGCTTAGAATAAAACAAACACAAGAAGTCATAAAGAAAAGAGAGGCCGGCAAGCGAGCCCCAGATGATCCCAACAGATTTCAGCCGAGCTGGACTGCTGTGTCAAGAATAAAACCGGATTTCACAACTAGGCTTTTAATCTGTCGGCTAAGTTTTCCACAATACAGAACACTGGCCCTGCTGACACGCAGAAATACTCCTTTTTATGTCTGATCCTCCTTTTCTGGAGCCCCTAAGGTAACCTGACACACTTTTAAAACTTAGTCTGTCGAAGATGGATGGCCGTTACAGCTGCCAGCACAGATCTGACTGAATCCAAAAGCTCAGAATAACTGTAAGATCACATTAAATCAGATTTTAGACTGCTGTAAAAAAAAAACAGCATTACCCCCGACAGGTTTGATCTGTTTTTGCATTTTAAGTCACGTTTAATGTTTCAGATCATACAATTTTAATGGCAAAGATAATTTGAGTAACAAAGAAAAAATCCAGTCCTCAAATGATTTCATTTATTGCCCCCTGTTAAACCGTGAGTTAACTTTGATTACCCATGTGTTATTAATGTTCGGTTTGACCTGCCACACCCGGGTTGGATTACTGCCTACTGACCCCGTACAATCAAGAAATTACCTCACTGGAACCTGACTGACACGATGAAGGAAGGTCGCACAGAGCGACACGTCAAAGACATTCATGGAAAGCAAAGTCATTGACATCCATCAGTCTGGAAACGGCCCCAAAACCGTTTCTGGGGCTGTGGGACTCTGGAGAACCACAGCCAGAGCCATTATCTAGACATGGAGCCAACATGGAAGAGGGTGAACCTTCCAACGAGAAGCACAGGAGAGCAACGACGAGTCGGGAAGAAGGAACAAAGAACATCATTTAACAAGGTGCCCAACCACCAAACTGTTGCTTGGTTTCATTTTATTTTTTTAAACCAAGCAACTCGTTTCTTGGTCGTTTCCCCGTTTAGTGACGAAATAAGATCTCTATATTTGGTTGTGTTTATGATCTATGAGGCCAATGTCATTACATTTTATTTGCCACAGAACTGACCGGACCTGCGCCAACCGTCTTGAGGCCAATGTCATTACATTTTATTTGCCACAGAACTGACCGGACCTGCGCCAACCGTCTTCAAACTGCACAGCGATTCCACCTCTGAATGGCAGAAAGAAAAATGAACTGAATACTTTGGAGTGGCCTAGTCAAAGTCTGGATCTAAATCAGACTGAGAAACTGCAGTGTGATGTTAAATGCATCATACTTCAAACTCTAAAAACTATTCTGCAAAGTGGAATGGACCAAGTAGAACTGATTCATCACAAGGCCTGGTTGGATTGCATAGATTATTTTTCAGCAATATCACTATTTGAAAACTGCTTTTTATATTTACTGAGATTATCTTTGTTTGATGTTAAAATTTGACTTTTGAAAAACTTAAGAGTAATCAGAAAAGAGCAAAACCAGAAGGAATCTCACTATTGCTTTAAATATTTCCCAGCTGCCTGTTGTTGCTACTGGTGCTGGTGTTTATTCTAATAAAGGTGGATCTAACCAATTTCTTCTTCTTTTTTTTTTTAAATAGAGGCCTTAAATAGCAGAGTAACTACTCAGCAGCCATGACTGTCTCTAAGCGTAGACATTCATGTGTGTTTATGCCTGTAAGTAAGTCGCCCTGGAGGCCTTATTCACCTGCCAGAATGATGTAAATTACTTAGCTCTGCTGTTTTAAAACAAATCACAATCAAGTCTCTGAGCAGCAATTCCAGCAGAAATAAAAAAACCAGCTCAGAGCCGAGTAAACCTTCATGTGAAGAACATTAGAGATCCTGGCTGCCTCAGCAAGGAGAAAAAGCAGAATCCCCTTCGGCTATGAAAATAAACCTTTAGCTTAAATGTGACTCACAGAGGAATGGCATCATTGAGCCAAGCGAATGAGCAACAGCAGCCACAGGATGTTAGCGTTGCTATTCATAACTTATTTTCCTTTGCCTAAAACCGTTTTCCCTTCTGGTCTCACCTCTGCTGCGCTCTTAAAATGCAATTACCTCGTGGCAAATTTACAGGAAAAAGAAAAACAATGACTTTTGACCAGAGGAGCCATTACAGTGAATGTCACACTGATGCCTGCTGAGCTACCAGGCACAGGAAATATACAGCTACAGAGAGAGATAGAGAGAAAGATAGAGACAGAGAGAGAGAGAGAGAGAGAGAGAGAGAGAGAGATGAGTCACATTAGTTCTTTGTTTTAGCTTGGGCTTAATAAAACGTGTGGATTCTGGAGCGGTGGGGAATGAATGACAGAGAAAAGCGTTCCAGCGCTTCACAACTCCTCGGCGGAGCCACAAAATGCTTTTCAAAGGTGTGACTGAGGAGTGTGTTCCAGCAGCAGCCGCCGGTGTTCGTAAACAGGAACAACTCCTCTGGAGAAATTTAAAAGGAAAAATAAATAAATAAATTATCCAAGAAACCAAGCCGAACCTTCGCTAAGTCGTAATTATTGAAATGCTAAAAGATCAAAAGCATGTTTTGCTTTCATTTATTTGGAAAACAGCAGAAGCGGATTTGGTCAACACAGAAATCACAGGAATGCATCGTCTCCGCTCACGCTTTGAACAAGAATATTCTAAGGAGGATTTTTTTATTTATTTTTGAAACCAAGCAACTAGTTTCACGGTCATGTTGTGACAAATTAAGATCTCCACATTTGGTGATATTTATAATTTATGAGGCCAACAGCTTTAAATTTTAAACAGCTAAAATGAAGCAGAAATATAATTATTTCTCACTCCTTTCTCTTTTCCTTATTTGAACTGCAGACATAATACTGGACTGACGTGTCAACAGCTATTCAAGAGCTCTAGATCCAATTTCCCCTTTGCCTTTCTGTAAACCATAAAACTATTCATACCCACTAATAGGTGAGATCACCAGTTTAAATAGACGTCTTACAAAGTGAAGTGGGCAAATGAGCAGCCTCCATGTTCACCCTGTGCAACTCTACTCAGTTAGAGTTGCACCTCATCATTTTTATCCAGACTATTTAAGAGATTTTGTCACAATTCTGGGGTGTTTGGATTTTAGTTTTGTACTATATATCTTGAGTATTTCTTTGCTTATTTGTTTGAGCTGAGATGTTGCCCTTTCAGCTCATTCCCTTGCATTTTGTGTCTCAGTTGTTCATATATTTTGCTCTTTGTGAGTCAGCTTCCTCCCCTCCTCCTGCCTGCTTGCTCCCTGTTCTTCACACCTGCATCAAGGACAAGCCAGCTCCACCTGGCCACACACCCTGATCAGTCATAACAATATGACCAGCATTAGTTTCTCTCTGCACCGTCATCAACTAAGCAGTTTGAGCGACGGTGGGTCATCCGCTAGACCAGACGGACCAGCCTTCAATTCCCACATGCATCAATGAGCCTTGGTTCACCGCCGCTGCTTCCTCTGACCACTCCTGATAGATAGTGACCTCTGACAGGGGCAGTTTTTCATTTGTCCCCAGGGGGGCGTCAGAAAGGGGCCGCAGATACAAAAAGCAACTTCTCTCTGTGGCCTGAGCAAATTTATTTTATGGATGCAGTCAGTGCAGTCAGAGGGGGGTTTGGCACCCTGGGGAGACGCGCTGACAATAAGGACACTAGGTTACATGCTTTGTGCGGGACACCAATGCATTTTATTTCTGCTCTCTTAATTTCCAGCCTGTTTATTGATTGGCGGCGGAGGCAGGGGGAGGGGCTGGACCAGGAACACCCCAAAGCGACCATTCTGGACTCATTCATGTGCCATCATAATTTAACTTTGTCAAGCCCATTAAAATCTTTACACTTCATAATTTTCCCATCAACTTTGAGAAAGAAAAGCTCACTCATTGCCATATTCTTCCCACTTCCCATGATGCCTGTCACTTGAAATACAGCAGTCCACCAAATGCTGAAACAAAGCCGCCTTTTGCAGTTACAGCGTTGCAAACCCTCATATTGCAATGACAGTTGTGCTTTAAGTAGATATAAGCACCTCTCACAGTTCAGATCAATAAAATCTTCCAACAAACATAAACAAACATTGTGTTTTGTCTTCGATTAAAGAAATAGAAACATGTTTGAATTTAGTTGTTTGACTAGTAAGCTAAAAAACAGAACTATTTGTGCAAATCAAAAGTTATGACTAAATCACATTCAACTAGTTTTGCAGCTAGTCAGATGAGGAGCTGGTTAATTTAAAAATATCTGTCAAACATTAATTATTCCATTTATATATATTTTTAAATTAAAGAGTAACTAAACCTAATATAAACAATTTTTCCTGTAGATAAATTGCATAAACTGGTCTTTAAAAGTTGCTATTTTTGTTTAGGTGCAAACTGCGACATTTTCATGTAAACTTGTTTACTTTTCCAATATGTGACCTAAAACTGTCTTTGTGCTGCCCTCTTTGGGTGCAGCAGTGGGTACTGCAGTTGAATTTTCCTATTGGTTACCAACGTTACAGTTTGGTCGATCCCAGTGCAGGATTCAGGTATAAAACCATCCCACTCCGACTCACGGAGACACTACGGAGCAGGGAGCGGGAAGGCCTTGCTTCTTGCCCCACACTTGGCCACGCCCCTCAGCGGCTCTTTGCTCCGCCCACTTTGGTGAAATTTTTCAAAAATTGTTTAAATTTACACTGGAATTAGTGCCAATTTAAATACATGGAAATCAGCAGGCACTGTCATTGAAAACATTCCTGATGTTCCTTAGAAGGTTTGCTTAGGAATTTAAACAGCAGCTGTAATTCGCAGCACAGCGTTTGAGCCAATAATCTACTCCTGATGGCAGCTATTGTAGCCAGGAATGAGAAACTTTTATAATGGTCTAATGAGTTCACTTCTTTCCAACTTAACACTCTGCATGTGTTCTGTAAACATGCAGCATTCAGTCAGAGTCAGAAAGTGACTCAAACACTGGGAGAATTTAAAGCACTTCCTCTTATAAACCTGGAAAAAACCCTGTCAGAAAGCAATAAGATGGGCGGTGTCTTGTTTTCCTTATATAGACACAGTTATTATTTGCAAGACAGGGATTTTTACTGTTATTATTGCAATCGGGTACTTCCCCCCCCACCCCCACCCTTGGATCGTCCACACACTGAATCAATAGTGTCCCTAAATCATCGATTTCCTAGTTGAAGCAGCCTCAGTATGGGTGTGGGAGGCCATACTTGAAAGTTTGAGGTCAACAATGTGTCAAAAATAATTCTTGAGCCTAAAATATTGTTGCTACAGATGAAAGGAAAAAAATGATTCTGACGTTTCAAAAAAACCCCCAAAAAACAGGCAGCCAATCGAAAGCTTGACTTCGATTGGTGTTGTCGCAGGTGACGTAACGCGTCGACCTTTCGTCCTTCTGCCAAACTCACCAAACTCGTCGCAGATGCTCTCATTCTGAAGCAGGGTGGGGTGTTCGAAGGTGTCGCGGCAGTACAGGATTCTCGTGCTGCCGCCCAGTGCAGGAATACCGCCCAGCGCCAGCACCGTGTGATCGATGAACAGCGAGGACGGCTGCTCTCTGAGCCGAGCCAGAACGGAGCGGTAGCGACAGTACTGGGAGTAACTGAGGACTAACACTTTCCGTCCATCCTCTTCTTGTCCTAAAAACACAAACACACACACACACACGAAGAGAGCAAATTATTAAAAGGTTTGCAGAGACCCCACATGTAGCTCACTGTTAAACTTTATATTTAGACCACTTCTCATACAAATTAAAAACAAATGAAAATAAACAAAAACACACTGGAAGAAATCAAACTAGGTAAACAAAACAAAAAATTAAGTATTACACAAATGAACACAAATAATATGTATATAACAAATACAACGAGAAAAAAAATGAATCAACGAACAAGTACTTTATTACCACAAACACCTGCAATAATATTTGCTGAATTTGTATTATCATAAATATATTAACTACTTAATATCATAAAGAAATATGCACAAATACAAGAACATATTCATGAAGAAATTCAAAGTAATCACTTTAGTGTTAATACATACATTCTTGATTAAAGGGAGTTTAAGTCCTCCTGGTTTTTAAACAGGGTGTTGGGGTGCTGGATGATAAACGCAAACCTGTTAGTTAAGGTGAACCAAGACCATCAATATTTTTAGAATACCAATAAAAACACCCCAAAGTTCACCTCCTGGGCTGGGAATGTGCAGCAGAGAAATAGGAAACACATTTCTTTAAGTGTTCTAGCCAGATTTTTGTAGAGAGCAGTACTTAATTTTACAGGACACATTTATTCCTCCATCTCCCTTTAGCTTTTATGGCTTCAGTCGCCCTTATAGATCACCAGTTGGCTACTGGTGATATATCCACTGCTGTTGTGCTGCCAGCTCGACAACCTTAAAAAGTGATGACTTTTATTCAAGACACGGACAGATTGATGGTTCAAAACAAAACAAAAATACTGTCAGTAATTCCTGGAAAGTTTATTTTATTTCCTGTTTAGCTTGATTTCTGACGACCTTATCTTGTTTTACGCACACAACTATTTCGAGTCGCGTTCAGGAAGTCAGACGCTTTTTCTTTTTTTTAACGCCGATTCATTGCGACTTCAAATAACTCTCTCGAAAGTTTCACATCCTGTCCTCGCAGGCCCAGAGCATGCCTCATCATGTGTGCCACAAATAAATAGAAAATCTTAATTTTGTCGTCCGGGTGCGTGTTTGCAGCGCATGACGGCATGCGGGGCTTCCTTTTGTTTTTTGTTTTTTTAATTTTATTTATTTATTTATTTATTAATTTTTTTGTGCAGCGGGAGAACTGTGAAAACAGATCTAGGAGCGGTGCTATTTTGCTCGACCAGTTTAGCGACGAGATAATTTGTGGTGGTAAATCCTGGGAGCAGTTTAGACAGGACAGGTGTGAGTGGGTGTGTGCAAACACGGCGTGCGTGAGTGTGTGTGTGTGTATGTGTGTGTGTGTGTTCGCTGCTTACTGACCAACCGCAGTAAAAAAATTTTTTTTAAAAATCAAACATTGACTGCACACATCTAGCTCTATAATCTACCCTCACTGTTTATCTCTGACGGTTGTGCTTCTGTTAGAACCACCTGACCTCCATTTGTTTTTGTTTTTTTTTCCTTTATTTCCTCCAACTCCATTACTGGTTCATAATCAGGCTAATATTCCCCTGACATGTCTGTGTGACTAATATGCGATCAGGTGTAGCCACTTACTGGCAAAGAAATGTTGTTGTTTACTTGACTGGGCAGAACATCCTGGTCTGATGAGATAAACCTTCATAAATGCTAAGAAAATAATCTGATAGACAAACTGTTAATGTTACACCAGGGGCACAGAGGCACAGTCACAATGACAGGACTAAAATGGAGCGTAGATGAGTCCGTCTGCTGGTGTTAGGTTGCTGAAATTTCCTAAAAAGGACTAAATGCGAAGAGCAGCTGAGCCTGATGGGGAGCGTTATTAAATTTTCCAGGTATTTGGCCATAAAGCCGAGCGCAGAGACGAAGGGATCACGACAGTTTTCACAGCTCGTCTCCTGGGAGGCATAATTGTGTATAAAATTTGCGAGCAGTCCATCAAAATAGCTGTTTAGATATTTCAGTCTGGGCCAAAGTGGTGGTCCGCCTGACGGGCTGCCATTCCCTGCCTAATAAAAATACCATGAAGTTAAAGACTTGCAACTGGGAGTTTATTATTCTGTGCTGAAACGTATGAGATAAAAGCGAGACGGAGAGATGTCTCATGTTGCTCCAGGGAAGTCATGTGATTTGAAACAGCAAAAACATGAAGGAAAAACGGCTTTAGTTATTTTACAGATGATGTATTGATGAACCTTTTCCTCAGGAAATTATAACTTCAATATCTTGGCGTAAAAACACAGGGAATGTGGGTGTTGATGCTCAACTCAGTTGTTGAGATCTATTTGTTAGCAGAAGACATCGCTAGCATGAGAGAAATGTTATAAATTGCACAAGACTTCATTATTTTCTGGCATACGTTTTGTGCTGCCAAAAGACATATTTTTTGGAAGCAAGTAAACACTGAATTTCATCATAAATACATCTGCGTATTTCTACTTATTGATTGAAAACGAGGCGGTATTTTTCTCCAAATGGAGCCTTCTGGTCAAATCTTCTAAGTTTCATCAGTTAATAAATATTAAGATGTTTTTGTGGCACATTATTCCTGATACATAATCAGAATGAATAAAATAAAAGCACATACATGTTAGGGTACATTAAGATTTTAAAAGTTACGGTTTTTATAACCATGACAGTTTTTCATCAGATCTTTCCTATAGTTTAAAAGGCTTTTGATCAGACGCCAGAGACGGTTAAAGAGTGAGCAAGGTTTTCTTCATCTGTAGAGATGATGCTGCTAGAAGTGATTTCTTCCTGACAAAAGCTATGCATCTGTTAGCAAGGCTTAGCTGTTTTAATAGAGAGCTTAAAGTTCTTACTGAAGCAAAATGTGAAGTTGAAACGGAGTGGAAATAAAAAACCGGGATGATAAAAGTTTCCAGTCCAAACAGCTGAGGACTGTGAACAAATCTACCTCTAAGCTGAGCCATTCCTTAATTCAGACGTTAACGAACTTGAGGTGAACCACATAAATCTCGAGCATCCGCTCTTCCTTTCCCATCTGAAGCGTTTGATTTTTACTGACTCGACCACCTGATACCTCAGTAGTACATTATATAACACCAGAAAAGGGCATGCTTGGCACGGGCCTGGTGTCAATGAAGTGTACGAATGCTTGGAGCAGGCAGCCTGGCTCATCGGATAGCTAATGCTAACTCTGGATACTCGTAGTGCTGCTCCATGGAGAGCAGACCGGCAAACAGATGAAATACTATAAGTATGTTTACGTGAGAACTACGAGTAAATTTAGTGGGTGTGTGTTGTATATTTCTTGCTCTAGTCCATATTAATAAGCAACCCTTTTTAGGAAGCAACAAAAACACAGCTGAATCCTTCTTAAAGATTCCCTTGATTCACACATTTATACAGAGACGTCTCTGCTAGACAGAAGGTTTACATTAATATTTAGATTTATTTTTCAGCTGCTAAAACCTAAAAACGTCAAGCGAAACCCAACGCTTGAGGTTTTGTTCTTCTGTGTTTTATGTACATAGATATTTGAAAACGAATACAATGTTACGCTTATGATATATGTTGTCACTATTATGGATCTAATAAATAGACTATTAGTATAAGTCTAATAAATAAATACTATGACTATCAAAAATAAAGAAAACAAAAACACTGTTTAATAGCGAGAAAACTAGTTAATATTAATTTAAATATTAGGGTTATAGTGGCTTTTATAACTCGTACCAATGCAGATATATAATGAAAAAGGTGAGACAGTGAAGCCTCTGTTAACTAACACCAGACTGCATCTTTCCTCCTGGGCCACTGCTCTCACACTTACTGGAGTCAACAACTCAAACACACTCCTTTAGTCTTACTTACTAAACAAATGTAAAGCAGACAGTCTCTGTTGTGCAAATCTTTGTCTGTTTGTGCACATAAAACCGGACTCAGTGATATGACTCAATGCTTGTCCCATTGTAATAACACGGCAGCAAAGCAAGGCGTCACAAGAAAGCACAGAGAGTTCATATGAGCCGTCCAACATGCGGGTTCATTCGACTAAACTCACTCTCTGAATCCTGTTCTCTCTGAAAGCCGTAATACTTCGCTGGCGTACAAAGTCGACTGCATGGTTCAACAGCTGATGAAGCAGAGTCGGGCAGTTTGAAGTGCAATTTTACATAATTTATTCACAACACTGTCTGCTTTTACAAAGCTCCTAGACATGACATTCAGGAGTGTTTCTCATGGTAACTTAATTTTTCAGGGGTGGCTAATCAGCAAGTTTCTGCTTTGCTTTTTTTTTTTTTTTTTTTCTTCCTTAAAGACACGGCACGTTAACAGATATGAAAACAGTATATTCCCCCCACCCACCCATTCTTGGTCCCCGAGGCTCATAAAAATCACAGAAATTTGCAGCGGGGAAAATGACAGGAGGGACGCCGCTCACTGCATATTTACAGCAGCTGCATTCCCAACAATAAGTGTAATTAGTTCCACTGTGCCCCAGTATGAAGACCACTTCAAAAAGAACGATTAAAACCATTCAACCACCACACAGAGACAGACACGTGTGAAGACACCTTGAGCCGCAGAGGTGCCACAGATGAATCAGCACGCGCATCCTTGCACAGATGCACGTCCAACTCACACCGCGGACGACACGTTTATTCGAGATTGCAGCATTTGTCATACGCAATTACAGCTCAGAGGTATAGAGCGAGCTTTGTTTCCAAATGTCACGGATTTTATTGTAAGCGGTCACCGACAGACCTGCTCTTTCTCCCGAGGACCCTCACAGCATTTCACTTGATTAGATTCAATTTGGAGAGCGTGCCGCAGGGCATTAATAACTGTACAAAGGCGTTGGTAAAGTATGCATGTCAGCATGTGGGTATCTGTGCGTGTAATGTACGCTGAGTGTGTGTGTGTGTGTATGTGTACACTTTGCAAAGTCCTTTTGTTCCTGCGGCACAATGGTTCAAAATAAAACACAACGTTAACGGTGAGAAGCTTTCTGATTGTTTGGGGTGAGGGAGTTTTACTGCAGAGCATTGTGAAATCTGATTTCTCCCTCCGGGCCTCTTTTCCTTTTTTTTTCAGACCTGTCTACCTGCGACGTTGCAGAGGTAAGTGTGGCATGTTGATCAAACAGCAGTGGTGTGGCAGAGCATTTTCAGAACATGCTGTAAAGCTCCTGACCTCATAAACTACAACAATGTCAGGGTCATAACATGCTCCATAGGACAGCCGACGTGACGCCCACTCGGCCTCTGCACCTCTAAATAAACGCTGCCGCAGGTCAAGCTGGAAAAATCATCAGACAAGTACATAGAAATGTGCAGATGAAAGCAGATATTTACATTAACCATTTTAAAAAGACACAATGGCTTTTTGTCTTCTCACCACCTGACATGAAATTTGTAAAAAAAAATAAATTCCTGGTTTCCAGGATGGTCGAAATTACTTCCAGGCAGTAAATGCCTGAGTAAATGAGGGAGGTCAATTTTTTCACAACAAGGAACTAACCGGTGTAATTTATGACGCAGTATAATAGTAAAAATAAAACAATAAATAAAATAAAATTTCTAGAATAAAGATAAAATATTATGAGAGTAACATTGTAGCATTATTACTTTATTCTTGTGATTTTTTTTTCCAACTATGGCCCAAATATTTCATTGGCGTAATTATACCTTTATATTGCCTTGCAATATTACAGTGGACAGTTATAAAAAAAAAATAAAAAAAAAACTGTAAACTTTCAGTGTTGAATATACCAAAACTTTTGGGTGCATCTAACTCTTTTGCTGGACTGGTGCAAATAATACAAAACAATAAACTTTTAGTCTGATTTAATGTCAGCGAGTGAGAAAGTGAAACGTGCTTCTTTTTATACAGTCTATATGGTTTCAATAATATGTGCTCATTTTCAAACACATTACAGTAATAAGAGTCACTCAGGTTTATTATTCTGCAGCTGCCTAAAGAATAACTCTGATGAAAGCTTGTCATCAAGGTTATCTCAGCTTGAGGTGGTTACAACGCTACAAAGTGGAGAGCAGTGGAGATAAAGAAACAGAAAAATGAGGCATGAATTTCAGGGGTTTGACTAATTATTGTTTAAACTCAGAGTAAACAAACTGCATCGTTTTGAAGAGCCTCCTTTTGGCCTCTTCGTACTTCAATTACAGGTTGTTACTAACATTTTTTTAGTTACTATAATTGCCTGCCCAAGATGATGAAACTCCCACTATTATATTGCACAAGTGTGATATTTTAATTATTCTACACAATCTATAAATTACTCTGTCTATAACAATAGTTTTACTTCCGTTCCTCCATTACTCTACTTCACTATAAAACCCAACTTTAGTTTCCTGGCTGCTAATATTAACAAAAACTGTTTTAATTAATATTACCGCTACACTTGACCCTTTGCATGAAAACTTTATGGCCCTTCTGATTTTCCACATTTGCATAATTTCTCTAGAAGGCAAAAATTTTTTTAAAATTATTATTATTTATTATTCATGGCAAATCTTGATTTCTAATCCCAAATCCCCATGGTCATCTGTTCTTCTCTAAGTGTTAAATAAAGACTTTCACCATTAAATACAACACTGAGCTTTGCAGTTTAGTGTCTAAAAACTGACCTGACCCATTAAACCAATTTCTGAACCAATTAAAGCACCTCCACGCTTATTCCAACCCCCAGTAGGGGTGAATAAAAATCTACTATTGAAGTTCTCACCTTGGAAATTAATCTAAAAATAAATTAAAAAAAAACGTAAAATCTGCTTTCAGCAATAGCTGCTTCTTAGAGGATCACCGGTAACACAGTCTTTCCACAATCTTCACAGGTTTCCTGCAGAGTTCAGATATTTTGCGTCCGGTGAACCATTTGTGTTGATTTGGCATCATTGTGTTGGTGAAAGACCCACTGATGACCCATTTCAGGTTGGAGGCAGATCTGTCACATCGGAGTAAAGCACAGAGTTCCAGCAGCACTTAGAAAAACCTCGCATGTTAACGTTTGTGACGGTGGAACCCGAAATGCCCGGGATCTCTGCCAAACAACCAGCTGGCATGCAGACTGGGTCTCATGGTTCGTGACCTCAAGATGCCCCTCTGTACTGCTGATATCCAACAATAAGTAAATTCTGCTCACTGTAAGTGGTGGCAAGATGAATACAGTTGCTAGGCGAAAAGAACCATATTTACACTCGCGGAGAAACAGGAAGTCACAGAGTGCAACGCAAACTCCCTGGAGACTTTAAACAGCTCAGAAAATGTACAAATTTAAAACGGGATATTTACGCTACAGAGTCCCTTTGTGGTGCGAGCGGTCAACACAGTAGCTGTATCCAGTGTGGCGTATTTACCATCTTGAACTTTGTTTCGGTGCAGACATTTCTTACTTATGGATTGCCCCAGTAAAGAGAATTACAATAATGCAATCAGGATGTGAGAAAGCCACAGATGAGTCCCGCTGCGTCCTGAGATGACGAGATGGGGCCGAATTTACCAACGCTCCTCGGGTGAGCCGAGTGTCACTGAAACATGCTCGCTGTTGAAACTAAAAGGAGAAGGCAAACTTTCACAGCAAAGATATGGATACAGCTGCTGTCTTACACCAGTGCTTGGACTCCAACTTCACATTTAAGCTGCTCCACCTCTGATGACAAGGAAGATGATTGTCAGCATACAAGGCTTTCAGCTGGGAGGAGAAATATTCCTCAAACATTAACCAGGGGGAATACCACCAGCAGCCTCAATTTGTCAAAAGGTTTACAGGAAACAAAATGAGAACATGCACAATTCCTGAACACATTTAAATATGAAGAGATGCAATCTCCAGTGCAACATGAGCATCACTCATTGTTAGCACACAAGCATGTTTTTCCTTTCAGTGCTGGGACTGAATGGGTTAAAGCAACATATTGCTCCATTTGATTGCAGATATTTTCTGACCCCCTTGCAGTCTTTGATCTCTGCAAAAGTCTAAAAATCAACTCGGAGAGACCTCAAAGTTGCTAATAATACGCTTGAAAATCCATCACAGAGGGGAAATGCAAAACAAATGCAAGCTTTAATGTGAAGCATGATGAAATGTACAACTTTCTTTCTGCAACTTTGCTCTCTCCCTTCTGTTTGTCTTAAAATGTTTGATTTCTCCTTAAATTTGTTTTTTTTTTCGACAGCTGAACCCTCTGCTCTCGACGTCGACATATTTTCTTACAAGGATCTACAACCGATCGTCCCCCCGACACACACATACAACACACTCCTTCTCAACCTGACAGGTTTCCTCTGTAATCCAGACTTTAGTCTTCCTCACAAAGGCGTTTCTATAACGTCTGCTCATTTGAAATTGACACTCTAGTCTGCGCAGCTAAGTCAGCTAACTGAGTTAGCGGCTAAATATTGATGATCAATCAGTTGACCAATTAAAGCTGACCTGGTTTTATTTTGGAGATGAAAGTGCTGAGGGAAATATTGTGTTTTTTAAAATTAAAATTCATTCAAATAGTAGAACACGAACTTGACAGAAAAGACAAGACACAAAAATCTGTTGGGACGTTTCTTTAAGCTGGAGCTGGATTTATGCGTTTGGGACAGATGTTGGGAAATTTCACTCAAACATTGGGTCACACGTTATAATGCAGTTTGTTTTGTTAATAAAGAGACTTCGAAGGAGCATAATCATTATTCACAGAGAGTCATTTTAAACTAAACAGCTGAATTACTCACTGCGCATTATAAATACAACAAAATAGTAGATGTTAAAAATGTGCAGCATTATAATATTGATGTTAATGGGTTGTGTCTATCTATCTATCTGTAAATATTAGCTGCTTATGTTGAACGGAGGGTGTATTGAAGTGTAGATCCCGTTCCTGCAAAGACACATTCAGATGAAAATATTTCCCTGTCTGTAAGCGACAGGGCAGCAGTCCACCTCAGCCTGCTAAAGTCGTTAGCTACGGCTGCTGTCAAGAGACACTCTAAAAATAAGGATCTCGGTCTACTCCGGCGTGGCATAAAGCTGCTGGCTGCAACACGTGTGCCCAAATCTGGATCATAAATATGGCAAAAAATAATATTTAACCACACAAGATGGATCTAATACTTGATGTGGGAAACATTCGAGCCAGCCAGCTCCTCCTTTGATTAAGTGACTGCAGTCGTGGTGCAACAGGAGTGGAAATAATGAGAACATGCTCCGACGCTATACGACACCGGAGAGGATTCAGTGATTTATTTATTTTTTTTGCTAATTACACCAAAGGAAGAATTTCTCTTTCATAACAAGCATGACGAATCACATCATCATAATCAAAACCTCAGAAATGCGACGGGCGACATGGAGCCCATTAGTTGGGGTTAAAACAGCAGTTCGGCTGAATGAAACGCTACATTGGATGATTAGATAAAACATCACTGATGTCATCGTATTTCATTACAGAGCCGGAATATCTAAAGAGTTTATCTGCTCCTCCGTATCACCCGCTTTAAAACTTCTGCTACATCTGACAAAAAAAAAAAAGACAAAACAAAAACAAACTACAGGTAATAAGAGAGCTGCTGACGTTTAAAAGCAAATCCGTGGGTTGTTAAAATAAAAAAAAATAAAAAAAGGAAAATAAATCCAACGTGATTCATGTAAGCTGTGTCATTTCATATTTAAAAATACTCCCACTGTCCACCCCGCCGCACACGAGTGGTAAAAAGCTGAAAAACCATTTCTCTCATGCTCTCTGTCACCCGCCGTAGCCCTTAAATCACTCATTCGGCTCAATTTTGCTGTTGTCAACATTTCCACATTATCTGCTCGGCCAAGGAATTTACTGGCTTCCCCCCCCGCTGCTTTTAGTGTTGCTGGAGAGAAACAGCAGGGTAATGTAAAACTCGCGGCCAATAATGTCACTTTCATATTGGGCTCTTACGGGGCTGTTAAAAGTATTTACCCCCGTACAGATTCTCTTCTTGTTTTAGTCACACTTAAATGTTTCCGACCATTAATAAAATGTTTACATCAGGCAAAAATAACCTTCTATATTTTAATAAGCAGTTGTATAATGATTTTGTTTAGGGAAAACAGCTACCCAAACCAACGTGAAATAGTAATTGCCCCCTACCCTGCGCTTAATAACTGCTTGGCAGCAGCAACTGGCATCGACTCTCTTACGTCACTGTGGAGGAAATTTGACCCACACTCTTTCCTGAGTTTTTTATTTTTTATTTCCCAGCCACAAAAGGCCCATTTCAGGTCACGCTGTGGGATGTTAATAGGATTTAAGTACAGGCTTTGACTAGGCCATTTCATTTTGAACCTATTTTTTGTCTTTCTGCCAATGAAAAGTGGACTAGAACTGTTCTTTGGATCATTTGGGGGTTAAGGTAAATCAATGGTTCCTGAGGCACCTGGGCATCACACTGCCACCACCGTGTTCGACTGCTAATGTGCTGGTTTCATGTTAGTCTTTAAGTTTAACTTTTGTCTAATCAGTTCACTGAATACTTTATCAAATCAATATGTTTAGATGCAAATGTAGGGGAATTTTGATGTTAGCCAACTTATCACTGAGTCATGATCACTGACGTAAACTGTGACATGCAGTGCTATAGATGATGCTTTGGGCTCTTTTATTACCTTCTGGAGTAATATCATGCACTCTTTGAGTAATATTTGGTAGGCCTGCCACTACTGGGAAGTTTTCATCATTTTTTATTAGTGGATATTCAACATCACTGGGGCATATTGGAGTCTCAAACCATAAATTTCTTTATATTGGGACATAATTTTCTTCTCTTTTTTTTTAGCCTACTTCATGTTGTCAGACAGGTACTATTAAAATGACTTACTGAGTACAATCAGCTAGCGGTAATCAGGCCTGGATGTGGCTCATAAAAGTTTATGAGTAATTACTAGTGGCAGTAATTAACTTTCCACACAGGGTGAGGTTTCTTTGGAAAGCTTTTTCCTCCCTGATAAATAAAATCAATATTTAAAAAACAAAAACAAAACAACAACACACTTTATTATGTATTCAGGTTATCTTGTCTTGTATTAAAAATGGATTATCTGATCCATTTAAGGGATGGAAGAAAATAAATCTGTTAGGAGCCAAATACTTCTCTTCTCAGTCCTTTAAAATAGCTACAAGCTTTAAAGACAGCTTTTCAATCGTGGGGAGAAATTGAAGCAAAAGAAGAGAAAAGAAAAAGTAGGGGGCAGATCTTGATTGGTATTCTTCCTCTGTCCTCCCGGCTCTCTTCTTCATGCTCCGTATTGATCTCTGAGGTTACCCTGTTTCCATTTAGTCTCTTCTCATAATATATAACACATCTCAGATTCAACCTTTTCTTCTCTTTCTCACTTCTCAATGACAGAGGCGAGGGGAAGGGAAATGCAAGCAGCTCCGGTCTGACAACTGGTTTCATGTTATTGAAACCTGACCAAATAGAAATAAATAACTAAATACATAAAAAGCAGGGCAAAGGCATTCACCAGAGACACCAAAGAGGAAAAAGATCTGCGGACAACTGGAGCAGAAACAATTTTGCATACTTGTATGATTCACTGCTCATCCAATCTGTGAATGACTACACAGTCTTGGATGAAATAAAATGTGCTGGAACATTTCTCTAATTGCGACCTAGCCAGCGCAGTAAACAAAAATGCATTAATCACGGCGAGCGAGCGCAGCGACGATAAATCAGCAGCACTCTGTAGTGAAACAAAGCGACGTGATTACACAAACACAAAAGCTGCGGGTTTGTTCTGTTCAGATCGAGCAAAACTGGAATAATATCTCAAATTTGTTTAATGGATCTGCATAAAATAGCATATTGTGTTTGCAAATGACTCAGAGGGCCATCAGTCACCGACATCGCATCAGTCACACGCGCCGCATCGCCTCTCCCCTGCTCATTATATCAACAGCAAGCTGTGCTCCCAATAACACACACCCTGCCCTTCAGCGGCCATCCAGGACGCTGCACGTCAAATTCAAATCGGCATCGAAACATAACCTTTTACTTCGTTTTTGTAGTTCTTTAAAACATTTATCAGCCGACATTTCAAACAGCTAAAATGTCCCATAGGTGGGAAAACTTTATCACTTTGTTTTATTGCTGTACGAAAGTGATGTCAGCCTCTGCTTCATCACTTGTTTACTCCAAGGAGTCAAACTGTGTTGTAATTTGATCAGCTGTTTCTCCGGCTTCTTATGGTGTTTAATGTTTGGGTTTTTTTTTCTTGGATTTCAGCTGTTTTTTCAATCATTTTATTTTAATTTTTTATTTATTTTTTTTTTGTAAAAACGATACCAGAGTAAAAAAAAAAAAAAATTTGTAACTTGAACAAGAAAAAAATGATTTTAGAAATAAACCAATTTTTCTTAAAACCACAATCAGACATATTTGGTCAATCAGACATATTTTAGAATTGGCTAATTTACCCTTGATTGGTCTTAAATACAAAATAATTACTTTCACATTTATTAAAAGCATCCTAAACTCAGAATTCACTTCTAATGCATCAACCAGCAGTCTGATCAGGCATCAGTTTATCTCTACGAAGCCAATATCTTTTCCCTCTTTCAGCTCTTCAGAAAATCTGAATCTGTCAAAGTCAGAATTGGCAGGTCCGGCCGCAAAGAAAACTGGAAGTCGATATCGGTCAGAAAAAGCTGACTTGCATTAAAAAAAAACTTCTTCAGCCCCAACGGGGTGATCCGCAAGGTGCTTTGAACTCTGGAAACTTGAGTAAACAGAACTTGAATGCATCACCTGTGTGCTCCGTAAAGGTGTGACTCTCAGGTGGTTTTTCGTCTTCGTCAGTTGTCTTCTGCAGTCCTAATTTACAAGAACCCTGCACAATATCTACATCTGGTTCAGGAAAAGAGGTAGTTTAATCTGCATTATCTAGCTATGTCCTCTTGTCTTTCCAAATTTAAACAGTGTGTAACATCACAAAAACAGAATATCTAATTAATGTTACGGATGACTCAGTTCTAGCTTTAAAAAGTGAAGTGTAAATTTCAAATAAGTAAAAAAAAAAAAAATACTTCAGTTACATTTTGTGGCACTTGGGACTGTTTTGTCCTGATTTTAAAAAAATCTCAGATTAAAGGTTGGATCCTCTAAAATTCCCACGGGGGGCAAAAAAAGAAAAGTCAAAATAATACATTTTTCTCAGAGTATTAAGAATCGTGCAGGGTGCTGCCGAGCACCAGGTCCACACAAGAACCCTTCAAGGATAAATGGGTGTAGACGTAAAAAAATAAAAAAATAAAAAATAAAAAAAACATTCCTTAAAATATAATTTCAACTCTCTGAGTAAATATTGTTGCTTCCTGATGTTTCAGTGTGAGATAATCCTACTAAAATATATTAATGATTAATATTTAAGCTTTTTGAACCTCTCTGCTGGGTTGTCGATGACTCTGCACTAATGACAGAACATGCTTGTGGCAGCTTAGTCACCGCACTACCTTCTTGAGGTCGTAATGTAATGGTTACAGGGGCCCCTAATTATTCAGTGAACGCCAAGCGGTCGTATAAAAATCTTTTTCCACACTACTACGAGCCGCGACTCATTTCAGTTATACAGGTTTTCCCATGAACCTCTCAGGCAGCATGTTCCACTTCTCTTTATATAAACACACAATGTTCCTAACATTCCTAATTTCTTCACCATGCTTGAAATGTTCGCTGACTCTGTGTGTCCGGCGAAATTTAAGCGACGAGCCGAGGAGCTGCGCTGCCAAACAACCTGGAGGCGGGTTCGTCTGAAGGTGGGACCCGAGGGAGACGCGGTGACATGTTTTGTTTTTAAATGTGGCTGAACGCTCAGCGCTTACACACAGTCAGCTGAGAGCCGCCGCCGTCCGCTTCAGGACATCGCCGGGAATTCAAAACTGATCTCATCCACTTTGAGATGTGACATAACCGGTGAGTCTGAGAGAAAAAGAGGCTCTTTCACGTTCATCTGCCTAATTGTTCCACGAGAGTCGCATTCCCTCAGAAGGAGCGCTAACACCCAGAGGAAAACGCTGCAATGAAACGGTGGAAGAACAGAGGGCAAAACGGGCGAGAAACACTCCTCCATGCATGCTGGCTCCTGTTCTTAATTACAGCGTACACAAAAGTGTCTCATTCATTTCAGCAGGGTGGTGCGAGGGGAAAAACAGGGAACAGTTTATATAATTTTCACCTCAATTAATTCAACTGTGAAGCACGAGGATTAAGGACCTTAACGCGGGGCTGTACTCCTGCTCATTAAATACGGGAGAAAAAATGTAAATTCCCATATTTCAGCTTCAACCCAGATGTTTTTAATGTTGACTCTGTTAGCTGGAGAAGGGTGGAGGGGGTGTGGGGGGGACAAAAACACACCCAGCCCTACAATAGGAGTCAGATAAACAAGAGAAGAGAAGAGACAAAAACAACACAAGTGTTCTCCTCTGGTTGATTTATGTGATTCTATTACATTAAACATTCTTTCCCCTGAGCAGGCTCAGCTCCCAAGCAACCATTGCTTGCAGCTCTAATGTGCCTGGCAGCGGGCCAGGAAAAGCTGCCTGCCTTATTGATTGCCAGATTGAAAAGTTTGCATTTAATAGGCCCTGTAATACATGAAGGAATTATTCAGAGGGCTTCCTTGTCAAAAACCCAGATTGGTCCTTTTGAGTATAGAAAAGGGGAAGGAAAAAAAAACAACCCACAAAAAAAACAGGAGCTTTGTGACAAATGAGCTCCAGAGAGTCTCTTTTGTGCCAGAAACAAAACTACTTTGCTGCTTCCCAGAACGATCACAGTCAAGAAGAAGTTAACGTGAGGGAATAGTGGAGGATTTTTGTAAAGTGAGTGTTTGTTAAAAGGTAAAATCACACCTGATAACTCTCTTGGCATCTTTACTTAGTATAGATCCAGACTGGCTGGAAGCGGAGCGTGAAGCTAACTGCTAGCTTAAGAGGAGCCAAGAGGAAAGCAGATTTTCTGTACATACAAGCCACGATTATTTACAAAGTAAATGAAGCTGACGTGTGAAAATGTGTGCTGAGAGTGAAATATTTCAAGCATTTCTGGACAGACTAGCTATTTGATATGAAAGTAATGTAATAAAAAAAAAAGTTATTATTAGCTTCTTGACAATGGTTAGCCAAGTTTTTTATAAGCTGGAATGAGATTTTCAACGTGTCATAAGTGATAATATCAAGATGTCATGGTATTACAATTTAAGTAAAAATGTATATTATCTGAATTATTTAAAAAAATTATTAGTCCTAATCCTGCAAAATGAATCTCATGTTATTTAGTACAGCTGCAATGATATCAACACAGTTCTAATATTGATGAAAAAGGGGCTAGTTATAAGTGAAATAATCTGCCAATAGAATAAAACATTTTAATTTATAAAATGCAAAAAATGCTTTGTTCATTTCCCTTATAGCTACAACATTTTCATCAATATTAAGGAATTGCTGACTTAAAAAAAGAGTTTCTAATTTGTGCTGAAAAGATACTTGTGAATAAGTTTTGTCTTATTTCGAGTGTGCTAACATATTTGCAGTAGAAACTGGACCAAGAATACTTGGTAAGATTTTGTGTCTTTGAAGTGTAATAGGTTTCACACCCATCATGTCCCATTGGCTATTTTCCCAACTCATCCCACCTAAAATTATATCCAATTTGATCTGTCAATGACAAAAACCAAAGAAAAAAACTACTCAGAAAGCCTTTAACGACAATGAAAAAGTTTCTTTTGTTGTTTTTTTTTTTTTTTTTTGTTGAAAGTTTTTATCTGGAAAGTATTGAAACAACTTTTTTTTCAACAAAATGAACAGTAATTTAAACCGCAGGAATGCTGTGGTGGTAAATTTCACCGGTTTTGAAACCACAGCCTTTTAAAATGCTGAAATACCAGTAAATAGGTCCGTGCCTACAGTAGCTTAGAGTCGTGATTTCTGGAAAACACTTAATTACGATGCTCTTGCTGAAAATTATCCTCATTACTCTACATGAGCTCAAGCAAGATATTAACTGCCTATAACTTTTCATCAAAACCATGGCTATAAAAACTCCTGCATTATCCCTTTAAAAGCAGCAGCTACTGTCGAGTGAGACCAGGACATGTTTGTGTCTTGTCAATCTGCTTTTGTGGGTTGATGGATTGGCCCTAAACGCTGTTTGCCGTCTGGTCTCCTGCTACGTCGTGACTAATGAAAGACTTCTGCTGGGTTTTGGGGGTCAATCCACTTATAGCTCAGTCGATTCTGAGAGCCGGGAGAAAAAAAAGAAGAAGAAAAGCAGAACAGAATGTGCAAATACCACAGGGAGCAAATTTAATAAACTGTCTTTTGGTTGCAGATGTACAAGTGCGTTCAGACTAAACAATCAACCAATAAGCTCTTCTGTGTCTCTGCTTGAGCAGGTCTGAAAACCTGCTTGACTCAGGTGAGGATACGCTATCTGCTATCGATGGACCTCTCTCATTTGTCCAGCTCAGACTCGACTGAGCAGCTGGGATCAGGGTTCTCTGATGTTGTCGGTGACAGAGGGAGAAGGAGGAATACGACAGGAGTCTCTTCGGCTCAGGCTGTAATAGACAACGTTTTCAAACCGCACACATCCCCTCTCCTGCAGAGTGAAATGGATGGCATGTTCGTCCTTAAATGTATCTTTAATGGGACAAGTTCCCGTTTAAGAAGTGAGTTCTGCAGGAAGGCTGGAGAAAAGGAGGGAGAGGGGGGGAAAAAAAACATCTTATCAGGAGATTGGGAATTGGGTCAGGCAAGGAATTACATGCCATTCTAGATCAAAGTTGCTGTGTGTATTTCCTCAAAGAAGGGTCCCTCATTATCAACTCAGACGTATTTCTCAGGGCGTATTCGGTGTAATAGGAAACATGATTTAATGTGTTTTCAAAAGAATGAAGGAAAGAGGAAAAAAAAAGAGTGTGGCGGGTGGAGGGGGGGGATATGAAGGAACATTTCTGGAGTCTATTTGGGACAGCCATGTTTCCCAACGGTAAAACAATAAGGCAGAAAAAACAGGCTTTGTTTTTGGAAAAGTTTAGAGAATAGTTGGTAACTTGTTTTGTTTAAGCCCAACTTTGATTCTTGTTATTACATAAAGCACAGAAACACCAAGCAATCACCCAGATATTGAATATTTATGATGACGTGACTGCCTTGTAATTCCTTTATTTCCTCTAGAAAAGAACCTGAAGCATGTCCTCTGTTAGGTTTTATAGCCATTATGACAGAAAAGGAGTCAAAATCAGAATCTGCACATCAGAGAGCAAATGAAACTGGATATTGGTATCAACCAGAGAAACAACAATCAGTGAATCTCCAATAAAGATGCAACTCCTTCAGGTTTCTTTTGTCAAATCTACGAGAAACAACAGAAATGACACCATTTGACTCGCATAAAACACTATTTTAGCACCACAAAGCTAATTCCCACAGAGCTATGAGCTGTAAACTTGGCATGCAGAAGATCAACTGAGCAATCTCTCAGATCCTGTGTCAGGTATTTCTGATTTTTTCCCTCCTCTTTTTTTAAAGACATGACTTCAGAGATGTAGATCATTTTTAGGCCAGACATTTCTGCATTTCTCTGCCAAACTCTGCAACCAGACATCAATATCAACTACAAGGAGGCTGAACATTGCATTTTTAATGTGAAAACATTCTCTATTTCTACCCATAATTTGGCCTCTGTGTAGGAAGACAGACAATAAAGCTACACTTTCTTCTTTAATTGCATCCGGCCCAATGCTCATATTAGCGTAGCATTTATTTGACTGGAGGATGTAGCAGTGTGGCAAAGAAAAGAGTGACATTAGCAGCCGACAACTAGTCGGCTCCCCAAGGGGAGACATTTCAGTCTGAGGCTTCAAGGCAGACGTTACAGATAGCAATATGTCATTAAAAACACCGCCATCTGTTCAGATTCCTTATTAATGTGTGGCAGACACAAAAGCAAACCCCTGAAATGCAATCTGTTGATTTATTTATTTATTTTTGCTTGCAATTAGTTGTGATTATACATTCTAACGGCGCCACAAAGAGAGAAAGAAACCGTTTTCCCTCCACCGTCGGTGGCGATCTTCATTTGAAGTCGCGTCCAGCACAAGCACTTTTCCACAGCGCTGCTGTCTATTTCAGGCGACACATTAAACAAGCAGGTAATTTCTGTCAAACTGCAGCCAGATAGGCTTTAAAAAAAACTAACTTTCATTGCTGATTACAAAATATGACCTCTGATGTGGCGAACCTCCACCCGCCACTGTGCTAACAGAGCTGTAATCACTGTAACACAGCAAACACACACAGCAAACACACACAGCAAACACACACAGCAAACACACACACTCATGCAGGGACTGTTGCCGCTCGTCTCTCTTTGCATGGGAAAGATAAGGAGTTCAGTGGAGAATAACTGCCAGCTGAGATAACAAGTTTATATGCACGAGTCATTCATGCAAAAACCCCTCTTATTGGTCGGGTTTATTGTGTTGGTAGCAACAAAACTGATTCAGTGAGTCATGGTTGGGAAAACGCTTGTGTTTGTGAACCAGCTTTTAGCAGCGTTACGGCGCCTCGCAAACACATTCATGATCCGTTTCATATTCTGTCCCATTAAAACCAAAAGCTTCAATGACGCTGGTCGGGATTTTGTTTGACAGACCAAAACAAACTGGGCAGCAGCACATCAGATACTCCGAATGTTAGAATTTCTTGGGTTGATTGCACTTTTTAATCGGGAGGCTGCAGAATAAAAGAAAATCATGAAAACGTTATATTATTATTGAATACTATGAGAGTGCGGTTAAATGCAATTTTGGAAACAAAAGGTATTTTAAAAAAAATTTTTTACAGCTAAATTAAATCTGAAAAGTGTGGCAAGCATACCTTTAAAAATTTACATCTATTTGCCTTCTCAAGATAAAATAAATTAAAGTTTGAGAAAAGTAATAAAATTTGGAAAAAAAAAAAAATTCATGTCATATGAATACTTTTGCGAGGCAACTGAGACATTAGCCTGTTGCTTTATATATATATATATATATATATATATATTTCTATTTATACCTGAATGATATGAATCTGTGGCTGAGCCTTTGTTAAATTTCAATAATCCTGTCTGACACACTGAAAGAAACAACTGCTTTCACTGATTTACAGGAAAGTCAGAGAGATAGAGAGAGAGAAAGAGAAAAATCCGACTGACTGAATGCTTCTCATTTTACCAAGTGCTCCTCAGGCCACCACGTAACAAGGAAACAGACTGACAGGTTGAGAGAGAAAGAGTACGGAGGAGCATCAATGATCTATTGTTTGCACCGAGGACTCTCTGTCCAACTCCTCTGGCAGTCGATAGATCAAAGAAAACCTAAATGCATTAAAGCAACTGCACCAAGACGTCTTCTAAATACAAATTACGTCATTTGTACGTCTTTGGCTTCATCAAACACATTAAGAGCAGTTATGGATCCAAGTAAGTGTGTGTGAGCATGCAGATATAAATACACGGGGAGACTCGCACAGAAACACAGCAAAAGGTCTGGAATCTATCAAACCCTCCATTACAATTACCTCTCAATGTGGGAAAAATGCAGTACCTCCGTGCTGGGAAGCAATCCCAGGCTAGAAGTTCTCCATTTATTGTGTTTACTACAGCTGACAGGCTGCCTCTGTGTCTGTACGCTGTTATTATTTACTGGTTAGGAGCCAAATGGAGATAATCTGCAAATCATGGCGCAAATATGAACCGATGTAGGAAAAATAAATGTGTTTAATTTATAGTTTATTATCCTCTTTACATGAACAGTTTAGCTTTTCGCTTGAGTGCAGTCCAATGTAGGAATACAGGACTGGCTCAGTTCTGCAGTGTGGTGAATTTTTTACAAATTAATGTGCCTTTCAATTATTATATCCAAACATAATGCAAAGAAAAGTGCAACAGAGAAGCCTTCGTAGGAAAATCTTTCTGTCATGAAGATTCAATTAGATACAAGTTCACTGGCGTCTCCAAGACATAACTCAATAATGTAAATCATGCTTATCTAATTTAACCAGAAATAGACGCGTCTGTGCTAATATTGTTCAGTATCAAGGTAAATAATTTAGTTATGTTAAAGCAACAAAAAGGCTTTCAATGTAAACACAATTTCAAAGAAGTTATAAAAGCTAGAAACATATGTGGTCCACGCGCTTATTTTATTGTACACTTTTTATAACTTTGATTATTTTAAATGTGTTTTTTTCCTGAGTTGTGCTAAGATGAGGCATCAGTTGACATGTTTTGTATCCTATTTGTCGCCAAAGGTGGAGAAAGATTTCTCTACAAGGCGACAAAGTAGAAATGATGCAAGATCTTTTCGAATATATATTTGTAACCTTCCTGCTGCGTGTGGAAATTAATTATTAATATTATTAATTAGTATTAGCCGCACAGGTGATGTCACACCCTGTGTGTGTAAGACAAAATACATTTACTATTAATTTAAAACAAAGAGAAAATTATTACAAAATTGATTTAGCATGTTAATCTAGTATTTAGCAAGGTTAGCATAGCTAGAGTAAAACTGATTTCTCTGTGTGTTTTTGATCAATCTACTTACTGTAAAAACAGTGTCGTTGAGAAAAGGACTCACTGAATCAGTTGTGTTGCTGGCAACACAATAAACTCGAGGGGTTTTTCTGTTGTGCAGAAAATCCAGTCTGCTGTCCTTCCATGTTGGTTTTAACCCTGATTATAACTGCCTATTTTAATAGTTCAAACTCCCAATATACTTCATGAATTAATAAAAACAGTGGCTACCGTCTTGGCACTACCACCGAAGCTAACATATACAGACTTCCTTATCTCAGTTAATCAGCGCTAATGTAACAGGAAAACATGTGAGAACTTTGAATGTCATTATGAAGAGGTGGCTTGTGGAAAAGGAATAATAAATCGGTGTCAATGTCTCTTTGCTTGAGATCTATTCATCACAAATATGTACCCCAGATAGTGAGCAGAAAATCATGTTTACTTTTCAAAATTGATTCTTCTGCATTGTTTTTTATTATCATCTCTTGACAAAAATTCTCATTTCCATCACTTTAGATTTGGACTTGGAAAATCTTGTCCAGGGTGTAAAAATCCAACATGGCCGCCCCGCGCATAAGAAGTGGTGAGAGCTGCAGCGATTTACAACTTCTTTGGTCTTCATCCACAACATCTGCTTGTTTGTATCCCACTACATCAACAGCAAAACGCTGTTCTGCAAAACCTCCGAATGAAAGCGCCGCTGCAGCATTTGAAGGCATGAAATGTTCTGCATTCTTAGTAGCTAATTATATCAATAGCAGTAGTTTGCCAAGTTTCTCAGGAAATCCACAGTCTTTTTAACTTGCAGCAGTAACACAGCTTTGGCGGATGTAGCACTGTTCCCAGAATCTACTTTTAACTCTTGAGATAGTTGCACTGCAGCACCTTTTAAAAATACATCCTCTAGCAGCATCAAATCAATGAAAACTAGCCGAACATTGACTTTGTAAACACCTGCGTTACATTTGTACCCTCTGCAGCCCTGAGTTATCTGATCGGAGGCTTGCTACAGCCAGTTCGAAAAGGGAAAGAAACAAAAAGCAGCTTAATGCCGCAGTTAAAATGGATTCATGAAGCAGATGGACTGGCAATCTCATAAAATATGCAGAGTTATTAACTGTACAATCTGTGATGTCTCGAGTGCTTACTGACTAAGACAGAATCATTCATATCTATCTGCGAGGAGCTGCAATGCAGGAAGAAACATATCAAGGGAGATGTACAAAACACTCAGCACTGAGAACGGCTTCCCAAAAAGACAGAAATAGAAATGAGTCGAAAAAGGAAAAAAAAAAACTCCTGGTTTGCTAAGATTTTAGTATGAGTCAGACTAACTGGAACAGACAGGCAATTTGTTTAAGGGAAAGAAGGCGAATGTTGCTAAATCAACTCGGATAAAACCTCATAATCGCTCCAGTTATTTGCTCAGTTTCTCAAGTTCTCCTGTGAAGGATGTTGTTGTTTTTATGTAAATATCTATGAATATTTGTTATATTTCTGAATTACCCTGCTCGTAGTTTGCATTCTGTAAATACTGTGCATCCCTTATTCTTATTTTTTTGTTTACCTTTATGTCAATCTGAATGTTTCAGTATTAACATGAATTTCCACAGCTGAGACAATAAAGCACATTCCTCTTCTGCTATTCTAATCCCTGCGTTTTTTTTTCTTTTTGTTTTTTTTAAGTAGAACCATTAAAAATATATGAATTTGCTTAAAAAGGCAGATGAGTCAGTCATGTGGAGGCACATCACTGCTGTTTAAAATGCCTGGCAGAGGTCACATCAATAGCATCTCTGTTGCTTCAGACCTGACTAATGGAGAGAAGAGAGACACAACTGTTGTTTCAACCCTCCCTAATGGAGAGACGGAGCTCTTTATTTCCTCTGAGGCATTTCTTATTGTTTAACCATCCACCAGCCTTAATCCCACCTCTCTCTGCCGCCAAAAAAACTCCCAAAAAACATTATGTGACATTCCAGAAATAAAATAACACAAATAATTGATGAACACAGGGATTCGAAAAAGTCAAATGTGATTACAGCATTCAGCGTAACAGGATATGGGGTGGTCTTTCTCTTTCTCTCTCTCTCTCTTTCTTTCTTTCTCCTATTCAAATTCGAGGCATGCTCAAACATCTAATAGATTTTTCCACCCCGGCACACAATTTACTGCTTACAGATTTAGAATTCGCTGGCTTCCGGCCAGGCCACAGTCAGAGGGGAATTAATGATATGAGCGCATCAGTGAGGAAAAACAGGCCGTGATTCTCTCTCCTACAGGTCTGAGCATAATGAAGAAGCCATAAACTCCAAAACTGGGATAGAAAAATATAAATAAATAAATAAAAAGCATGCCAGGGAAGAGGGGAGGGGCAGGAGAGGCGCATAATCAATACAAACACTCCATTAAATTACTTCAAAGGGGATTTTGGACAGTTTCTTGAATTAGTTCTGCAGGGAAGGAAAGAAAAAGCAGAAGGAGAAGCAAATATGTCTGAAGGGGTGGAAAGCAAACAATACAATCTGCTCCATACTCTGCATGGAGGAGTACAGGGGAAGTGGATTTGCAAAAAATGTGGTTTTCTCTCTCTGTCAGAGTCACAACATGGCATTGCTCTCGCAAAGCGACGTAAGATAACCAAAGCGCGCGTTATCTTACGTCTATTCCAAGAAAGCCCTCAGCTCCTCCTCACGTTGCAGTAGGAAGCAAACAAAACAGCAGCCTCACATGTGACGGTGGCTTCAAGAGTCCTGAATGTTGTTCTGTAGCGTCACCAGGACAAGACAACCAGGAAAAGAAAGAAAAAAGGAAAAAGGTGCCAGCTCTCTGTTTTTCTTACCGCAACTTTCTGCCCACATAAACACCTCTACGGCGCTCAGAACAGCCTCAGAGGAGGGGCTGGATCTACCTGCCACATCAAATTGAAATGTTCCGAGTGAAATATTGTCTGGATATCAACGCGGGCTAGTCTGGCAACATCTATCAGATGTTGCGTCAGAGAGGAAAATACAGTGGTTTTCTTCCTAAGTGAGCGAGGCTGGGAGGAATCTGGAGAGAGGCCTTCGCCTCAGTGGCCTGTTGCGGCTTCAAGCTCGCTCAATGCAATCGACGAGCTGAGGCAGGATCAAATGCACTAAACACGGGTCTGAATTTAAGCTTAAGCGACTGACTCTCGATGCAAAGCATAAAGACGCTAACAAGTGGATTTGCTCCACGGTTATCTTCCCCAATACGTGCGCTGCCACACTGAAATGTACCCAAAAGCAACAGTGGATGGCCTACAATAACTGGAAAGCTCAGGATGTATTAAATCCCGTGTTATTTTTATGTGTGCTGCCTCTGGCTACCTAACCCGCTTGCCAGCCCTGCACAGGTGCCAACAGGCGCATCTCGACAGATTAAATTACCATTAAAAAGTTACTTTCAGTAGTTAATGTAAAATGAATGGACTCATTGAACAGCGAAGCGCTTTAAACGTTTGCTTTTTGCTCATTCTGAATACTATAAACTTGGAATATTGGATCAAATCAACTGAAAAAGGATATGTTATGACACATGCAGTCATGGGGAAGACTGCTGACTTGACTGATGTCAAACAGACAACTACTGAGATATTTCACAACATTTCAGCATGTGAATGTGTTGTGAAGGGCGTTCGACGTCTTCTGGACTTGACAAAGCGCTATCAAAGTGCAGGTCATTCACCATCTACCTCAATGAGGGAAAACCACAAAGATTCTCTGCTAAAGAAGTTCACATGACACTCTTATTGAAGCCCTTTGATGGGAAATTGTGTGGAAGGAAAAACCGAGCATACTCACAACCAGAAGTAGATTTAGAACCAAAGCTCAATCAAGACTTTTCTGGTTTATTTGTTCTTTTTTGGTCTTCTTTTGGATTTTCTGGTTGGATTTGAAGTTCTTTCTTCTTTCTGCGTGTAATGAGTGAATGAGTTTAACTTTCTGAATCAAAGTACTGACATAAATTCACTTTTCAAGGTCTAATTACACCTTTAAACGCTGCCTAATAATAGTCTGTTGGATGAATACACATAAGAATAAATTGCATATCTTTCACATATTTATATCAAGCACTGTCTATACCACAAAGACCCAGCAGAAGTGTCAAAAGGGTCATTTTAATTTTAAAAAGTACCGCTAGCTTTAGAGCCACATAATGTACTTTAACCTATAAAAGAAACAGGTAATGGCATTGTTTTCGTAAGAAAAAATATTTCAAACATAACAAAATATAACAAAATAAAGCCGGGTAAAGCCAAACACCCTTCAAGGATTAAACACACATGAGGAGATCCAACATGTGGCTGCCACTGAGCCCTGCTAGCTTACAGCGAACCTTCAAGGAGAAAAAGATAAACTTGTTCAGCCAGTGACAAAATGGGGAATCTTACCAATTCAGTTCAGCGGGATGAATGATAAATGTTTACAAGTTCTCTCCGTGAATAGCGCTGTTTTCTCTGGTCGCTCTGATTTTTCTCCCGGAGAACAAAAAAAAACAAAAACAAACATGCGTATTTTATCAATTGGAAACTCTTACTTGTGCTATGATAACAATAAATGTCTTGATGTTTGTCTCTGAAAATACTCAGTAAGTAAATCATGAAAAAAGTTTAATTTTTTTTGTAAAAGTGAATAACAATAATATTAAATCCTCTGATAGGTTGTCTGAACCCTTACTTTCCAATAGATATCACTAGGTCAGATAACTGCAGTTTTATTGCTATATTTTACAAGCACCAGTATAAAACACATCCTTTTTTTTTTCTTTTGCTATTTTTGCTACACAGATGCATTTTACTGTTTCAGTATTTTCTCAGAAACCCCTGATCCCTTGCCGCGCTGAGCCACGAGCCAGCTACAAACGACACCTCAGGTGAGGGCAGAAGTCAACACCATCGATGTTGCTGAACAGAGGAGTCAAAAGCTACGACCTTTTATGATCCCCCCACATCATATCAGGTTCACAATGGGTTCACTGGTTTGCACAAGGAAGGTTTGAAGTGAAGAAACAACTCGACGGAGGGCGGCGGGGGAATAAATCACTGAGGCATTTTTAGAGGGCCAGCCATCTTTTGTGCTATTTATTTATTTAATTTAATTTCATCAGCTGTATTTCTCCCAGCACACATCAACAAAGTGTATCAGAAGATCCAGCTCTCAAACGCTCAGCCTCGCAGTATACAAGCAGAAACCAATTTCAGCAGGCAGCAATGAAAAAAAATAAAATAAAATAGAGAAGAGAATCAGGCCAGTCCTCTGGGGAGAAATAGAGGGGCAGAATGTAAACTTCCCTGGCAAACCATCCCTGGTGGATTGAGCTGTAAAAAGAAGCTCTGAAAGCTCAGAACAGGACAAGATAAACTGAGCGGACAGTTTGCATTACCTGATTAAGTGAATCACATTACAGATTACGCAAGGAGTGCAAAATACAATACAGCACACTCAGAGCTCTTGTGGAACAAAGTCGTCTTTGAGTTCTGGAATTTGCCGGATGCTAATGAAGTTTATTCAATTGGAGTATAATGAAATCAAGTGTACCTTAATTTGCTTGCTGAACTACCAGAATCTGAATATTGATAGAAATGCTAGTTTTCTATCTCAGCACGTATCTGTTATGTTTTAGAGTACAGTTAATGAATGCCAGTCAGACTAAAGTGGGATTATTACATTTTAACTAAAAGGTTTTAATGGGAGTGCATCTTTCTTCTGTTTGAGTTAAATTTTGACTAAAAGGAGACTTATTCTTATCTGTTTAAACCTCAATCTCAAATACATAAAAAAAATCCACTTTGTAGCATTTTTATTGTCAGTTTATACCTATATTTATAAATCATTTTTCTAAGTAAAAAAGTGTTTTTTTTTGTTTTGTTTTTTTTTTTTTTTATTTTATCTTAAAATGAATAAATACATAAAGGTGCTGCTTCTGGACGAAAAATAATTACCGGTAATCAGCTAAAAACGACTACAGAAATTTGTCGACAGATAAACTGGAGAAAAAAAATTACCAGTGGCAACCCGACTACCCGCAAACGTTAAGATACAGCTCAAAAGGATCGAAACAATCAAATGTCAAAAAATGCAGACAAGATGGTTGGCAAAGATTCATCAATAATCAGAATGATTAATGAATAATGACAAAGCATTTCTATGCTACAAGTGTCAGAAGAGATAAAAACAGCAGTAAAAAAAATTAGATCTTATCATATTAGTTGCTTTTGCTGCTCAGGTTATTTAACTCTGTTGAAATGGTCATTTACTCAACTCACTGTCAGGGTCACAGAATCGCTCCAACTGTTTTGTTTTGTTTTTCATTTTATTTTGTGGGTTGGAAGCGAAGAAACTGTCCAGAGTCAAACTGCTCCTCTATTGTCGCTTAGGCTCAGCACAGAAGTTTCTGTTTGGATCATTGTCCCGCTAAAAGACCCAAACAAGAGACATCATTTAGAATCTCCTGATACGTCAAAAAGGTTTATGATGTAATCCACTTACGAACAGAGTTAGCAGGGTCGTAAAGAGTCCCAATATGTGACAGATACCCCTCCGCACTCAACAGTGTGGATCCTTCGCACCAAACACAGGTGGAGACCAAAACAGTTCCAGTAAAAGTTCTGTAAAATTTATCGGTTTACGTTTATGACGGTGTAAAAATTTGAAAAGATGCTTTTTTCTGAAGTTTCTCCTAACTAAGCAGTTGACAGGAACTTTGATCGACATATCAACAATCACTTAAGAAAATATGTTTATTTTATTTCAAATAGATTGTGCAGTTTGAGAAAGCATATTTCTTTCTTAAAATAGGATTTGAAAACTGTTCTCTAACAAAAAATAAGTCAGTGTGAAATGAAGCTACTGCAAAAACAAAAGGAAATTATCTGAAAGCTTTCACCAACTCCTTTACTGGTGTTGGAAACAAATTTGTCAGAGTCTGTCTTTTTAGGAAGTGAAGATTATTTCAGCTACATCGGTGAAACCGTTCTTGCATCCAGAGCTGTAATTTGAGTTACGACACCGACTATTTCCACCTTGGAGGCTTCGGGGAGCTGTGAATGGTGCAGAACTCGAGGCGAAGGTCACTCTAATTAAATATTTTAAACAGCCATTCATTTCCAGAGACAACACACAGCAGAACTCTGCTTCTTTATTATCCCTCCATTTTCTGAAGAACAAAAGAAATGTCCTCCGACGCTTTTTACCCACATTTGGTTTTTATATTTAAGAAATGCTTAAAACAAATGGACAAGAGTGCATTTCAATAACAATGGCAAAAAGCCAGGGAAACTTACGACACACTTGGAAGAAGAAATAACAAAACACTGTTCCCCCTCAATAACAATGGCACATTTTATTGCTCTTTAGCACACAATGGTTTTCTGTGCAGATTGTGGTTTTGCTGCAGTATCCTGTTATGGGGAACAATCCAATTCTTCTTACATAGCTACACATCAGCCCAAGAATAACAATCAGCAAATGCATCACTCAAGGAATAGAGTCACTTCAGGCTAAAACAAGAAGAAAGAAAGAGAGAGAGAAAGGGAGAGAGAGGGAGAGAGACAGGGAGAGCACAGATCTAACATAAAAATCAGTTTAGAGAATGAGCCAACGTATTACACAGAATTAGACATTCAGCAACAAGATGCTTTAAGGCTACGTTTCTATCTGATCTGCTCCTGCTGCAGCATGAATATTTCATCTCAGAAGTCGGCAGCGTTGCAGTGGCATATTTCATATTTTCTATGCAAAACACAGCGCGCAGAGCAGCGCTCGTTTGCCACGATGAATAAGTGATCCGCTTCCCAAAAACTCTCCAACACTCCCCTCATATTGTTGCACTGTCAACAAGCGACGCAGCGAGCAAACAAACAAACGAGTGCACATCACTGATTGTCTGCGCATCACATGTGTGCATCTGTTCCTATCAAATAGTGTGTTTGCGTGCATGTGTGTCTCTTGTGCCCCTGCCAGAATCCAAGCCCGTTCTGCTGAGTGGGCAGATTTTCTGGCGGAGTGTCCCATCGGAGTGACAAGTGCATTTAGAAACAGCCTGATGGAGTCATTAGCGGCAGCGCTGCTCATTAGCAACATAGGCACACACACGCGCACGCACATATTTGCAGCAACAATAGTGTTATCATCAGGTTATTGCACCGACAATGGTTAAATCTATAAAATCTAGCCGCACATTTAGAGAACGCAGAGATATGGAACATAATACCGCTTAAAAAGCAAGCTGACAAATCTATTTATGTGAGCATGCAATTATAGACACACACTCCCAAGCAAATTCACGTCGTATTGATTACTGGAATAACAACAAAGCATTCATTATTGATCATCTTGTCCTTTTTGCGTATGAGCTTCATGCAGCATTGAGTAATCAAGGGCAATACAGCAGGAGACACAAACACACAGCTGCTTCTCTTAGTGGAGCAGAAAAAGTTACACAAGTCATCAATTAATCCACATTTTGTGCAGAACAAGTCAAACATTTATAAACCTTAAACAATGACTTATCACAGGGCCAGGAAGCAGAAATAACCCTGCCTTGAATCTTTGTGGGTAAAATCTCTTTGACCTCACAAAAGGCAGCATAATCAAGAAGGTATTTTTAGCATGTTTGATAAGTTGTGTTACACCATCTCACTGAGCATAAGGCATTACATCACAGCCATGTGAGAGAGTGAGTGGCAAACAGCTTCAAAGAGAACATAATGTTCCTTCTGAATTATTAGACTCAAATGCCAGAGTTTCCTATTTGCATTGAATGAGTCATCTTCTGCTTTATTGTGCGACTGATTCATGGCTAAAAACTACAGCGAGAGCCCAAGAGTCAAGAATGAAGCGTTAACAGGCACTTAATGGCACGAAGTACGGGCTGAATACACCAGCGAACCATTCAGACGCGCACACACAAACACACGCACATACAAACACACCCACATACACACACATCAATGATCCTCTAATCTGCACAGATAATTATCACACCTGAACTGATGGCATCAGAGGTGCTATAAACTGGAGTTTGATGTGACTACTTTGGAAGTGTAGCTGCTATGTTTCCCAGTCAGAAAACAAAGTAGTTGCGCTCCATGTGATCATAATATGTGGGCAAACTGGCAACATTTACCTCCAGCCTGCGGCTATTAGCTAAACTCTTAGCTCATTATACCAGAAACAGCTACAAGCTGATGAATTACTCCAGTCAAGACAACACTTGTTAAACCAAGCAAGGAACAATAAACACGATGTGATTTATGGCGAGCAACGAAAGCAAATGCATAAACATGACGACACAGGGGTAATGGGGACAGTGCCGCACACGTCGTCTGGGCCAGCGGAGACCCGGGAAATGCTCACCTAGCTGCGCCCGCTCCCTCTGGACATCCTTGAAGTTGAGGCCGCTGGTCAGCGTGCTCTCCCTGTAGCGGTGGAGGGCCTCGCGCCGCCCGTTGGTCCCCAGCTCGCGGAGCACCGAGGGTTTGAGCGGCTCCACCTTCAGACCGTTGGCCCATCCCGAGAAGTCCGGTACCGTCCACTTCACCAGGTCCTGGAGTCGCACGATCACCTTCTCGGACACGGCGATGACCTCGTGCTGCAAGAGAGTTGGGAGTTGGGCTGTTAGACCCGGCAGGCAGCTCAAATTGTGATACAGTTTATCCGATAATGAAAGCTAGCGAATGGTGAACGTGCAAAAAATAAAAATAAATTAAAACAAACTTAAAATGAATCCATCTCGAGTTGCAGTGTCATCATCTCACTCCAAAAATAATCCATCACTTCCTTATTCAACATAACATCAAAAAGATTATTCCTCTTGGTTCTGCTTCAAAATGGGAAAGACAGGAGAACATGCTGTTTAAGGAAGCAGCTACAAAATAATAATAATAAATAAATAAACAGCTCCTGACCTGCGGTTATCCCTATCTGGAGTCAGAGCAATAAGTAAAATGTAAAAACATTGGAAGCACCTGAAAATGACAAACCTGTTACTATCCTGAAAGAAGGAGGCGCAAAAGTCTCCATTATGACCATTTGAAGCTACCTATCAAGCAGCTGTTTAGGAGAAATTAAAGTAGAAGTCGTTTCTGTCCTACTATCACAAACGTTAATGTGCAACGTTTTCCACATTAAATTTTGATATTAGCTTCTACCATGTGATTTGATCAGATGAACTTTGGGATCCAGAACATGTTTCACTCTGCGTTTGTGCTACTGGAATAAATATTAATATCTAATCAATATAATTAACTTAACTATGCATGTTGATAAATGTAGATAACACTATTCTTAAAAAAAGAAATCCCAACAGAATCTCACAAGAAAAACTATGGATAGCCTACATAGCAACGTTTTTAGACAAAATATTAAAATATAATGGTTCAAATATTACAATACTGAAGTAGTTCCCAATTAAAATATAAATTTTATTATCCCTCATCCTGGTTGATGAAATTATTGAGACTGTTGCTTACAGCGATGCATTTTAAAGATTAACCACATGTTTGAATATGTGATTAGAATTGCTTATTACAGCCTGATATAGCATTTAGTTGCAGTGATTCAGCCGCAGACTGTAAGGCGGAAATAATTAGGGTCAAAAGTTTGGTAAAACCGGGTATGAAATCAGAACATCATCGGTAAATGAAAGACGACGAACGGACCGTCGTCATTCATCAACTAAATTAGCATGAGCACCGAGCGGCACCGCGGCCGGCTGTGGGACGCACATTAACGTAAGTAAATTACAGCGGCATGAATATGGATGATGTGGGTGATTGCTGAATTGGATTTATGTCGGGGAGTTAAATCAATGTCAATGAGGACGCCGCTGTTTTGAGACTTTCTGATTAGCATTTAGGAAGTTGGGCTCCTGATGTTCGAGACGCGAACGCCTTCGGAGTTTGGAGAAGCAGATGAAAATTAAACTTATTAGGGAATGAATAGACGGCGATATTGTGTGGACACGGCGTCTGTAGTGCAAGGTAGAACTTCAAATATAGACATAAATGTGTCACTCTGGAATGGAGAAATGACTTTAAGCACAGTACTTCAGTCAGTTCGGTTAGCTTACTAAATAAGATTTACTCTCTCTTCACTGTGTGGGTTTAACCTCCATTTTTTTTTCTCCTGAGGTTGATTCAGCTCCTTTAATAACTCTCAAAGTCGAACAACTTCAAGACCAGCGGAGTGGGGAGGCAGCAAAGACTCTTAAATGTGTTTCCATTTGAAGAGCTAATGGCTGAAGTGCTTGTTACCAACAGAATGGAGAGGTTTTGCTGCAAGATGGCTATTACAGAAACAGGGAAATCTGGAGGACAGATGTCTGAAAAGGCTGAAACACAGAGCAGGTCTCTGATGTTTACCTTGGTTATCTCCAATTTACCAGGCATCTGTCTGGCTTTGTGCATTTCCCCTCAAAGAGCTTGTGTACGACTGACATTAAAATAACATTCATTATGTTATATTTATGTGTGTAAGTAGAGGGTGTGCACTCAATAAAGCTGCAATCAAGCAGTCTTCTGTAATCAAAAAGAACAACCCCGCTGTAAATCCTTCATTTTAGTCTTAAAATGTTAGGATCAGCGTTATTTTTCTGCTTTTGTTCTTTGTTTTGATTGAAATATTTTAGCGTTCCTGTTTTTTTTTCTCTCTCTCTCTCTCCCCAACAACATTCTAAAAACAAACACATGTCTTCTCAGCGTTTCATATTCTCTCTGAGTGCTCCGTCTATACAATTACCCATATTCAGTTCTCACATCATCTCCAACTACAGGCATATCAAATCCCAAACAGTTGGAGACAGTATTTCCTTATAAAGCAAAAGCCTGCGAGGGATAGCTTGATATAGCTGTGCCTCCCTCACTAAGTAAAAACATCAAACATGGGTTTTTGGTCGTCTTATAATGAGCTGTCTTCAGCTGTCAAGTGGTGGCGGGTGGTTGTAACCGGCTTTCCGTGCATTGAAAAACTGACTGCCGCAAAAAAAAAAAAAAAAAGCAGGCCATGTGAATAAAGCAGAACAATGGTAAATAGCATTCAGCCTGCAGCCAAAAAAGCCACATTGCTCTGTTTCTCCACAGAATTTATTCACTGTACTTTGATGCAATCTGTTGACTGCGCATAAAGAAACCAAACGTTTCAGCGGCGTCTATTTAAAGCGGAGATAATAGAATGAGATTCAACATTAAACCCTGAAGAAAAAACTAAACTAAACAAACAAACAAAAAAAATAATAAGGCGATTGCTTTTATATTAATCCGCTGAAAGATGCGATGATTTGCGAGCGTGTCAACAGATCCTGTTTGGGGACTTGTTTGGCTTAAGAGCACAAAACACAACAGGTGAGCACAATTCAGCAGCTGTCAGCACAGTCTCCAATATAATCAGTCTATGAAGTAAGCTGCAGCGCTGAAAAAAAAAAAAAAAAAAAAATCAGCTACCATAAAACAATTCGTTATGTTCTGAGACTACTTTCTCTCTCTCTCTCTTTTCTTTTTTTTTTGACGCTACAAGCCAAACTCAAAGTGGTTACAGACGGAGAGCTATAGAGAGCAGGAAGATGATAAATGATTTGTGGCTTGCATAGGACATGAGATTTGGTTGAGAAATATGTAAATAGTGGAGAATTAAGAAACTTTTCTGCACACAGTTTCTGAGAACGAGGCCGGCCAAGTCGGTTATTGAGAAAGAATTACAATAACATTATTGCACCAACCCGAGTTACCATCATGCATACAAAAACACAGAAGTGGCACTGCGACCAGATGATTTTTATTGTATCGCCACAATCTTTTTATTGGTTTGAAGTACGAAAGAGAACCAAAATAACTTGTCACTATCAAAATGGTTTAAATATGGAAACAATGAGGCTGGGGATTTGAGAACTGCAAATATTTACATTTCTAAGACTTTCAGTGAAGTATTTTCAGATGCTTAAAAGGTTTATTTTTGTAGTTCATTCTAAAGAAATACACACTAAAAAACTGCTTGGAAAATGTGGCACAATTTGGGTTATTTAGTTAACCAAGTCCTTAGTGAAACTTGGACCAACAATGCCTGGGCTGATTTAACACAACATATTAGGGTTATTGGTTTAACTCTGCACAGTGGAGTTAGGTTACTAACCCAGAAACAGCTGCTCATTTGAGGGGGATGCTATGCCTATAAATTTGCAGCTGCAGCCGCACGCCCTAGCTAAACAGCCCTATAAACTGTTTGGAAAGACAGAAAAATCGACTTTATTAAAATTCTATCTCTCTGTATAAAAGAGAAGAAACATTACCTGTCCATACAGAACAGCTCTTCAAATGCAGAGAGCTGAGCTGGAACTAGCCTGTGCAAACAAGCTCAGATAGACGGCTAATGTTAGCTTAAGTGCACTAATTGGTTCTCCGGTGTTAAATAGCATCATCAGCGCAACTCATTGACATCAATGTTATCATGCAGCATATTCTCACATCTAAATATTTATTATTCTGTTGCACTTAAAATGCTCAGTGAGTCATTCAGCTGTTTACTTCAAAACAGCACTCTGAAGAATAATTATGCTGCTTCTAAGTCTCTTCTATGACACAACAAACTGCATCACAGTTTCTGACTCAAAGTTTGAGTGAAATTTTCCCAACATTATAATCCGAGCTCTAGTTTAAAGAAACGTCACAACAGTGTTTAATTGTTGTTGATTTTTTGGGGGGTTTTTTAATATTGAAAATAATAATCAACAACTTGAAGGAAATCACTCTGATTCTCCTGAATTTATCAGACGACTAAATGTCTCAGCTCTAGACATCCTGTAATTTATCCAAGATGAATCATTCCAGCGGCATTTCAGCGTGCACCGCGGGGGGTCCGCGACTCGCTTCTTGGATTTTGAGCTTCAAAGATGCGGCTTGGAAACTCTGGGACATGCCCCTATGTAAATGCCGCCCATCCACACTGCGCTGTCATTTCCAGTTAGGCAGCTGATAGTTCAGCAAAGTGGCGTCCGTTACACACAGCCAGCGGGGCCATTTGATAATATAGGTCAGAGGACTGCAACCTCGCAGCCAAGGGGTGACATAACACATCAGCAACACACTAAACACAAGGGTGCCAATTCAGTAACCCTAACTATGCAAATAAACCAAAGGGATTTGTACACTCCAGATCCTGAATACGTTATTATTGTGTTAGAGTCATTTTGCCCCAGGTACAGAAATAAACAGATGCACTGATTAACTGTTGCCTTTATGGTTGAGTTAAAACGCAAGGCAACATAAGCAGCTAAATGTAACATCCTGTACGCGTGCTTCTATCAATAGTTCATGGTGTTACTGCAGCAATGTGAGATCTGCACAATCATCACCGAGTGCATTTGTGGAGTATAAAGGACTGAAAGTAGAAACTGACTGACTTTCACTGGAATGCTGGTTCCAGCTCTACAGCAACGTCATTGAAATTCCACTCACGAAAAAAATCTACATCTTTCAGCAGAGCTGTGCACAAATTAGTGTGTTTGCGAGGAGCCTTATCTTTTTTGATCTTTATCATATTCTTTTGGGCAGAATAAATATTTGATGGGTTTAAAACATCTTTTTTTTTTTTTGGAAGAATCTAGGTTTCGTGTTGAGTATTTAAATTCAAGTTTAACCAGATAAGTTATTTACGGAATGTCAAATGCCCCTTATAAAAACAGTAAAATAGACCTATAAATTATCACCGTACTGGAAGACAATAACAAATCCAGCATCATTCTCCTGCCATTCTGCACATATAAATGTTTCCCTCCATTGCTCAAATTGTGCATAAAAAAAAAAACAATACAAGAATAATTTGGAATGCAACTCAAATTATTGCCACCCACCAACCTCTGACAGCATGTCACCCTGGGTGATGAGCCATATGCTACCAATATGAAAGACAGTCATGCATAAGAAAAGACTGAAGCTTTCTGTCACTTCTAACTTTTTGGTTTCGACCATCTTTCATATGCATACAGCCAGATAATCGCCACAGATGTTATCTTTATCTCAAGTGACAATTTCCTCATCTGATGTGTTCAAACAAAACCAGGACATCTTTCAAAGAGGAAGCGCCTTGTCATGCACTGATATTGGCCGCAAGTTAAAATGCAGTCCAACTAGTCCAACATTCTCAATAGAACTGATTTCTCACCATTGCTGAACTTCATTTTGACCAGACCTGACGAATTGGATCAGCAATTAAAAACATCTGAAATTTCATATTGAGCAAACATAGCTGACAAGACACTCAGTTTAGTGAGTCGAGGGGTGCTGAAGCTCAGTGGGTGGGTGTCTTTCTATACTCTGGGTACACACACGCACACACACACACACAGAGGACTCCTGACATGCTGCAAAGGTTTCAGCCTGCTGCCTCTGAGAGGTCAGCACAGGAATTCCTAAGGCCATAGGAGATTAGTAATTGAGTAATGGACATGGTGACATGGACAATGTAGACAGAGCAGGATAAGCAGAGCAAAGGAAGGAGGGAAGAGAAAACGAGGCTATGAAACACAATATGAGTTCATTATCTGTCTCCCCTCCCCATGGCTGACCTTGACTGCAGTGTCCCAAAACAAACTTATCTGGGAATTAAAAAAGAAGCTCCAGGAAGTGTGCCAGGGACAATCGGCTCAGAATATATTTTGTTGAGACTGCTTTCAGACTCCAAGGAGTTCAAGGTGCACCATTTAAAGCGGGTGAGAATGATTCTTTGCCGCGATGCACTGCCTAATTTGTGCAGCGTATTCATATATGCATAAAAGTTGCTGCATATCGACGGGGGCGCTGCCGAACTCATCTTTTATTCACCGATTCCATTAAGAGATTGCTGTTACACAAGCCGTGGTGATATATGAACTTAGCATTCTTCTGCAGCATTAGCAACGGCAAGAAACGGCGAGATAAGAGGAGTTTTCAAAGCCCTCCTGAAAGTGGGTGAGGCATTCATCATGTAAGGTGACACCGCAGCAAAAAGCTGTGTCAGCCCCGCTTGAATCACTGCAGCCTTATATGCTTCCATTTTAGCGGGACGCGATGAAGACGGAGAAAAGAGGCGATGCGTGCCCAAGAGTTCACAAGTGAAGAATTAAAAAAATGTCGACTGGATTACTGAGCAGGGGCTTCCCGTCTGTGGCTGCATCGGCGGATATAATAATGATCCACTGTAGCCGGAGGCATTGGAGTCATGCATCAAGGCAAATGTTTGCCTGCTCAAGTGGTTAGCGAATGACAAAGTGGAACAAACCAAGCTAAGAAACGCCGAACATCTCGGGCGTGTTGACAAACATGCAGCGCTGGAAACATGTTATTACTTAGACTGCGAGAAAAAAAAAAAAAAAACCGACAAAAAAGAAAGAAAATCTTAATGTTTGTGGGACTTCTTTTTCATTGCCTTTGAAGTCTCTGCTATTACATTTTAAAAGGTTTTAAATTACACTATTCAAAATAGCTGGTAATAATTTACATGCTATTTCAGCAATGGTGAGGAATTCACTGGAGGGCAGTGTGCAGAGTTAATGACTTGTTCTGCAGCAGGAGGAGGCATGCACGCGCACACACACAGTGTGTAAAAAAAAAAAAAAAAAATTCTACTCCACAAAAATTACTGCCATTGTTATCTGAACATGGGGACATTTGTTTTAATGTGCAGGCTGGACATAGTAAAAAAAATAAATAAATAAATTAAAAAAAATCTGTAAAAATCTCCCATCTCACATTTACGCTCCAGCCATTCTGCACAACGACCTTCTCCATCCAAACGCTGCATATCAAAGCCACTTAGACTTAACTCAACAGTGTCCCAGATGACCAAAATTATTTGCTTGCCCCCCCCCTTAGGAGAAAACTAAAATCAAAGAAGCAGCAAATGAATGCAATCTAATTTCCCCTACAAGCTGGCTTTGCGAGCACCAGAACACATGTGTGGACTCCTGCCATGTGCTGAAGAAATGGCTCTGGATGCATGCCAAAGTGTTTTCCACAGCAATCAATACCGGGCCTACTGCTGCAGTCCCCCTGCCTGTCGGCGTGTGTGTGTGTGTGCGTGTGTGTGTGTGTGCCAAAGCCTTGTCAGCTACAGGGACAGAACAGAGGAGAGGAGAGGTCAGATGAAATCAGAGGTGATGATAATAGCACATTAATATAACATGATCCAGGAATATTCTCCGCAGATGCAGAATTCCCATTACGAGAGCGGCCCTCCTATTATGCTGCATATGCAGTAAACGCAGGATATGCAGTGAAAAGATAAGAATAAGCAATTATGAGAGCCTGAAGGAGGAGTGTACATTAAGTGGGTGTTGTGTGTGTTGAGCTGTTATCTACAACAGCTCTGTCCAAAAACAGAAAGTGTATTACAGCCAGGCGGGCGAGCAGAGGAGGGGAGAGAGGAGGCGGGCCATTTGGTGTGACAAGAAATATTGTGTCACTTGGTGAGCTTTAAAACACATGTGACTGTTTAGTCAGTGGCAGTTTGCAGGCAGGCAAATAGAGCAAAAGGGCCCCAACAGAGGGTTTGTCATAATGGGTGAGCAACCCGACACAAAGCCTGTTTAAAGACCAAGCTGGCCTCAACTGGTGGAGGTAAACACTGTCGGTCAGGCTGGGATACAGTGAAAAAAATAAAAAATAAATAAATTTTAAAAAATTGAGCTTTCGCTGCACATGGAGTTAATAATTAACTCGGTATAAATAGATTCATAAATTCACTCCTGATGTGTTTATCATCTAATCAGCAAAACACAGGCGCCGGGAGTTTGCACGCACTCGCCCGAATCATTATTTTTACTTCCAGTCCAAAGCGCTTACAAAAATAAAAGAAGGAAAGAAAGAAAGAAAGAAAGACAGCCTGGCTGCGTTTAAAAGGAATTGACCTTCCAACCCTTTTGACAGAAGAAAAACAAGCACAGTAGGTCACGGGTTGGTTCCTCCCGTCACTGCAAACCACAGCAAAAAGGGAAAAAAAAAAAAAAGCTAAAAAAAAAAACTGCAAACAAGCTGCAGGAGAGGCTAGAGGCAAACAAATACCTGAGAAATAATCAGGAAATTACATCATACCTTAGAGCTCCGAAGCAGAAAAGAATCAGTAATCCACTTCCAGTAAGTTTAATAAAAGGCTTAAACAAGTTTTTCGGTATTTGCGGGATATTGGGCTCGAGCTTTAGATGAAAGCAAAGTGCAACCAGCTGTTTACATTTCACATTCAGACTCTGTTCTAAACTGTGTGAAAATACTCCTGTAAAATCTAGCATGATCTACAAATATACAGTGCAAACTACAATTATAGCAGGTTGGACATTTTATCTCATGAGACTATATGTTCTCATTTAGCACCTAAACCTTGTGAAAACAACACACTTCCTGAGAACTGCAGCTTATCGCAGTCATATCTGTATGACTCACAAGCACAAATTAAGCTGTTGATATTCAGTCAATTACAGATTTACAGTTTTTAGTGTTGCCACAGAGACACAAATCTATCTTATCCGAAAGAAACCAGCTTATGTGAGGTTTATGAAAATCAATCCCTCTGCAATGTTTACCTTCACCACCCAAGTGTGGAATTTAACATCTGCTTTTTAAAACATACAGCATAAATAAATGTGTTCATTTTTGGGCATCGTTTTTTTTTTTTTTTTCTTTTCCTTTTGTTTGTATTTTCCTCCTCCTATTTGTGTCTTTGGATTATGGATTGCATCTGCAAGCGCCGCTCCAGTATAGCTGACTCATGCAGTGCAGATTAGTGTGTTGTGGGGCAAAGTCAGCGAAAATCTGAATGGGCTCAGTGAAGGTCATAAACTGACTCCAAGTTGTCAGGGCGATTTCCACTGCTGTGTAACATACAGTAAATAGTTTCATTTGCTCAGAGAAAAAAAACGAGCCCTTTAATTGAGGCCGGGCTACATAGCACTTATAACATTTCATCGTTCAAATTATACAAACCCGGAGTCTGATCTCTGAAGCTTCAAAAGGAAAATGATGTGTTTAAGTGGTGTGCGCTAAAATTCACAATCCACAAAGGAAAGCTGTTTCCAGTCAGACTGATATTTTGTCTCCTTTAGTAGCTTTACAACTTGTGACAAAATGTGCACCGCAAAAAAGACTTTCAGAGGGTGGCAAATACCAGTCATTGAAATTATGTTTTTAATCCAGCAAATAAGTTAATTGTGACAAATTAACTCAAAATGCTGGTTCAGCATTGTCTCCCCTGTTATTCTTATTAGTTGCACACGCTGACATCAAACCTCAACAGCCCATGTCGAACCATGCAGTGGAAACGAGACATTGTCAACCCTCAGGCAATTAACACACCTCTGCCCTAATTGTAAAAATAATATTACCTGCCACCTTGTTCTGGATAGATTGAAACAGCTTGGATGTTATAAGTCATAACTAGTTTAGTGATAACTGTAATGCTGGGACAGTCATTGCTAATAAGAGGCACATCGTTGCGTATTTGCCAAGGATAATGTTTCCACTAGTTGGTAAAAAAAACAGCCTCTTGTTCTATGCTTTTCTTGGTACAGTGGGTCTGGACTCTTGGCTATTGAGACATGATTGCTTCCCGGATGGAGGCGTGGACTTTGTTGAGGTTTTAAATTTGACCCAATCGCTTTGTGAAGCCCATTATGAAGCTTACCAGAGACTGGCTGCGTTGTAAAGGACCATAACCAACTGCGAAGAGAGACGTGCCGATTCGAACAAGATGGCATTACTAAAACTACAGGCAGACTACGATTCTAAAACATAGAAGAACGATGACGAAAAGCAACGTCATCGTTCTTCTATTTGTTGATTGACACAGTTGAAATTCAATCAGAGAATGGGAGAACTCCCAAATGTAACAGCAATGAACATCTTGGCATTTCTTAGCTGTGGTTGACAAGGCACTTTATTAAAATATATTAAAAAAGTTTGTTACTATGTCCTTCAGTAGTTCAGCAACACTTTTAATGTTTATGTTTAACGCTCTGCCAAGTCCCAATTCCTGATTGTTGCCAATAATTAACACCTTCCAGCTGTGCTAGTCATGCAAAAGACAATTTACATTTCACTTTCTCAAACTACAATTTAAAAGCTCTGACGCCATTTCTGTAATGTTTTATTTCTTGACCAGTTCAGCAGAAGTGCTGGTGCCATTGTCAAATGTGCTAACAAGCTAACCATTAACCTTTGTCAGTCACTTCTAACAAGTGGCACAGCTTGGCTGTAATTGCCAGGAAAAAATGTTTCCATGTTATCTTGCTTAAATACATTTAAAACGTTATTACTTCTGCAACATATTATGGCTTGATCACAAACTAACATTTATTTCTCACGACAGAGTGATCTTGATAACTTCGTGAAATGCATTATTGTTAGAGGACGAAGCACAGGACTCCACTCTGTTGTGATAGTCCTTTGCAAAAGAGCTGCATAATATTGCAGCGCTACATGATCGCAATACAGTATTATTGTGAAGTATTGCAATGACGATATCAGTTGCAATAAATACACACTTTCCTCACTCCTCTCTTTGTCACCTGTCGTCGGACGGCTTCCTACATTCTGTGACATTTGATATCTGGGGCTCTGTCATCTGGATCAGGTGTTGGTTTCTACTAGAGAGAGACTCCATCCGACAGGCTGGAAATGTTATTGGCCTGCTAGGTGTGCATCCCTTGTATTGGTTATCTAATAGTCAACCAATACTGCTCTTCAAACTGTTATTTGTGATAATAATACTGCATAGACTAATAAGATTTATTTGCACATATCGTGAACTAAAAGAACCTATATTTATTCTATTTATGTGCATTTAAAATAAGTAGCAGGCTTTAAAATGTGCAAGAAAGATGTTTATTCTGAATAAGGACATTTTTAATGCATGTCATCATGCTGTTCATGAAGAGCAAATTCACTGTAATTCTAAATCCTTAATAAAATTTAAAGGACAAATGTTGTTAAAGATTAACTTAATGTAAAACACAACAGTTTGAAACTAAGTAGCTGATTTCAGCAGTAAAACTTAATCTTATCCTTCTGGCATGTACTAGTTACAATTTACTCAAATAAATTACAGTACCTTAAACTAACTGTTTGTTTTATGAGTATAAAATCAATAATCTACGCAGAAAAATAGCTTTACTTCCTTTTTGGAACTGTATGTCAATGTGCTTTACAACATGTGGCAAATATGTGTGATTACATTTGGCAGTGCAGACCCTGTGTTATTAAATAAGTAATATTTTCCAGCTACAGTCAATGAGTTGGAATGTGAGCATTTTGCAATGCAAATAAGTCTGTGGGAATAAAGGGGGTGGAGCTGGCATGTCTTGTACAAGTCTGGTCTTTAGGAAGGCCAATGCATGCACTCAGAGTAATTACTAAATAATTGCAGTCTGTTAAATGCTAACACCAGGGGGGTTTCAAGAGGAGATACCCCTGCTCAAAAGAAGAATTCACAGGGATGATAGCTTGTCTAAGCTGCTGGCCATAAATAGCCACCTTTCTCATGAAAGGGAAATGTGATAGCTGCTCTTATTACTCAAGAGGAAAGAATGTAAGTAAACCATCAGCGGAAGAGTCAAGTACAAACACGGCTTTGTCCCCTATAAACAGCAACAGAGAGTAAGCTCCACGCAGCCGCAAAGTGATCAAAAGCAAGAAGGCAGCAATTAAAGTGTTGCTGCCATTATATCAGAGAGAAAAACAACACATATTGTTTGTTTCTCACCTCTTAATTTGGGACACTGATAAAACAAGCTGTTAGAATTTCGCCAGTAAAACTAATGGAGGAACATGCATACATTTTCTTTGGGTGAACATCAATCAGGATTTCAGAGTAGAACCCTGCAAGCTCGGCAGCTCAAAGACCAGCGAATAAATTAGTGACAAAGTAAGATCATTTTACTCAACACTTTAGTGCTCTGAATGCTAATTAGTATTATAAATGCAAATATTGGCCTGGATACAAGTCATAACATTTTATTTAAATAAAATGTTATGACTTTTTGAATCTAATGAACAAGTTTGAAAGTCAATCTGTTTGCAGCAACCGCCTCATTAATAACTGCTGACAGTAAATAATCTCATCTTGCTAGCAAGCTTGACTTCTGCACTAACCCCATCCCTAAATCAGTTAGGCATAAACATTAGTGGACTATAAACAAACTTTTACTTTTTTTTTTCGAAGACTGTGACATGTAAAACATTTTTCTGGCAAACACAGCTGATGTGATGTTCATGACTGCCTTAGATTTACTGTAGATAGTTTAGCTAACTAGCATTGTTGACGTAAGCATTAGCAGTCACTAACTGGATAAGGAATAAAACGTTACAAAAATAGTAACAAAATTCTTCAAGTTATTCAAAAAGCTGTCTTACAGACCATTTATCCTAACAAACACAGCTAATGTGATATTCATTACTGCCTTTACTGTACATAGCTTAGCTAGCTATCATTGTTGACATAAGCATTAGCTATCACTAACTGGATAGGGAATAAAACACTACAAAAATAGTAAAAAAATTCATCAATTAATTCTAAAAAGCTGTCTTACAGACCATTTATCCTGACAAACACAGCTAAGAAGCACCATTCTTTGGCAACAACTGCCTTGGGGGTTAAGAAAATTGCATGTTTGGTGTAGCTAGACCAGCTAAACCTGAACACAATGCTTCTCCAACAGTGAAAACCTTTTACCCACAAGTTTAAAGACGCTTCATAACAAGTAGACATCATCTGTCATAACACAACTCCCATCACCACTGAAGATGACAGAACCGGACACTTCAGCTTATTACAATCAAAAATATCGAGGCAGGATTTGTGACCAACATAGACTAGCTTAAGTTGTTAAAATTGATTAAATGCTAACAAATTAGCATGCTCTCTTTAATTTTGAATATCTTTAATGGCTAATATTTAAAATCCCATTTTATAGTGTAATTCCATTCAGCGTAATAGGATCACAAGCGCCACATATGGCCATAGTCAATCATAACCAAGCATGTCTGTGCCAACAACAGCGAGGCAGGCGCGGTTACAAGAAATGTGAGCTGACAATATCATTGTTTGAGGACAGAAATGTTCACTGGGGAAAATTATGCAAAGCGAGGAGAGTATATAGTTAGGACGTGTCAGCACTGGCTTGGCTCGCCTCTGGCACCCTTTTTATGACTCCCACTGCCTCTTTCAACATCAAGCCGCATTACAAAATAACTATTGTACGGAGCTGTATCTGATCCCATCATGCATTCATTACTATCGCGTTTCGCAATTTCCGTTCCGTATGTCAGCATATCTGACACGCTTTTAACCAGAAATGAAAATGACAGAGCCCAGGCAGGAGATAGATTGTTGCTTTTAGATTGTTCCCCCTTTTATTATTATTATTATTATTATTATTATTATTATTATTATTATTATTATTATTATTATTATTATTATGGCACAATTAACCCCACGGAGCGCAGCGGCTGCAGTCTTATTGAGCGCAGCTGGACAAGTGCACATTCAGCATGTTGACACCACAATAGACAAACAAGGCTGAAGTCTACAACTATAAAAAGCGAATTCCGCAGTAGGTCAGTTCTTTTCTGCCCATCGATACATCAGTGTCATAATAAATGCATGGGTTCCTGAATGCCTCTGAGAGATCCACGGCCAGTAAACAAAAGAGAAGCGGCGGAATATGTAAAAAATCCTCGAAATAAACAAAGCGATTCAGGCATTCCTACCTCTCCGTGAGCGACGGATCGTCCCTGGGGAGTATCCTCGGGTAGGAAATAAAGTTTGGAGCTGGATAAAAGTTGCTTGCTTGTTCTTTCCTCCCAGAGAAGCTGGAGCTCCGCTATGCATATAGGATCCTCGGGTTTGCATCTGACGAAGAAAAAGTCTCCGAGAGCGAGGATTCTCGCTTTGCCATCCCGGGTACATTTAAAGGCTTTATAGAATATATATGGTCCATGTAAACCGCAAGACGAGCCCACCCACTGTGGAAAAAAAAAAGATTGAAGTCAAGTAAAGAAATGAATGAATAATAAAAAAAAAAAAAAAAATCAGAAACCCTCGCTTCTTTACGCTCGACTTGCAAATACCATACACCTCTTGTTTCCTGCACATAATTACAACAATTAAACAAATTTACATGTTCTACATTTCAAACAGATGCATTAATTTCAGCGCGTGAAAGTTTAGCGGCTCGCGCGCGTGCTTACAGAAAGGTGGGCATTAATTAAAGCAGGCAGAGAGGAACTGGAATAAATCTACGCATGAAAACAAACGTTACCTTCAGTGAGTTCGGCTCCATCTCGACGTTATGAATTGATTAAACTCAACACGCTCTCCAAACTTGCTGGCTTGAATGGATTGTCGAAGGACCTGCAAGGGGCGTAGCTATATGAAGTTTAAACGGCGATATTTTAAGCGTGGAAGTGGTGTAAAAAATGTGTTTTAGTGGTAAAAATGTGTGTTTCGTGTTTTCATTTAATTCGATGAAAAAATGGAGCAGAATGAATGGCTTTTAGGGTTTTATTTTAAAAGCTAACAGATGTTTCCGCAAAATATTTCAGTATAATTAATAATAAATTAATACTTTTTAATTTTCAATCCTATATTCTTCTAATTAAGCATATAGAAAACGCTCGGGTACGTTAGTTATACAAATTCGAGCTCAAAATGCGCTTTTGATCTGCGTTTACATCTTTTATGGTGTTATGTCTCTTCCAGGACTTTCGTAAAAGACGTTCAATATGAAAGCACATTTCTCACAGTAATGACACTGAGGCGCTTGCTGTGGATGCCTTCAAGAAACAATGTTACATGAAAGTTAATAGGGCTATCAAATGATTCCTCCAAAGGAAACATCTGAGGCGCTTCGCTTTGGCCACGGTCGCGATTTAAGGCTCCCTCGGCTTGGAAGGTTGATATTTAATGGTAAAATATCCCCCGCCCCCCTCAAAAAAAGACTAATATTTGTGTTTACTTATTTTGTGGCGAGTGTGAAAAGACAAAAAAAAAAAAATGTCCGTAAGAGAAAGCAGAGGTGTCACGCGACAGAAATCCCGATGCGCGCATATAAATCATGTTAAACTGACCTTGTGATGAAAGCGCGGGTTGTATTTGACACGCTTAAATACATTTGCATGATCAAAGCCGCTAATTAAATACTAATATATATTTATTATTTTAACCACACGACACTTAAAGCTGTGTGAGCCCCCGAAATGTAAGCGCATTTAAGCCAATCCGGCTATATTCTTTATGTAGAGTCACTCAAACCTAATTTTTTTTATTTACATCTATTGTTCTCCGCTGGCTCAATGTGTCCGCTGCATTTTTATCAAAGGCTGACTGGCACTATTCAAGTTTACAGCAGTACCGACAAAGTCCACAGCGCGTCGCTGTTGCCCCTGTGTTTATCCAGCACTCAGATCGCAGAGCACACAACAGCGACTCAGGTCTACTTCTGACACAAGCTATTTGAAGCACACTATTACGCAATGCGCCTTTTTTTGTTCCACTGAAATAAAGAGCAGAGCAACTGGGGCGCCACCAAACGGTGGACAGTCGCCATCCTTTATAAATATATTGAGTGTTATATTTTTAATTTATTGTAAGATTCTTAAAAAGAGGAGAGGACAAATTTTAATGAGCTGTAAATGTCTGTAGCTGTTACAGCACATCTCTCGTGTGTGTAGGTCCTTGAATAAATATGTATCTAAGTGATCACAAATTTTAAAACAGAGCCTTGTCAAAGCAATGTCAATTTAAGAGCTATGTTCTTAAACTTTTAAAATGACACAAGGGTCACTTTTCTTGATCAAAAATTAAGAGAGGGGCAGTTTCAAAACTAAAAACATGATTATCTCCTAAAGACGCATATGTTAGCAATTTATGACATAACCTGACTCAGGATCAAGCTTAAAGTGCAGTCAGAAACATAGACAACAAAACTCCATGAATGTTGTTATGGCTTTCGGTTTCGGCGTGAAATGCTGACGTGACTATAGTGACCTCCATCTGACCAAAACTTCACAGAAACTCTCTGGAAGTGCTCATGCGGAGCTTGTATTGTTTCACGGGCCATAACATGTATTTATGCTCTGCAAAACGGCACATTTTTCTCCTCCTGTTAGATAAACGTCTGTCTGATATTCATCTTAGAGGCGTATGGAGACAGATGAGTCAGAGCTAAATATAGTAATTTCCTCTTATTATAGCTTATCTCTCCTCTCTCCCCCCCAGCCCCCACCCCTTTTCAACCCTGGCATTATACATTAATACAAAGAAAATAGTTGAGGTAATGCTGTGTGACACTGTGATATTTTCAGCTGCAGCTGAGAGAACTGGGACAGGGCAAAAGGTGGATCACACAGAGACTCATTGTCTGGCATGAGGCTGCAGCAGCGTTGAGATTTCTGCAGTGAATCCAATATAAACCACAGCTCCCAGTGTTATCTTTCCCCGATTTCTCCCACAGTCACTTCAGCGGCTGAATCAATGGGGTTGCATTGTTAATGGCTGCCAGCCACCGTAATGAAGTCGCTGGTTAATCAATGGCTCCAATCCAGCTCTTATCTGCCAGTTGCAAAGTGTCAGCGTGTCAACAGGTAGAAGCAGCACGAGCGCGCCATCAAGTTGCAGATATTGATGACAACGAGGTCTCACGCAGAGACGTGGTAATTGAAAAACCAAACACAACTGTGGATGAGAAAGAGAGGAAGGTAATAATATGCTAATTAAATGCCGATGTATTTTTAGGGCATCGTAGTATACAGGGGGATTCAAAAAGTCAGGATATGATTTAAAAGTTCCTTTATTTCAGAAAGTCAGTTCACAAAGTGAAACACGTGATAATCACAGACAGACTGGAGCTTTAACGCCTTCATTTTTATTCTTTCCAATTCTTTTCTGCTTAATGAAAACAAAACATTTAAGACTGGAACATTTTATCAGAATAATTAAAAAAAATCACTTCAAAACAGAAATGTGGGCTTAATGACAACTAAATGGTCATTATTTTTCAAAAGGTGGGAAATGAGCTTAATCTGAACACATTCTAATTTATTAAAATACGATTGCACGCCATCTTGAAATTTTCACATGATTTTCTTGTCGGATGAAATGAAGGTTGCAGTACCAAACTATCCTTATGTAGTCATTTTGAGCTGTCTTCTTTGTAACTCATGTAATAAGCCTCTTGCGATTTTATTTTCACAGTCAGTTTCAAACGCTCCAATTAAACTTAATGAGTGTGTGAGTCACACACTCTTTATTTGCTCTTCTCACAGAGGAGCAGAGGAGTTAGAGGAGTTATTCAGGCCAACGGTCACAGGAATAGACAATATGGACTTTCACTGTTATCAAAATATCTTGCTGTATTTATTGGGCTACCAATGGAAATGTATTTATAATGTTTCCTTTAGAATGGCATGTCACTGCAGTCAAAAGCAGCTGTTAAAAAGAAACATTTAGACGTTTTAAACAGGCTTCTTTAGGTACAGCATTTACATAAAGAAGTGTGATATTTATCACTTAGCTGCACACATTCACAGAAGTAAACAGCATATTCAAATTCATTGACATTTATTGGGACTCTCATGCAACCACCAGTGGAAAAAAACAGCAAATGTAACAATCCTTTTTTCTTTTTTTTTTCTCCCCCCCAAGACATTTTTAACTGGAAATTGACACTGTCATGATAAATCAAACTCCCTGTCGCAGTTAGAAAATGCTTACAACTGAATACAATTCAAAAACAGCAAATACAAACCGTTACACCAAACTGCAACATACATAACTCTCAGATTCAAGATCTGGAAATCTGAAATAAACAAAATGAACAAGTTGTTCAGAACATAGTTCTGGGATTTTCTGAAATTCAGAGGTGGAAACGTTAAACTCCCAAAAAAAGCCCTCGTAAAACTAAACCAACTGAAATTATCTTAATAAGTCCCACTTAAGATGGGTAAACTGCTTAAAAAGCAAACATGACACGCGGTTTGTTTGTTTTTTGTGCAAGTCTGCATAAACACGTACATGCGCAAACGAGAAGCTTCGATCACTAAGCTGCAGCAGATGTAGCTGCATGAGTGAATCCACAAACTGGCCCCCAGGAATCTCAGTGTGGGAAACAGAGAGAGACTAGATGGATGAAGATGTTTCATCAGTTACCAGCCTTTTACCTTTTTGTTGAACGTGCAGAAGTAAAATAAGAGATGCCTGGTGAAGTGGTAAAAAGCAAAACTGTCTCTCAGCACATGGCTGCTAAACATCCAGCCTGGTGTAGCAGCTCCAGCAAGGAGCCACAGATGGGCAGTGGAGGGCCGCTGTTGCACTTTTAACCGCCTGAGTCACATGTAGACACAGTGTGCCACTGAAAACAGTGTTAGGTTTAAATGATTTGGAAACAATGGTATCATGATTGTTTTAATAACAGAGCTATTTCACGGCTACTATTTCAATATTTAGGGCCTCTAAATCCTCTATGACAAACGCGGTCACTGCTTTCATGCAAATTAGCATATTTGTCTGCAAATGGTGACCTGTTCACACGTAAAAGGCATAAAATCCTCTCATAACAGCAACATCTAAAAGTGGTGAGTGATTCCATACTGAATAATGCATATAAGAGTAAAACACTGAAAGAGGCCATTTTGGTTATGGAAGCTGTTCCAGCTTGCTTTGAGTTCCTCATATTGTAAATTTGAAAAAAAATAGTCTTTTCCAAAATAAGCTCTTTGACGACATGTTTGAATATCTTCCTTGTAACATGTAAAAATATGCAACTTTGAATAAATAGTGCTTCCTATACTGCAGCGGACATATCTCCAGTGAAACATGGATTTGTTTTGGTACATGTCAAACAGTCTGTGGCATGAGTGTTGCGATATTCACACTCTGTTTATATTGTGGCTTCATAATCATTGCTCAAATGTCTTGGAAATATCCCCATAAAAAACATTACTTAGTGTCATGCTGCGTTGTAAAAACACTTTGCCAGATTCAGCAGGTTGGACGGGACACAAAAATCGTCTTGGAACCATATGGGGGGATTACGGCAGCAAAAGTCCCCCATAGAACCAGCCTTTCCAAGACTTTGTATTGCTTCATCTCATAAAATGCTAAATTAAAATGGAGAGGAGACTTGTAGAAGTCTGCAAGTATGTAAAGTTATTTCAACATTAGGGGAGTCAATAAAAGTTACACAAACGTGTGAACCGCAGTGAAAAGTTCATTTTCTTCTCTCCGTAGTTTCACAATATTCAGTGAGGTCATCAGTGTACTGTCTTCACATGATGACTAAAGCATACAGGAACTGAGCAAAACTTTACAAGAAAAGTTTTATGGTCCCACTCATCAAAACTTTATATGTGAAAATACTGATTGTTACAAACGTCAGATGAAGAATGAAGCAGATTTAAACCTACTCTGTTCTTAATTTGTAATATATTATCTGAGGAAAGGAAAATAGGCAAATGCTGGAACTGCATGTGAGTATTAATCAGTTTATTTTTATTTTTCTAGTGACTGGTATGGTTTAGTTTTCTTCTATTGTGTAATTAAAAAAAAGAATTTATACTTTTACAGTTCATATGGCGAGAGAAATTTGAGCGGGATACTTGATTGTCTTTGGTTTAAATCACACATTAATTTGTACTGAAGACCAAACAACATTTATATCAAACTTTAATGTTATTTTTTGTTGTTGTTGAAGGGACCTAGATGAAATATTTTTATGGCAAATAAATGTTTTTGCAGCAAACAAAGGGTGTCAAACAAAACGTACACAATTTGTTTATTACTGCATTAATAGTATTTTTTGTATTTCATTTAATACATGTTGCGATTTTTCTGTTTACTGTGATTTTTGCAC